>NW_027193298.1:0-371460 GCF_032444005.1 Ranitomeya imitator | reverse complement strand
TAGCACTACTGCCCCATTCCTCAGTATAACCCCACTACTAGCACTACTGTCCCCATTCCTGAGTATAACCCCACAACTAGCACTACTGCCCCCATTCCTGAGTATAACCCCACTACTAGCACTACACCCCCATTCCTGAGTATAACCCCACAACTAGCACTACTGACCCCATTCCTGAGTATAACCCCACTACTAGCACTACTGCCCCATTCCTGAGTATAACCCCACTACTAGCACTACTGCCCCCATTCCTGAGTATAACCCCACAACTAGCACTGCTGCCCCCATTCCTGAGTATAACCCCACAACTAGCACTACTGCCCCCATTCCTGACTATAACCCCACTACTAGCACTACTGCCCCCATTCCTGAGTATAACCCCACTACTAGCACTACTGCCCCCATTCCTGAGTATAACCCCACTACTAGCACTACACCCCCATTTCTGAGTATAACCCCACTACTAGCACTACTGCCCCCATTCCTGAGTATAACCCCACTACTAGTACTACTACCCCCATTCCTGAGTATAACCCCACTACTAGCACTACACCCCCATTCCTGAGTATAACCCCACTACTAGCACTACTGCCCCCATTCCTGAGTATAACCCCACTACTAGCACTACACCCCCATTTCTGAGTATAACCCCACTACTAGCACTACTGCCCCATTCCTGAGTATAACCCCACAACTAGCACTACTGCCCCCATTCCTGAGTATAACCCCACTACTAGCACTACTGCCCCCATTCCTGAGTATAACCCCACTACTAGCACTACTGCCCCCATTCCTGAGTATAACCCCACTACTAGCACTACACCCCCATTTCTGAGTATAACCCCACTACTAGCACTACTGCCCCCATTCCTGAGTATAACCCCACAACTAGCACTACACCCCCATTCCTGAGTATAACCCCACAACTAGCACTACTGCCCCCATTCCTGAGTATAACCCCACTACTAGCACTGCTGCCCCCATTCCTGAGTATAACCCCACTACTAGCACTACACCCCCATTCCTGAGTATAACCCCACTACTAGTACTACTGCCCCCATTCCTGAGTATAACCCCACTACTAGTACTACTGCCCCCATTCCTGAGTATAACCCCACTACTAGCACTACTGCCCCCATTCCTGAGTATAACCCCACTACTAGCACTACACCCCCATTTCTGAGTATAACCCCACTACTAGCACTACTGCCCCCATTCCTGAGTATAACCCCACAACTAGCACTACACCCCCATTCCTGAGTATAACCCCACTACTAGCACTACTGCCCCCATTCCTGAGTATAACCCCACTACTAGCACTATTGCCCCATTCCTGAGTATAACCCCACTACTAGCACTACTGCCCCCATTCCTGAGTATAACCCCACAACTAGCACTACACCCCCATTCCTGAGTATAACCCCACTACTAGCACTACTGCCCCCATTCCTGAGTATAACCCCACTACTAGCACTACACCCCCATTCCTGAGTATAACCCCACTACTAGCACTACACCCCCATTCCTGAGTATAACCCCACTACTAGCACTACTGCCCCCATTCCTGAGTATAACCCCACTACTAGCACTACTGCCCCCATTCCTGAGTATAACCCCACTACTAGCACTACTGACCCCATTCCTGAGTATAACCCCACTACTAGCACTACTGCCCCCATTCCTGAGTATAACCCCACTACTAGCACTACTGCCCCCATTCCTGAGTATAACCCCACTACTAGCACTACACCCCCATTCCTGAGTATAACCCCACTACTAGCACTACACCCCCATTCCTGAGTATAACCCCACTACTAGCACTACTGCCCCCATTCCTGAGTATAACCCCACTACTAGCACTACTGCCCCCATTCCTGAGTATAACCCCACTACTAGCACTACTGACCCCATTCCTGAGTATAACCCCACTACTAGCACTACTGCCCCCATTCCTGAGTATAACCCCACTACTAGCACTACTGCCCCCATTCCTGAGTATAACCCCACTGCTAGCACTACACCCCCATTCCTGAGTATAACTCCACTACTAGCACTACTGCCCCATTCCTGAGTATAACTCCACAACTAGCACTACTGCCCCCATTCCTGAGTATAACCCTACTACTAGCACTACTGCCCCCATTCCTGAGTATAACCCCACTACTAGCACTACTGCCCCCATTCCTGAGTATAACCCCACAACTAGCACTACACCCCCATTCCTGAGTATAACCCCACTACTAGCACTACTGCCCCCATTCCTGAGTATAACCCCACTACTAGCACTACACCCCCATTCCTGAGTATAACCCCACTACTAGCACTACTGCCCCCATTCCTGAGTATAACCCCACTACTAGCACTACTGCCCCCATTCCTGAGTATAACCCCACTACTAGCACTACTGCCCCCATTCCTGAGTATAACCCCACAACTAGCACTGCTGCCCCCATTCCTGAGTATAACTCCACTACTAGCACTACTGCCCCCAGACTGTGGAGACCTGGGTGTCGTAACCAGTGCCTTCCCCCCTCCCATCAATCCCGTAATCAAACACACACAGTCCTAGGTGGGTTGAACAGGTCGGTCACAGTTTATTAATTAAATAATCGGAGAAAGGGCAATTACATATCGTAACGAGCGGCTCGCGCCGAGCTCCTGTCCGTGATCGACAGGGGAATTGGCCCAACGAGCGGTTACGACCTTTGCCCTCCTCCGCTTTTTCCGCTGTGACTTAATAAAGGTTACCAGGGTTTAGTTCTATCAACATACGTAATAATTTTTTTTTTTTTTTTTTTTTAAACTTACAACATAATTCACACATTTACATTCTCCTGCGGGTTAGTATCATAATTAGCCTTTAAAAGGGAGGGTGGGTGGGACAAAAGCTTCCAGGTGTCCTGCCGAGAGTGAAAGAGAAAGTTCTCGGCCGGACACCTGGATTTAACCCCTGTAGGAGTGGCCGTAGGACCCCTCCCCTCTAGTGCCCACTGGCCGGCTGGGGGTCTTCCAATTAATGCATCACTAAGGGGGAGTGATGCTAGGGGGGATCTGGCACAGACATTCTTTACGTGCAGCTCTCTGTGTGCTCCCCAGTCAGAGACGCGCACCTTAATCAGTACCGCGTCTGCCAGACTGTGGAGACCTGGGTGTCGTAACCAGTGCCTTCCCCCCTCCCATCAATCCCGTAATCAAACACACACAGTCCTAGGTGGGTTGAACAGGTCGGTCACAGTTTATTAATTAAATAATCGGAGAAAGGGCAATTACATATCGTAACGAGCGGCTCGCGCCGAGCTCCTGTCCGTGATCGACAGGGGAATTGGCCCAACGAGCGGTTACGACCTTTGCCCTCCTCCGCTTTTTCTGCCACGGAGGATCCCGTGTATTATCTACGCGGGACTCCGACCCCACCCCTCGATGTTAGGGCCTGTTCAACCCCATCCTGTAAACCAGACAGAAAAATATCGAGGCCAATGTCCGTTAGGTGAACTCCGTCCGGTCTTAGTTGTGGCGTGTTATCCCCTTGTAACGGGAGGTGACGGATCACGATACCGCCTCTTCCTCTCACATATTTTCCAATCCGAGCATTGAATTTACCCCTTGTCCGTTCTATGGCTCTTTTATCTCTTGCTCTTCGCCAGACGGCCCGTGGTGTTATATCCGACCACACCAGGATCATGTTCCTGTAAAGACAGCTGAACCAATCCATATCCGTTGTCACCCATTTGTACAATTCGGCCACCTTTTGTATCCATATCCGTTGTCAACCATTTGTTCAATTCGGCCACCTTTTGTTTGCCAAGGTCATTGCCACCCGTGTGTACCACCATTACCACAGGGCTTTCCGCCCTCCTTGCTATGCCAACCATCTCCTTGAACACCTGTTTCCACTGGAGGCCTCTGACACCCCTCCATTTAACTTTTATGCCCGGGAGGTAAAGATTTGTTCCTCCTGGCCGCAGTTTGGCCCTCTCCTTGGCCCAGTACACGTAGGAATCTCCTACAACCCAAACTTCAACCCCTGTAAGAGACAACACATGTTAATTAAGCAAGTCGGGTCTTATGTATCTGGCGAAGTATGCGGACTTCCAGCGACCCATTCTCTGCGCCTCGGCCTCTGACACTCCTGCCTTAGCTGCCGCTGTGGCCGCCCCTATGCGGAACGAATGTGTTCCGTACTCCTTTGGATTAGCGCCGGTTTTTCCCAAGCATAGCTTGAACATTGCCTGGAATTGGTACTTGGTCAGAGGGGACATGTCTTTATGAGTGAAGAAAAAATCTACCAGCGTGTCTTATCCCGGCGTATCTTCTAACCATTTTTAGCGGACAAGCTGGGCCATCTGTAGAGTTCACTAGGACCCATGTGCCCCTACCGGTGGGATAGCATTTGGACTTTCGAACCCTGATGCGCAGGGCGTCGCTGCATATAACTATGCCCTCATTAATTAGGCCTCCTTCCGACGCAGCAATCAGTTCCTGCAATAGTCTCAGTGAAATGGGGCGGCGACATTCCTGGCTTGGCTGAAGCCTTTTCCCACCTTTTATGGCTTGTCTTATGCAGAAGGACTTAGTTACGTCTACCCATCCCAATAGATGAAAGAAAAATGCTAGCCCCGATAATTTCCGTAATAAAAATTCGCTTGTAACCGCGCTTCGTGCTCCGTCGCATTCGTCGACTGGCCTACCAATAAATAAAGAAGAAATTTACTTTTACTGGGGATAGAAACCATGTTTCCCACTCTTCAGTGAAAGAGCTTAACCACTCAGCCATCAGCTGAACTGGCTGAATTAGTGAGCGCCACTCCTCCCAAGCCTTACCATACACCTGCTAGGCCCGGATTAAGGGCATCAATGATTGTCCACTGTATCCCACAGGGACAGTGGACACAGGATACCCAGGGGTTGCGCGTTGGGCTGCTGGATTCTGAAAGCCTGCCAATTGGAAAACAACAATGGGTTAATGATATTATCATCTACTTCCGCCACCACGGTGGCTCTACACCAGATATTGTTTTCAAGGCATATCATCGCTAGCCGGCGCAAGAGAGCGAGTATGGGCAAGGATGAAGAAGACATGTGATTTAAACTCTTCGCTGTTTTCGTATTTTTAGTTTGGAAACGAATGTTCATGTTTCTCAACTGATCGGCCCATATCTCCAACGCTGCTACTACCGCAAACAATTCCCGTAGGGCCGGGTCTTGCCCCCACTTTGTTGTCGTCCAATTCTCTGGCCAACCAGAATGGCACCATTGTTTTTTATAGATTGTTGCAAAACCCTCTGTTTTGTTCCACCCTAATGTCAGCCCTAATTCTTTGCTTGTGATCTCTCTAACCATGACGCACGTGTGACCGTTGTACGATTGTAGAAACGTCTGCCATACCAGCAGATCTGCTTTTAGCGAACGAGTGAGCCTAATTCTATGGCCGTGCTGAGAAGCGCCTTTTGTTGCCAAAGATAGTCTGCGTGAGAATGCTCTGCCGGCCGGCATTACGCGGCAGGCGAACGTCAGTAAACCCGATAACGCCTGCATTTGCTGTAGGGTTACCTTCTTAACTTCGCGGAAGCCTTTCGACATTTGTTGGGTTTTTTGTATTCTATCCTCTGGTAAGCGGAACACCATCATGTTGGTATCTATTTCGATGCCCAAGAAGGGCAATACATTACATGGACCCTCTTTTTTTTTTTTTTTTTTTTGGTGACAATGGCACGCCGAATTTGAGTGAGATAGATTTGAATTTTTCTTGTAAATCGGAGCAGAGATTAAAATCACTGGGGCCGACGAACAGGAAATCGTCGAGGTAGTGAATTAGGGATTTACTGCCCGTTTCGTACTGAACTACCCAATCTAGGAAGGTGCTGAACAGCTCGAAATAGTGACATGAGATGGAACATCCCATCGGGAGGCACATGTCGAAGTAATAGTGTTGGTCCACTTTGCAGCCCAGAAGGTGGAAACATTCGGGGTGCATGGGTAGCAAACGGAATGCCGATTCAATGTCGTATTTGGCTAGCAGGGCGCCTGGTCCGGCTGCCCGGACTAGTTCTACCGCTGTATCGAAAGACACATACGAGACAGAAGCTTTTTCTGGGGAAATAGCATCGTTAACCGAATCGCCCTTTGGGTGAAAATGATGGATTAAACGGTATTTACCGGGTTCCTTTTTTGGTATGATGCCTAACGGAGAAATTGTAATGTTTTTGAAGGGGAGCGACTTAAAGGGGCCTGCTATTCTACCCAATTCTACCTCCTTCCCAATTTTTGTCTAAGAATTTTGGGAATTCGCGAGCCGATTTTAGGTTATCGGATAGGGTTGGCGTTCTTGTTAGCCTAAAGGGAATAAAGAACCCGTCGGAGAAGCCTGATTGCAGTTGCTGAGCCGCTTCCTTATTGGGGTAAAGCTTTAGCCAGGGGGCCACCCTTAATACAGCCCAATACTACGAAGGCCTGGAGCCAATTATTCATGGTTAATCCGATTTTTGATCTCCCCCTATCGAAAACCCTATCGTTAGCTTTATCCACCGTTTGTTGGTCCGCTGATAACAGCGACCATATGTCAATATAATTGTTGCTCCTGATTTTCTGACTAATTTCCTGATCTATAGTTAAAGCTATTTTTGATCCAGATCTTTGTTCACCACTTATCCGTTTGGATGTGATAGTTGTAGGCGTAACTCCTTTACCGCTGAAGTTAGCTCCATTTCCTTTATGTTAACCCTGTAACATAAGATTTCCTCGTTACCCTTGCGCTGTGCGCTGTGTGACTCTGGACGAGTGTGCTCCGATCCTGGAGGAACCCCCGCAGATGTTGACGGGGGGATGTCGCAGGACGGGGAAACTCTGGCTCCCGCTACAGCGAGGGATTGGCCGATGTGCTGGCCGATGCACTGAATATCGTGCGTTGGAGCCCGATTACTACCACATAGTGGCGGATTAATGGCTCTGTCTTCAGCGACTGCATTGCAGTTGTCGTGGCTGGTAGCCGCGGGGGATTGTTCTTCCCTGGCTGGTTCGCTACCCTTGGAACACTCACCGCTGCGTGATTCTGGACGAGTGTACACCGATCCTGGAGGAACCCCCGCAGATGTTGACGGGGGGATGTCGCAGGACGGGGAAACTCTGGCTCCCGCTACAGCGAGGGATTGGCCGATGTGCTGGCCGATATCGTGCGTTGGAGCCCGATTACTACCACATAGTGGCGGATTAATGGCTCTGTCTTCAGCGACTGCATTGCAGTTGTCGTGGCTGGAAGCCGCGGGGGATTGTTCTTCCCTGGCTAACACTCACCGCTGCGTGATTCTGGACGAGTGTACACCGATCCTGGAGGAACCCCCGCAGATGTTGACAGGGTGATGTCGCAGGACGGGGAAACTCTGGCTCCCGCTGCGTGGTGGTTGTTGTGGCTGGAAGCCGCAGGGGATTGTTCTCCCCGGCTGAAAGCCCTAGAGGGTGCCCACGATTTAGAGGACTTGCCACGTGCACGATGACTCTTATCCGGACTTAGCGACACCTCGGACCCCTCGGATGTTGCTGATGACAGCCATCCTGTGGCCCGGGATCTGCGGCGGCTCCTATGGGAGCTGCGTCTGCGACGGTGACGGGAGGGGCGTTTAGAGGAGTGGCGGGAACGGCGACGGGAGTTATCCGCCGTTATTATGCGGTGCAATGGGGGGGATTCTATCAGTAGACAGAGGGGGATAATTGGCCGTAGCTGGTCCTGTAACGCTAATCGGAAGGGGGGGCGTCAGTAGGTAACCATATTCCTCCCCATTGCTGGGATTTGACGGGGCGGCGGTTACCGGATAATTTTTATTTAGGTTTTGGGCAGTGGGGGGAGGTGATAATGTGTTTGTGCTTGGTGCGTTTACTGCGATGTCGCCGTGATTCCCGCTGCGCGGCTGTTGAGCGTCTTGCTCGGTCCCATGGGACCGAACAACGCGCTCTTCAGCCGCCTTGTGACCTCTCTGGCCTGACCCCTGATACCCCCGTACAGGCATCAGGGCTGCGTCTGCCGGGGGTAGGCTGGAGGTCAGACCAGGTGACAAATCAGCACGCTGATCGGTCGATTTCGACCGATCAGCGCACTGTGGGGAAAGTGAGGGGTTAAAACCAGCCCCCAGGTTACCCCCTGCGGGCGGCGTATATGTGCCCGCAGGGAAGGCAACCGAGGACTGGCTAGCGCTGTGTTCAGCGCTCATCTGCGGTGACCGGAAGTGGCTGGGCAGGGACCGGAAGTGGCTGGGCGGAGCCTCCCAGCACTCCGAGCGGTGTCCGAGGCCTCCGGAAGACGCCTGCAGCTGCGAGGCGGCGAGGCCCTCCCCTCCCCGACCCGGAGCCGCTCCGGGGCGCGGGGTAAGCGGGCGGATCGCCTGCCACCCGGCGCCACCACCGGCCTCTCCGGAGCGGCCGGGGAAGGGGGCGACACCGTCCGCCGCCGGGCGCCGCCGGATGTAGCCCCGCACAGCCGGGACGGAGCCACCGGCGCCGGCTGCCCATCGCCGCCCTCTGCCCCCACCGGAGTCCGGACCAGAGCCGGCGAGGAGATGCCGGCCACCCTCCGACGGGTGCGACGCCCGGCTCTACCCCGCCGCCCAGACCATCTACATCTACCCCGCCGAGAGGCCCCCAGACCATCTACAGCCGAGGGGCCCGGCACCGACAGCGGCGCAGAGAGGGGCCCCTGCCCAGCGATCGGGGCCGGACCAAACGACGGACCGCAGGGTGCTGGTGCTCCCGAAGGTATTGGAGGTGAGCTGGGCACGATGGCGGAGGGGTGAGGGAGAACAGCCGGCAGCAGAGAGCCTTCGCACATGGCTCTGTACAGCTCCGACCTCCAACCTGTCGGGAGCCGGCGTGCTGGCACGCAGCGGGGGTGACCTAGGCCTGGGGGGGGGGACCCGGAGACGCAGGCGTGAGGGAGGACAAATTTTCTGGACCGGATAAGGGAACAGTGAGCAGGGGGTCTCAACAAGAAGGGGGGTCCACATCACAGCAGGGACAGACAAAAGCTTCCAGGTGTCCTGCCGAGAGTGAAAGAGAAAGTTCTCGGCCGGACACCTGGATTTAACCCCTGTAGGAGTGGCCGTAGGACCCCTCCCCTCTAGTGCCCACTGGCCGGCTGGGGGTCTTCCAATTAATGCATCACTAAGGGGGAGTGATGCTAGGGGGGATCTGGCACAGACATTCTTTACGTGCAGCTCTCTGTGTGCTCCCCAGTCAGAGACGCGCACCTTAATCAGTACCGCGTCTGCCATTCCTGAGTATAACCCTACTACTAGCACTACTGCCCCCATTCCTGAGTATAACCCCACTACTAGCACTACTGCCCCCATTCCTGAGTATAACCCCACAACTAGCACTGCTGCCCCCATTCCTGAGTATAACCCCACTACTAGCACTACTGCCCCCATTCCTGAGTATAACCCCACTACTAGCACTACTGACCCCATTCCTGAGTATAACCCCACTACTAGCACTACTGCCCCCATTCCTGAGTATAACCCCACTACTAGCACTACTGCCCCCATTCCTGAGTATAACCCCACTACTAGCACTACTGCCCCCATTCCTGAGTATAACCCCACTACTAGCACTACTGCCCCCATTCCTGAGTATAACCCCACTACTAGCACTACTGCCCCATTCCTGAGTATAACCCCACTACTAGCACTACTGCCCCCATTCCTGAGTATAACCCCACTACTAGCACTACTGCCCCCATTCCTGAGTATAACCCCACTACTAGCACTACTGACCCCATTCCTGAGTATAACCCCACTACTAGCACTACTGCCCCCATTCCTGAGTATAACCCCACTACTAGCACTACTGTCCCCATTCCTGAGTATAACCCCACTACTAGCACTACTGCCCCCATTCCTGAGTATAACCCCACTACTAGCACTACTGCCCCCATTCCTGAGTATAACCCCACTACTAGCATTACACCCCCATTCCGGAGTATAACCCCACTACTAGCACTACTGTCCCCATTCCTGAGTATAACCCCACTACTAGCACTACTGACCCCATTCCTGAGTATAACCCCACTACTAGCACTACTGCCCCCATTCCTGAGTATAACCCCACTACTAGCACTACTGTCCCCATTCCTGAGTATAACCCCACTACTAGCACTACTGCCCCCATTCCTGAGTATAACCCCACTACTAGCATTACACCCCCATTCCTGAGTATAACCCCACTACTAGCACTACTGCCCCCATTCCTGAGTATAACCCCACTACTAGCACTACTGCCCCCATTCCTGAGTATAACCCCACTACTAGCACTACACCCCCATTCCTGAGTATAACCCCACTACTAGCACTACACCCCCATTCCTGAGTATAACCCCACTACTAGCACTACTGCCCCCATTCCTGAGTATAACCCCACTACTAGCACTACTGTCCCCATTCCTGAGTATAACCCCACTACTAGCACTACTGACCCCATTCCTGAGTATAACCCCACTACTAGCACTACTGCCCCCATTCCTGAGTATAACCCCACTACTAGCACTACTGCCCCCATTCCTAAGTATAACCCCACTACTAGCACTACACCCCTATTCCTGAGTATAACCCCACTACTAGCACTACACCCCCATTCCTAAGTATAACCCCACTACTAGCACTACACCCCCATTCCTGAGTATAACCCCACTACTAGCACTACACCCCCATTCCTAAGTATAACCACACTACTAGCACTACTGCCCCCATTCCTGAGTATAACCCCACTACTAGCACTACACCCCCATTCCTAAGTATAACCCCACTACTAGCACTACTGCCCCCATTCCTGAGTATAACCCCACTACTAGCACTACTGCCCCCATTCCTGAGTATAACCCCACTACTAGCACTACTGCCCCCATTCCTGAGTATAACCCGACTACTAGCACTACTGCCCCCATTCCTGAGTATAACCCCACTACTAGCACTACTGCCCCCATTCCTGAGTATAACCCCACTACTAGCACTACTGCCCCCATTCCTGAGTATAACCCCACTACTAGCACTACTGCCCCCATTCCTGAGTATAACCCCACTACTAGCACTACTGCCCCCATTCCTGAGTATAACCCGACTACTAGCACTACACCCCCATTCCTGAGTATAACCCCACTACTAGCACTACTGCCCCCATTCCTGAGTATAACCCCACTACTAGCACTACTGCCCCCATTCCTGAGTATAACCCCACTACTAGCACTACACCCCCATTTCTGAGTATAACCCCACTACTAGCACTACTGCCCCCATTCCTGAGTATAACCCCACAACTAGCACTACACCCCCATTCCTGAGTATAACCCCACTACTAGCACTACTGCCCCCATTCCTGAGTATAACCACACAACTAGCACTACACCCCCATTCCTGAGTATAACCCCACTACTAGCACTACTGCCCCCATTCCTGAGTATAACCCCACAACTAGCACTACTGCCCCCATTCCTGAGTATAACCCCACTACTAGCACTACTGCCCCATTCCTGAGTATAACCCCACTACTAGCACTACACCCCCATTTCTGAGTATAACCCCACTACTAGCACTACACCCCCATTCCTGAGTATAACCCCACTACTAGCACTACACCCCCATTCCTGAGTATAACCCCACTACTAGCACTACACCCCCATTCCTGAGTATAACCCCACTACTAGCACTACTGCCCCCATTCCTGAGTATAACCCCACTACTAGCACTACTGCCCCATTCCTGAGTATAACCCCACTACTAGCACTACTGCCCCCATTCCTGAGTATAACCCCACAACTAGCACTACACCCCCATTCCTGAGTATAACCCCACTACTAGCACTACTGCCCCCATTCCTGAGTATAACCCCACTACTAGCACTACTGCCCCCATTCCTGAGTATAACCCCACAACTAGCACTACACCCCCATTCCTGAGTATAACCCCACTACTAGCACTACTGCCCCCATTCCTGAGTATAACCCCACTACTAGCACTACACCCCCATTCCTGAGTATAACCCCACAACTAGCACTACTGACCCCATTCCTGAGTATAACCCCACTACTAGCACTACACCCCCATTCCTGAGTATAACCCCACTACTAGCACTACTGCCCCCATTCCTGAGTATAACCCCACTACTAGCACTACTGCCCCCATTCCTGAGTATAACCCCACTACTAGCACTACACCCCCATTCCTGAGTATAACCACACTACTAGCACTACACCCCCATTCCAGAGTATAACCACACTACTAGCACTACTGCCCCCATTCCTGAGTATAACCCCACTACTAGCACTACACCCCCATTCCTGAGTATAACCCCACTACTAGCACTACACCCCCATTCCTGAGTATAACCCCACAACTAGCACTACACCCCCATTCCTGAGTATAACCCCACTACTAGCACTACTGTCCCCATTCCTGAGTATAACCCCACTACTAGCACTACACCCCCATTCCTGAGTATAACCCCACTACTAGCACTACACCCCCATTCCTGAGTATAACCCCACTACTAGCACTACTGTCCCCATTCCTGAGTATAACCCCACTACTAGCACTACACCCCCATTCCAGAGTATAACCACACTACTAGCACTACTGCCCCCATTCCTAAGTATAACCCCACTACTAGCACTACTGCCCCCATTCCTGAGTATAACCCCACTACTAGCACTACACCCCCATTCCTGAGTATAACCCCACAACTAGCATTACTGCCCCCATTTCTGAGTATAACCCCACTACTAGCACTACTGCCCCCATTCCTGAGTATAACCCCACTACTAGCACTACACCCCCATTCCTGAGTATAACCCCACTACTAGCATTACTGCCCCCATTTCTGAGTATAACCCCACTACTAGCACTACTGCCCCCATTCCTGAGTATAACCCCACTACTAGCACTACACCCCCATTCCTGAGTATAACCCCACTACTAGCACTACTGCCCCCATTCCTGAGTATAACCCCACTACTAGCATTACTGCCCCCATTCCTGAGTATAACCCCACTACTAGCACTACACCCCCATTCCTGAGTATAACCCCACTACTAGCACTACTGCCCCCATTCCTGAGTATAACCCCACTACTAGCACTACACCCCCATTCCTGAGTATAACCCCACTACTAGCACTACACCCCCATTCCTGAGTATAACCCCACTACTAGCACTACTGCCCCCATTCCTGAGTATAACCCCACTACTAGCACTACTGCCCCCATTCCTGAGTATAACCCCACTACTAGCACTACTGCCCCCATTCCTGAGTATAACCCCACTACTAGCACTACACCCCCATTCCTGAGTATAACCCCACTACTAGCACTACTGCCCCCATTCCTGAGTATAACCCCACAACTAGCACTACTGTCCCATTCCTGAGTATAACCCCACTACTAGCACTACTGCCCCCATTCCTGAGTATAACCCCACTACTAGCACTACTGCCCCCATTCCTGAGTATAACTCCACAACTAGCACTACTGCCCCCATTCCTGAGTATAACCCCACTACTAGCACTGCTGTCCACATTCCTGAGTATAACCCCACTACTAGCACTACTGCCCCCATTCCTGAGTATAACCCCACAACTAGCATTACTGCCCCCATTCCTGAGTATAACCCCACTACTAGCACTACACCCCCATTCCTGAGTATAACCCCACAACTAGCATTACTGCCCCCATTTCTGAGTATAACCCCACAACTAGCACTACTGCCCCCATTCCTGAGTATAACCCCACAACTAGCACTACACCCCCATTCCTGAGTATAACCACACTACTAGCACTACACCCCCATTCCTAAGTATAACCCCACTACTAGCACTACACCCCCATTCCTGAGTATAACCCCACTACTAGCACTACTGCCCCCATTCCTGAGTATAACCCCACTACTAGCACTACACCCCCATTCCTGAGTATAACCCCACTACTAGCACTACTGCCCCCATTCCTGAGTATAACCCCACTACTAGCACTACACCCCCATTCCTGAGTATAACCCCACTACTAGCACTACTGCCCCCATTCCTGAGTATAACCCCACTACTAGCACTACACCCCCATTCCTGAGTATAACCCCACTACTAGCACTACTGCCCCCATTCCTGAGTATAACCCCACTACTAGCACTACACCCCCATTCCTGAGTATAACCCCACTACTAGCACTACACCCCCATTCCTAAGTATAACCCCACTACTAGCACTACACCCCCATTCCTGAGTATAACCCCACTACTAGCACTACTGCCCCCATTCCTGAGTATAACCCCACTACTAGCACTACACCCCCATTCCTGAGTATAACCCCACTACTAGCATTACTGCCCCCATTCCTGAGTATAACCCCACTACTAGCACTACACCCCCATTCCTGAGTATAACCCCACTACTAGCACTACACCCCCATTCCTGAGTATAACCCCACTACTAGCACTACACCCCCATTCCTAAGTATAACCCCACTACTAGCACTACTGCCCCCATTCCTGAGTATAACCCCACTACTAGCACTACTGCCCCCATTCCTGAGTATAACCCCACTACTAGCACTACACCCCCATTCCTGAGTATAACCCCACTACTAGCACTACTGCCCCCATTCCTGAGTATAACCCCACTACTAGCACTACTGCCCCCATTCCTGAGTATAACCCCACTACTAGCACTACTGCCCCCATTCCTGAGTATAACCCCACTACTAGCACTACTGCCCCCATTCCTGAGTATAACCCCACAACTAGCACTACACCCCCATTCCTGAGTATAACCCCACAACTAGCACTACTGTCCCCATTCCTGAGTATAACCCCACTACTAGCACTACTGCCCCCATTCCTGAGTATAACCCCACAACTAGCACTACACCCCCATTCCTGAGTATAACCCCACTACTAGCACTACTGCCCCCATTCCTGAGTATAACCCCACTACTAGCACTACACCCCCATTCCTGAGTATAACCCCACTACTAGCACTACTGCCCCCATTCCTGAGTATAACCCCACAACTAGCACTACTGTCCCCATTCCTGAGTATAACCCCACAACTAGCACTACTGCCCCCATTCCTGAGTATAACCCCACTACTAGCACTACACCCCCATTCCTGAGTATAACCCCACAACTAGCACTACACCCCCATTCCTGAGTATAACCCCACTACTAGCACTACTGCCCCCATTCCTGAGTATAACCCCACTACTAGCACTACACCCCCATTCCTGAGTATAACCCCACTACTAGCACTACACCCCCATTCCTGAGTATAACCCCACAACTAGCACTACTGCCCCCATTCCTGAGTATAACCCCACTACTAGCACTACACCCCCATTCCTGAGTATAACCCCACAACTAGCACTACTGACCCCATTCCTGAGTATAACCCCACTACTAGCACTACACCCCCATTCCTGAGTATAACCCCACTACTAGCACTACTGTCCCCATTCCTGAGTATAACCCCACTACTAGCACTACTGCCCCCATTCCTGAGTATAACCCCACTACTAGCACTACTGCCCCCATTCCTGAGTATAACCCCACTACTAGCACTACACCCCCATTCCTGAGTATAACCCCACAACTAGCATTACTGCTCCCATTTCTGAGTATAACCCCACTACTAGCACTACTGCCCCCATTCCTGAGTATAACCCCACTACTAGCACTACACCCCCATTCCTGAGTGTAACCCCACAACTAGCATTACTGCCCCCATTTCTGAGTATAACCCCACAACTAGCACTACTGCCCCCATTCCTGAGTATAACCCCACAACTAGCACTACACCCCCATTCCTGAGTATAACCCCACTACTAGCACTACACCCCCATTCCTGAGTATAACCCCACTACTAGCACTACTGCCCCCATTCCTGAGTATAACCCCACTACTAGCACTACACCCCCATTCCTGAGTATAACCCCACTACTAGCACTACACCCCCATTCCTAAGTATAACCCCACTACTAGCACTACACCCCCATTCCTGAGTATAACCACACTACTAGCACTACACCCCCATTCCTAAGTATAACCCCACTACTAGCACTACTGCCCCCATTCCTGAGTATAACCCCACTACTAGCACTACTGCCCCCATTCCTGAGTATAACCCCACTACTAGCACTACTGCCCCCATTCCTGAGTATAACCCCACTACTAGCACTACTGCCCCCATTCCTGAGTATAACCCCACTACTAGCACTACTGCCCCCATTCCTGAGTATAACCCCACAACTAGCACTACACCCCCATTCCTGAGTATAACCCCACTACTAGCACTACACCCCCATTCCTGAGTATAACCCCACTACTAGCACTACTGCCCCCATTCCTGAGTATAACCCCACTACTAGCACTACTGCCCCCATTCCTGAGTATAACCCCACTACTAGCACTACTGCCCCCATTCCTGAGTATAACCCCACAACTAGCACTGCTGCCCCCATTCCTGAGTATAACCCCACTACTAGCACTACTGCCCCCATTCCTGAGTATAACCCCACAACTAGCACTACACCCCCATTCCTGAGTATAACCCCACTACTAGCACTACTGCCCCCATTCCTGAGTATAACTCCACTACTAGCACTGCTTCCCCCATTCCTGAGTATAACCCCACTACTAGCACTACACCCCCATTCCTGAGTATAACCCCACTACTAGCACTACTGCCCCCATTCCTGAGTATAACCCCACTACTAGCACTACACCCCCATTCCTGAGTATAACCCCACTACTAGCACTACACCCCCATTCCTGAGTATAACCCCACTACTAGCACTACTGCCCCCATTCCTGAGTATAACCCCACAACTAGCACTGCTGCCCCCATTCCTGAGTATAACCCCACAACTAGCACTACTGCCCCCATTCCTGAGTATAACCCCACTACTAGCACTACTGCCCCCATTCCTGAGTATAACCCCACTACTAGCACTACTGCCCCCATTCCTGAGTATAACCCCACTACTAGCACTACTGTCCCCATTCCTGAGTATAACCCCACTACTAGCATTACACCCCCATTCCTGAGTATAACCCCACTACTAGCACTACTGACCCCATTCCTGAGTATAACCCCACTACTAGCACTACTGCCCCCATTCCTGAGTATAACCCCACAACTAGCACTACACCCCCATTCCTGAGTATAACCCCACTACTAGCACTACTGTCCCCATTCCTGAGTATAACCCGACTACTAGCACTACACCCCCATTCCTGAGTATAACCCCACTACTAGCATTACACCCCCATTCCTGAGTATAACCCCACTACTAGCACTACACCCCCATTCCTAAGTATAACCCCACTACTAGCACTACACCCCCATTCCTGAGTATAACCACACTACTAGCACTACACCCCCATTCCTAAGTATAACCCCACTACTAGCACTACTGCCCCCATTCCTGAGTATAACCCCACTACTAGCACTACTGCCCCCATTCCTGAGTATAACCCCACTACTAGCACTACTGCCCCCATTCCTGAGTATAACCCCACTACTAGCACTACTGCCCCCATTCCTGAGTATAACCCCACTACTAGCACTACTGCCCCCATTCCTGAGTATAACCCCACAACTAGCACTACACCCCCATTCCTGAGTATAACCCCACTACTAGCACTACACCCCCATTCCTGAGTATAACCCCACTACTAGCACTACTGCCCCCATTCCTGAGTATAACCCCACTACTAGCACTACTGCCCCCATTCCTGAGTATAACCCCACTACTAGCACTACTGCCCCCATTCCTGAGTATAACCCCACAACTAGCACTGCTGCCCCCATTCCTGAGTATAACCCCACTACTAGCACTACTGCCCCCATTCCTGAGTATAACCCCACAACTAGCACTACACCCCCATTCCTGAGTATAACCCCACTACTAGCACTACTGCCCCCATTCCTGAGTATAACTCCACTACTAGCACTGCTTCCCCCATTCCTGAGTATAACCCCACTACTAGCACTACACCCCCATTCCTGAGTATAACCCCACTACTAGCACTACTGCCCCCATTCCTGAGTATAACCCCACTACTAGCACTACACCCCCATTCCTGAGTATAACCCCACTACTAGCACTACACCCCCATTCCTGAGTATAACCCCACTACTAGCACTACTGCCCCCATTCCTGAGTATAACCCCACAACTAGCACTGCTGCCCCCATTCCTGAGTATAACCCCACAACTAGCACTACTGCCCCCATTCCTGAGTATAACCCCACTACTAGCACTACTGCCCCCATTCCTGAGTATAACCCCACTACTAGCACTACTGCCCCCATTCCTGAGTATAACCCCACTACTAGCACTACTGTCCCCATTCCTGAGTATAACCCCACTACTAGCATTACACCCCCATTCCTGAGTATAACCCCACTACTAGCACTACTGACCCCATTCCTGAGTATAACCCCACTACTAGCACTACTGCCCCCATTCCTGAGTATAACCCCACAACTAGCACTACACCCCCATTCCTGAGTATAACCCCACTACTAGCACTACTGTCCCCATTCCTGAGTATAACCCGACTACTAGCACTACACCCCCATTCCTGAGTATAACCCCACTACTAGCATTACACCCCCATTCCTGAGTATAACCCCACTACTAGCACTACTGCCCCCATTCCTGAGTATAACCCCACAACTAGCACTACTGCCCCCATTCCTGAGTATAACTCCACAACTAGCACTACACCCCCATTCCTGAGTATAACCCCACTACTAGCACTACTGCCCCCATTCCTGAGTATAACCCCACTACTAGCACTACTGCCCCCATTCCTGAGTATAACCCCACTACTAGCACTACACCCCCATTCCTGAGTATAACCCCACTACTAGCACTACACCCCCATTCCTGAGTATAACCCCACTACTAGCACTACTGCCCCCATTCCTGAGTATAACCCCACAACTAGCACTACACCCCCATTCCTGAGTATAACCCCACTACTAGCACTACTGTCCCCATTCCTGAGTATAACCCCACTACTAGCACTACACCCCCATTCCTGAGTATAACCCCACAACTAGCACTACTGCCCCCATTCCTGAGTATAACCCCACTACTAGCACTACTGCCCCCATTCCTGAGTATAACCCCACTACTAGCACTACTGCCCCCATTCCTGAGTATAACCCCACTACTAGCACTACTGTCCCCATTCCTGAGTATAACCCCACTACTAGCACTACACCCCCATTCCTGAGTATAACCCCACAACTAGCACTACTGCCCCCATTCCTGAGTATAACCCCACTACTAGCACTACACCCCCATTCCTGAGTATAACCCCACTACTAGCACTACTGCCCCCATTCCTGAGTATAACCCCACAACTAGCACTACACCCCCATTCCTGAGTATAACCCCACTACTAGCACTACTGTCCCCATTCCTGAGTATAACCCCACTACTAGCACTACACCCCCATTCCTGAGTATAACCCCACAACTAGCACTACTGCCCCCATTCCTGAGTATAACCCCACTACTAGCACTACTGCCCCCATTCCTGAGTATAACCCCACAACTAGCACTACTGCCCCCATTCCTGAGTATAACCCCACTACTAGCACTACACCCCCATTCCTGAGTATAACCCCACTACTAGCACTACTGACCCCATTCCTGAGTATAACCCCACTACTAGCACTACACCCCCATTCCTGAGTATAACCCCACTACTAGCACTACTGTCCCCATTCCTGAGTATAACCCCACTACTAGCACTACACCCCCATTCCTGAGTATAACCCCACTACTAGCACTACACCCCCATTCCTGAGTATAACCCCACTACTAGCACTACACCCCCATTCCTGAGTATAACCCCACTACTAGCACTACTGTCCCCATTCCTGAGTATAACCCCACTACTAGCACTACTGACCCCATTCCTGAGTATAACCCCACTACTAGCACTACTGCCCCCATTCCTGAGTATAACCCCACTACTAGCACTACACCCCCATTCCTGAGTATAACCCCACTACTAGCACTACACCCCCATTCCTGAGTATAACCCCACTACTAGCACTACTGTCCCCATTCCTGAGTATAACCCCACTACTAGCACTACTGACCCCATTCCTGAGTATAACCCCACTACTAGCACTACACCCCCATTCCTGAGTATAACCCCACTACTAGCACTACTGTCCCCATTCCTGAGTATAACCCCACTACTAGCACTACACCCCCATTCCTGAGTATAACCCCACTACTAGCACTACACCCCCATTCCTGAGTATAACCCCACTACTAGCACTACACCCCCATTCCTGAGTATAACCCCACTACTAGCACTACTGTCCCCATTCCTGAGTATAACCCCACTACTAGCACTACTGACCCCATTCCTGAGTATAACCCCACTACTAGCACTACTGCCCCCATTCCTGAGTATAACCCCACTACTAGCATTACACCCCCATTCCTGAGTATAACCCCACTACTAGCACTACTGCCCCCATTCCTGAGTATAACCCCACTACTAGCACTACACCCCCATTCCTGAGTATAACCCCACTACTAGCACTACTGCCCCCATTCCTGAGTATAACCCCACTACTAGCACTACACCCCCATTCCAGAGTATAACCACACTACTAGCACTACTGCCCCCATTCCTAAGTATAACCCCACTACTAGCACTACTGCCCCCATTCCTGAGTATAACCCCACTACTAGCACTACACCCCCATTCCTGAGTATAACCCCACTACTAGCACTACACCCCCATTCCTGAGTATAACCCCACTACTAGCACTACACCCCCATTCCTAAGTATAACCCCACTACTAGCACTACACCCCCATTCCTGAGTATAACCCCACTACTAGCACTACTGCCCCATTCCTGAGTATAACCCCACTACTAGCACTACTGCCCCCATTCCTGAGTATAACCCCACTACTAGCACTACTGCCCCCATTCCTGAGTATAACCCCACTACTAGCACTACTGCCCCATTCCTGAGTATAACCCCACTACTAGCACTACACCCCCATTCCTGAGTATAACCCCACTACTAGCACTACTGCCCCCATTCCTGAGTATAACCCCACTACTAGCACTACTGCCCCCATTCCTGAGTATAACCCCACTACTAGCACTACTGCCCCCATTCCTGAGTATAACCCGACTACTAGCACTACTGCCCCCATTCCTGAGTATAACCCCACTACTAGCACTACTGCCCCCATTCCTGAGTATAACCCCACTACTAGCACTACTGCCCCCATTCCTGAGTATAACCCCACTACTAGCACTACTGCCCCCATTCCTGAGTATAACCCCACTACTAGCACTACTGCCCCCATTCCTGAGTATAACCCGACTACTAGCACTACACCCCCATTCCTGAGTATAACCCCACTACTAGCACTACTGCCCCCATTCCTGAGTATAACCCCACTACTAGCACTACTGCCCCCATTCCTGAGTATAACCCCACTACTAGCACTACTGCCCCCATTCCTGAGTATAACCCCACTACTAGCACTACTGCCCCCATTCCTGAGTATAACCCGACTACTAGCACTACACCCCCATTCCTGAGTATAACCCCACTACTAGCACTACTGCCCCCATTCCTGAGTATAACCCCACTACTAGCACTACACCCCCATTCCTGAGTATAACCCCACAACTAGCACTACACCCCCATTCCTGAGTATAACCCCACTACTAGCACTACTGCCCCCATTCCTGAGTATAACCCCACTACTAGCACTACTGCCCCCATTCCTGAGTATAACCCCACTACTAGCACTACACCCCCATTTCTGAGTATAACCCCACTACTAGCACTACACCCCCATTCCTGAGTATAACCCCACTACTAGCACTACACCCCCATTCCTGAGTATAACCCCACTACTAGCACTACTGCCCCCATTCCTGAGTATAACCCCACTACTAGCACTACACCCCCATTCCTGAGTATAACCCCACTACTAGCACTACTGCCCCCATTCCTGAGTATAACCCCACTACTAGCACTACTGCCCCATTCCTGAGTATAACCCCACTACTAGCCCTACTGCCCCCATTCCTGAGTATAACCCCACTACTAGCACTACACCCCCATTCCTGAGTATAACCCCACTACTAGCACTACTGCCCCCATTCCTGAGTATAACCCCACTACTAGCACTACACCCCCATTCCTGAGTATAACCCCACTACTAGCACTACTGCCCCCATTCCTGAGTATAACCCCACTACTAGCACTACACCCCCATTCCTGAGTATAACCCCACTACTAGCACTACACCCCCATTCCTGAGTATAACCCCACTACTAGCACTACTGCCCCCATTCCTGAGTATAACCCCACTACTAGCACTACACCCCCATTCCTGAGTATAACCCCACAACTAGCACTACTGCCCCCATTCCTGAGTATAACCCCACTACTAGCACTACACCCCCATTCCTGAGTATAACCCCACAACTAGCACTACTGACCCCATTCCTGAGTATAACCACACTACTAGCACTACACCCCCATTCCTAAGTATAACCCCACTACTAGCACTACTGCCCCCATTCCTGAGTATAACCCCACTACTAGCACTACTGCCCCCATTCCTGAGTATAACCCCACTACTAGAACTACTGCCCCCATTCCTGAGTATAACCCCACTACTAGCACTACTGCCCCCATTCCTGAGTATAACCCCACTACTAGCACTACACCCCCATTCCTGAGTATAACCCCACAACTAGCACTACTGCCCCATTCCTGAGTATAACCCCACTACTAGCACTACACCCCCATTCCTGAGTATAACCCCACTACTAGCACTACTGCCCCCATTCCTGAGTATAACCCCACTACTAGCACTGCTGCCCCCATTCCTGAGTATAACCCCACTACTAGCACTACACCCCCATTCCTGAGTATAACCCCACTACTAGCACTACTGCCCCCATTCCTGAGTATAACCCCACTACTAGCACTGCTGCCCCCATTCCTGAGTATAACCCCACTACTAGCACTACACCCCCATTCCTGAGTATAACCCCACTACTAGCACTACTGCCCCCATTCCTGAGTATAACCCCACAACTAGCACTACACCCCCATTCCTGAGTATAACCCCACTACTAGCACTACTGCCCCATTCCTGAGTATAACCCCACTACTAGCACTACTGCCCCCATTCCTGAGTATAACCCCACTACTAGCACTACACCCCCATTCCTGAGTATAACCCCACTACTAGCACTACACCCCCATTCCTGAGTATAACCCCACTACTAGCACTACACCCCCATTCCTGAGTATAACCCCACTACTAGCACTACTGCCCCATTCCTGAGTATAACCCCACTACTAGCACTACTGCCCCCATTCCTGAGTATAACCCCACTACTAGCACTACACCCCCATTCCTGAGTATAACCCCACTACTAGCACTACTGCCCCCATTCCTGAGTATAACCCCACTACTAGCACTACACCCCCATTCCTGAGTATAACCCCACTACTAGCACTACTGCCCCATTCCTGAGTATAACCCCACTACTAGCACTACTGCCCCCATTCCTGAGTATAACCCCACTACTAGCACTACACCCCCATTCCTGAGTATAACCCCACTACTAGCACTACACCCCCATTCCTGAGTATAACCCCACTACTAGCACTACACCCCCATTCCTGAGTATAACCCCACAACTAGCACTACTGTCCCATTCCTGAGTATAACCCCACTACTAGCACTACTGCCCCATTCCTGAGTATAACCCCACTACTAGCACTACTGCCCCATTCCTGAGTATAACCCCACTACTAGCACTACTGCCCCCATTCCTGAGTATAACCCCACTACTAGCACTACACCCCCATTCCTGAGTATAACCCCACTACTAGCACTACTGCCCCCATTCCGGAGTATAACCCCACTACTAGCACTACACCCCCATTCCTGAGTATAACCCCACTACTAGCACTACACCCCCATTCCGGAGTATAACCCCACTACTAGCACTACTGCCCCCATTCCTGAGTATAACCCCACTACTAGCACTACACCCCCATTCCTGAGTATAACCCCACTACTAGCACTACACCCCCATTTCTGAGTATAACCCCACTACTAGCACTACTGCCCCCATTCCTGAGTATAACCCCACTACTAGCACTACACCCCCATTCCTGAGTATAACCCCACAACTAGCACTACTGCCCCATTCCTGAGTATAACCCCACTACTAGCACTACACCCCCATTCCTGAGTATAACCCCAATACTAGCACTACTGCCCCCATTCCTGAGTATAACCCCACTACTAGCACTACACCCCCATTCCTGAGTATAACCCCACTACTAGCACTACTGACCCCATTCCTGAGTATAACCCCACTACTAGCACTACTGCCCCCATTCCTGAGTATAACCCCACTACTAGCACTACACCCCCATTCCTGAGTATAACCCCAATACTAGCACTACTGCCCCCATTCCTGAGTATAACCCCACTACTAGCACTACACCCCCATTCCTGAGTATAACCCCAATACTAGCACTACTGCCCCCATTCCTGAGTATAACCCCACTACTAGCACTACACCCCCATTTCTGAGTATAACCCCACTACTAGCACTACTGCCCCCATTCCTGAGTATAACCCCACTACTAGCACTACACCCCCATTCCTGAGTATAACCCCACTACTAGCACTACTGCCCCATTCCTGAGTATAACCCCACAACTAGCACTACACCCCCATTCCTGAGTATAACCCCACTACTAGCACTACACCCCCATTTCTGAGTATAACCCCACTACTAGCACTACACCCCCATTCCTGAGTATAACCCCACTACTAGAACTACTGCCCCCATTCCTGAGTATAACCCCACTACTAGCACTACACCCCCATTCCTGAGTATAACCCCACTACTAGCACTACACCCCCATTCCTGAGTATAACCCCACTACTAGCACTACACCCCCATTCCTGAGTATAACCCCACTACTAGCACTACACCCCCATTTCTGAGTATAACCCCACTACTAGCACTACTGCCCCCATTCCTGAGTATAACCCCACTACTAGCACTACTGTCCCCATTCCTGAGTATAACCCCACTACTAGCACTACTGCCCCCATTCCTGAGTATAACCCCACTACTAGCACTACTGCCCCCATTCCTGAGTATAACCCCACTACTAGCACTACTGCCCCCATTCCTGAGTATAACCCCACTACTAGCACTACTGCCCCCATTCCTGAGTATAACCCCACTGCTAGCACTACTGCCCCATTCCTCAGTATAACCCCACTACTAGCACTACTGTCCCCATTCCTGAGTATAACCCCACAACTAGCACTACTGCCCCCATTCCTGAGTATAACCCCACTACTAGCACTACACCCCCATTCCTGAGTATAACCCCACAACTAGCACTACTGACCCCATTCCTGAGTATAACCCCACTACTAGCACTACTGCCCCATTCCTGAGTATAACCCCACTACTAGCACTACTGCCCCCATTCCTGAGTATAACCCCACAACTAGCACTACTGACCCCATTCCTGAGTATAACCCCACAACTAGCACTACTGCCCCCATTCCTGACTATAACCCCACTACTAGCACTACTGCCCCCATTCCTGAGTATAACCCCACTACTAGCACTACTGCCCCCATTCCTGAGTATAACCCCACTACTAGCACTACACCCCCATTTCTGAGTATAACCCCACTACTAGCACTACTGCCCCCATTCCTGAGTATAACCCCACTACTAGTACTACTACCCCCATTCCTGAGTATAACCCCACTACTAGCACTACACCCCCATTCCTGAGTATAACCCCACTACTAGCACTACTGCCCCCATTCCTGAGTATAACCCCACTACTAGCACTACACCCCCATTTCTGAGTATAACCCCACTACTAGCACTACTGCCCCATTCCTGAGTATAACCCCACAACTAGCACTACTGCCCCCATTCCTGAGTATAACCCCACTACTAGCACTACTGCCCCCATTCCTGAGTATAACCCCACTACTAGCACTACTGCCCCCATTCCTGAGTATAACCCCACTACTAGCACTACACCCCCATTTCTGAGTATAACCCCACTACTAGCACTACTGCCCCCATTCCTGAGTATAACCCCACAACTAGCACTACACCCCCATTCCTGAGTATAACCCCACAACTAGCACTACTGCCCCCATTCCTGAGTATAACCCCACTACTAGCACTGCTGCCCCCATTCCTGAGTATAACCCCACTACTAGCACTACACCCCCATTCCTGAGTATAACCCCACTACTAGTACTACTGCCCCCATTCCTGAGTATAACCCCACTACTAGTACTACTGCCCCCATTCCTGAGTATAACCCCACTACTAGCACTACTGCCCCCATTCCTGAGTATAACCCCACTACTAGCACTACACCCCCATTTCTGAGTATAACCCCACTACTAGCACTACTGCCCCCATTCCTGAGTATAACCCCACAACTAGCACTACACCCCCATTCCTGAGTATAACCCCACTACTAGCACTACTGCCCCCATTCCTGAGTATAACCCCACTACTAGCACTACTGCCCCATTCCTGAGTATAACCCCACTACTAGCACTACTGCCCCCATTCCTGAGTATAACCCCACAACTAGCACTACACCCCCATTCCTGAGTATAACCCCACTACTAGCACTACTGACCCCATTCCTGAGTAAAACCCCACTACTAGCACTACACCCCCATTCCTGAGTATAACCCCACTACTAGCACTACTGCCCCCATTCCTGAGTATAACCCCACTACTAGCACTACTGCCCCCATTCCTGAGTATAACCCCACTACTAGCACTACTGACCCCATTCCTGAGTATAACCCCACTACTAGCACTACTGCCCCCATTCCTGAGTATAACCCCACAACTAGCACTGCTGCCCCCATTCCTGAGTATAACTCCACTACTAGCACTACTGCCCCCATTCCTGAGTATAACCCTACTACTAGCACTACTGCCCCCATTCCTGAGTATAACCCCACTACTAGCACTACTGCCCCCATTCCTGAGTATAACCCCACAACTAGCACTACACCCCCATTCCTGAGTATAACCCCACTACTAGCACTACTGCCCCCATTCCTGAGTATAACCCCACTACTAGCACTACACCCCCATTCCTGAGTATAACCCCACTACTAGCACTACTGCCCCCATTCCTGAGTATAACCCCACTACTAGCACTACTGCCCCCATTCCTGAGTATAACCCCACTACTAGCACTACTGCCCCCATTCCTGAGTATAACCCCACAACTAGCACTGCTGCCCCCATTCCTGAGTATAACTCCACTACTAGCACTACACCCCCATTCCTGAGTATAACCCCACTACTAGCACTACACCCCCATTCCTGAGTATAACCCCACTACTAGCACTACTGCCCCCATTCCTGAGTATAACCCCACTACTAGCACTACTGCCCCCATTCCTGAGTATAACCCCACTACTAGCACTACTGCCCCCATTCCTGAGTATAACCCCACAACTAGCACTGCTGCCCCCATTCCTGAGTATAACTCCACTACTAGCACTACTGCCCCCATTCCTGAGTATAACCCTACTACTAGCACTACTGCCCCCATTCCTGAGTATAACCCCACTACTAGCACTACTGCCCCCATTCCTGAGTATAACCCCACAACTAGCACTACACCCCCATTCCTGAGTATAACCCCACTACTAGCACTACTGCCCCCATTCCTGAGTATAACCCCACTACTAGCACTACACCCCCATTCCTGAGTATAACCCCACTACTAGCACTACTGCCCCCATTCCTGAGTATAACCCCACTACTAGCACTACTGCCCCCATTCCTGAGTATAACCCCACTACTAGCACTACTGCCCCCATTCCTGAGTATAACCCCACAACTAGCACTGCTGCCCCCATTCCTGAGTATAACTCCACTACTAGCACTACTGCCCCCAGACTGTGGAGACCTGGGTGTCGTAACCAGTGCCTTCCCCCCTCCCATCAATCCCGTAATCAAACACACACAGTCCTAGGTGGGTTGAACAGGTCGGTCACAGTTTATTAATTAAATAATCGGAGAAAGGGCAATTACATATCGTAACGAGCGGCTCGCGCCGAGCTCCTGTCCGTGATCGACAGGGGAATTGGCCCAACGAGCGGTTACGACCTTTGCCCTCCTCCGCTTTTTCCGCTGTGACTTAATAAAGGTTACCAGGGTTTAGTTCTATCAACATACGTAATAATTTTTTTTTTTTTTTTTTTTTAAACTTACAACATAATTCACACATTTACATTCTCCTGCGGGTTAGTATCATAATTAGCCTTTAAAAGGGAGGGTGGGTGGGACAAAAGCTTCCAGGTGTCCTGCCGAGAGTGAAAGAGAAAGTTCTCGGCCGGACACCTGGATTTAACCCCTGTAGGAGTGGCCGTAGGACCCCTCCCCTCTAGTGCCCACTGGCCGGCTGGGGGTCTTCCAATTAATGCATCACTAAGGGGGAGTGATGCTAGGGGGGATCTGGCACAGACATTCTTTACGTGCAGCTCTCTGTGTGCTCCCCAGTCAGAGACGCGCACCTTAATCAGTACCGCGTCTGCCAGACTGTGGAGACCTGGGTGTCGTAACCAGTGCCTTCCCCCCTCCCATCAATCCCGTAATCAAACACACACAGTCCTAGGTGGGTTGAACAGGTCGGTCACAGTTTATTAATTAAATAATCGGAGAAAGGGCAATTACATATCGTAACGAGCGGCTCGCGCCGAGCTCCTGTCCGTGATCGACAGGGGAATTGGCCCAACGAGCGGTTACGACCTTTGCCCTCCTCCGCTTTTTCTGCCACGGAGGATCCCGTGTATTATCTACGCGGGACTCCGACCCCACCCCTCGATGTTAGGGCCTGTTCAACCCCATCCTGTAAACCAGACAGAAAAATATCGAGGCCAATGTCCGTTAGGTGAACTCCGTCCGGTCTTAGTTGTGGCGTGTTATCCCCTTGTAACGGGAGGTGACGGATCACGATACCGCCTCTTCCTCTCACATATTTTCCAATCCGAGCATTGAATTTACCCCTTGTCCGTTCTATGGCTCTTTTATCTCTTGCTCTTCGCCAGACGGCCCGTGGTGTTATATCCGACCACACCAGGATCATGTTCCTGTAAAGACAGCTGAACCAATCCATATCCGTTGTCACCCATTTGTACAATTCGGCCACCTTTTGTATCCATATCCGTTGTCAACCATTTGTTCAATTCGGCCACCTTTTGTTTGCCAAGGTCATTGCCACCCGTGTGTACCACCATTACCACAGGGCTTTCCGCCCTCCTTGCTATGCCAACCATCTCCTTGAACACCTGTTTCCACTGGAGGCCTCTGACACCCCTCCATTTAACTTTTATGCCCGGGAGGTAAAGATTTGTTCCTCCTGGCCGCAGTTTGGCCCTCTCCTTGGCCCAGTACACGTAGGAATCTCCTACAACCCAAACTTCAACCCCTGTAAGAGACAACACATGTTAATTAAGCAAGTCGGGTCTTATGTATCTGGCGAAGTATGCGGACTTCCAGCGACCCATTCTCTGCGCCTCGGCCTCTGACACTCCTGCCTTAGCTGCCGCTGTGGCCGCCCCTATGCGGAACGAATGTGTTCCGTACTCCTTTGGATTAGCGCCGGTTTTTCCCAAGCATAGCTTGAACATTGCCTGGAATTGGTACTTGGTCAGAGGGGACATGTCTTTATGAGTGAAGAAAAAATCTACCAGCGTGTCTTATCCCGGCGTATCTTCTAACCATTTTTAGCGGACAAGCTGGGCCATCTGTAGAGTTCACTAGGACCCATGTGCCCCTACCGGTGGGATAGCATTTGGACTTTCGAACCCTGATGCGCAGGGCGTCGCTGCATATAACTATGCCCTCATTAATTAGGCCTCCTTCCGACGCAGCAATCAGTTCCTGCAATAGTCTCAGTGAAATGGGGCGGCGACATTCCTGGCTTGGCTGAAGCCTTTTCCCACCTTTTATGGCTTGTCTTATGCAGAAGGACTTAGTTACGTCTACCCATCCCAATAGATGAAAGAAAAATGCTAGCCCCGATAATTTCCGTAATAAAAATTCGCTTGTAACCGCGCTTCGTGCTCCGTCGCATTCGTCGACTGGCCTACCAATAAATAAAGAAGAAATTTACTTTTACTGGGGATAGAAACCATGTTTCCCACTCTTCAGTGAAAGAGCTTAACCACTCAGCCATCAGCTGAACTGGCTGAATTAGTGAGCGCCACTCCTCCCAAGCCTTACCATACACCTGCTAGGCCCGGATTAAGGGCATCAATGATTGTCCACTGTATCCCACAGGGACAGTGGACACAGGATACCCAGGGGTTGCGCGTTGGGCTGCTGGATTCTGAAAGCCTGCCAATTGGAAAACAACAATGGGTTAATGATATTATCATCTACTTCCGCCACCACGGTGGCTCTACACCAGATATTGTTTTCAAGGCATATCATCGCTAGCCGGCGCAAGAGAGCGAGTATGGGCAAGGATGAAGAAGACATGTGATTTAAACTCTTCGCTGTTTTCGTATTTTTAGTTTGGAAACGAATGTTCATGTTTCTCAACTGATCGGCCCATATCTCCAACGCTGCTACTACCGCAAACAATTCCCGTAGGGCCGGGTCTTGCCCCCACTTTGTTGTCGTCCAATTCTCTGGCCAACCAGAATGGCACCATTGTTTTTTATAGATTGTTGCAAAACCCTCTGTTTTGTTCCACCCTAATGTCAGCCCTAATTCTTTGCTTGTGATCTCTCTAACCATGACGCACGTGTGACCGTTGTACGATTGTAGAAACGTCTGCCATACCAGCAGATCTGCTTTTAGCGAACGAGTGAGCCTAATTCTATGGCCGTGCTGAGAAGCGCCTTTTGTTGCCAAAGATAGTCTGCGTGAGAATGCTCTGCCGGCCGGCATTACGCGGCAGGCGAACGTCAGTAAACCCGATAACGCCTGCATTTGCTGTAGGGTTACCTTCTTAACTTCGCGGAAGCCTTTCGACATTTGTTGGGTTTTTTGTATTCTATCCTCTGGTAAGCGGAACACCATCATGTTGGTATCTATTTCGATGCCCAAGAAGGGCAATACATTACATGGACCCTCTTTTTTTTTTTTTTTTTTTTGGTGACAATGGCACGCCGAATTTGAGTGAGATAGATTTGAATTTTTCTTGTAAATCGGAGCAGAGATTAAAATCACTGGGGCCGACGAACAGGAAATCGTCGAGGTAGTGAATTAGGGACTTACTGCCCGTTTCGTACTGAACTACCCAATCTAGGAAGGTGCTGAACAGCTCGAAATAGTGACATGAGATGGAACATCCCATCGGGAGGCACATGTCGAAGTAATAGTGTTGGTCCACTTTGCAGCCCAGAAGGTGGAAACATTCGGGGTGCATGGGTAGCAAACGGAATGCCGATTCAATGTCGTATTTGGCTAGCAGGGCGCCTGGTCCGGCTGCCCGGACTAGTTCTACCGCTGTATCGAAAGACACATACGAGACAGAAGCTTTTTCTGGGGAAATAGCATCGTTAACCGAATCGCCCTTTGGGTGAAAATGATGGATTAAACGGTATTTACCGGGTTCCTTTTTTGGTATGATGCCTAACGGAGAAATTGTAATGTTTTTGAAGGGGAGCGACTTAAAGGGGCCTGCTATTCTACCCAATTCTACCTCCTTCCCAATTTTTGTCTAAGAATTTTGGGAATTCGCGAGCCGATTTTAGGTTATCGGATAGGGTTGGCGTTCTTGTTAGCCTAAAGGGAATAAAGAACCCGTCGGAGAAGCCTGATTGCAGTTGCTGAGCCGCTTCCTTATTGGGGTAAAGCTTTAGCCAGGGGGCCACCCTTAATACAGCCCAATACTACGAAGGCCTGGAGCCAATTATTCATGGTTAATCCGATTTTTGATCTCCCCCTATCGAAAACCCTATCGTTAGCTTTATCCACCGTTTGTTGGTCCGCTGATAACAGCGACCATATGTCAATATAATTGTTGCTCCTGATTTTCTGACTAATTTCCTGATCTATAGTTAAAGCTATTTTTGATCCAGATCTTTGTTCACCACTTATCCGTTTGGATGTGATAGTTGTAGGCGTAACTCCTTTACCGCTGAAGTTAGCTCCATTTCCTTTATGTTAACCCTGTAACATAAGATTTCCTCGTTACCCTTGCGCTGTGCGCTGTGTGACTCTGGACGAGTGTGCTCCGATCCTGGAGGAACCCCCGCAGATGTTGACGGGGGGATGTCGCAGGACGGGGAAACTCTGGCTCCCGCTACAGCGAGGGATTGGCCGATGTGCTGGCCGATGCACTGAATATCGTGCGTTGGAGCCCGATTACTACCACATAGTGGCGGATTAATGGCTCTGTCTTCAGCGACTGCATTGCAGTTGTCGTGGCTGGAAGCCGCGGGGGATTGTTCTTCCCTGGCTGGTTCGCTACCCTTGGAACACTCACCGCTGCGTGATTCTGGACGAGTGTACACCGATCCTGGAGGAACCCCCGCAGATGTTGACGGGGGGATGTCGCAGGACGGGGAAACTCTGGCTCCCGCTACAGCGAGGGATTGGCCGATGTGCTGGCCGATATCGTGCGTTGGAGCCCGATTACTACCACATAGTGGCGGATTAATGGCTCTGTCTTCAGCGACTGCATTGCAGTTGTCGTGGCTGGAAGCCGCGGGGGATTGTTCTTCCCTGGCTAACACTCACCGCTGCGTGATTCTGGACGAGTGTACACCGATCCTGGAGGAACCCCCGCAGATGTTGACAGGGTGATGTCGCAGGACGGGGAAACTCTGGCTCCCGCTGCGTGGTGGTTGTTGTGGCTGGAAGCCGCAGGGGATTGTTCTCCCCGGCTGAAAGCCCTAGAGGGTGCCCACGATTTAGAGGACTTGCCACGTGCACGATGACTCTTATCCGGACTTAGCGACACCTCGGACCCCTCGGATGTTGCTGATGACAGCCATCCTGTGGCCCGGGATCTGCGGCGGCTCCTATGGGAGCTGCGTCTGCGACGGTGACGGGAGGGGCGTTTAGAGGAGTGGCGGGAACGGCGACGGGAGTTATCCGCCGTTATTATGCGGTGCAATGGGGGGGATTCTATCAGTAGACAGAGGGGGATAATTGGCCGTAGATGGTCCTGTAACGCTAATCGGAAGGGGGGGCGTCAGTAGGTAACCATATTCCTCCCCATTGCTGGGATTTGACGGGGCGGCGGTTACCGGATAATTTTTATTTAGGTTTTGGGCAGTGGGGGGAGGTGATAATGTGTTTGTGCTTGGTGCGTTTACTGCGATGTCGCCGTGATTCCCGCTGCGCGGCTGTTGAGCGTCTTGCTCGGTCCCATGGGACCGAACAACGCGCTCTTCAGCCGCCCTGTGACCTCTCTGGCCTGACCCCTGATACCCCCGTACAGGCATCAGGGCTGCGTCTGCCGGGGGTAGGCTGGAGGTCAGACCAGGTGACAAATCAGCACGCTGATCGGTCGATTTCGACCGATCAGCGCACTGTGGGGAAAGTGAGGGGTTAAAACCAGCCCCCAGGTTACCCCCTGCGGGCGGCGTATATGTGCCCGCAGGGAAGGCAACCGAGGACTGGCTAGCGCTGTGTTCAGCGCTCATCTGCGGTGACCGGAAGTGGCTGGGCGGGGACCGGAAGTGGCTGGGCGGAGCCTCCCAGCACTCCGAGCGGTGTCCGAGGCCTCCGGAAGACGCCTGCAGCTGCGAGGCGGCGAGGCCCTCCCCTCCCCGACCCGGAGCCGCTCCGGGGCGCGGGGTAAGCGGGCGGATCGCCTGCCACCCGGCGCCACCACCGGCCTCTCCGGAGCGGCCGGGGAAGGGGGCGACACCGTCCGCCGCCGGGCGCCGCCGGATGTAGCCCCGCACAGCCGGGACGGAGCCACCGGCGCCGGCTGCCCATCGCCGCCCTCTGCCCCCACCGGAGTCCGGACCAGAGCCGGCGAGGAGATGCCGGCCACCCTCCGACGGGTGCGACGCCCGGCTCTACCCCGCCGCCCTCGAGAGGCCCCCAGACCATCTACAGCCGAGGGGCCCGGCACCGACAGCGGCGCAGAGAGGGGCCCCTGCCCAGCGATCGGGGCCGGACCAAACGACGGACCGCAGGGTGCTGGTGCTCCCGAAGGTATTGGAGGTGAGCTGGGCACGATGGCGGAGGGGTGAGGGAGAACAGCCGGCAGCAGAGAGCCTTCGCACATGGCTCTGTACAGCTCCGACCTCCAACCTGTCGGGAGCCGGCGTGCTGGCACGCAGCGGGGGTGACCTAGGCCTGGGGGGGGGGACCCGGAGACGCAGGCGTGAGGGAGGACAAATTTTCTGGACCGGATAAGGGAACAGTGAGCAGGGGGTCTCAACAAGAAGGGGGGTCCACATCACAGCAGGGACAGACAAAAGCTTCCAGGTGTCCTGCCGAGAGTGAAAGAGAAAGTTCTCGGCCGGACACCTGGATTTAACCCCTGTAGGAGTGGCCGTAGGACCCCTCCCCTCTAGTGCCCACTGGCCGGCTGGGGGTCTTCCAATTAATGCATCACTAAGGGGGAGTGATGCTAGGGGGGATCTGGCACAGACATTCTTTACGTGCAGCTCTCTGTGTGCTCCCCAGTCAGAGACGCGCACCTTAATCAGTACCGCGTCTGCCATTCCTGAGTATAACCCTACTACTAGCACTACTGCCCCCATTCCTGAGTATAACCCCACTACTAGCACTACTGCCCCCATTCCTGAGTATAACCCCACAACTAGCACTGCTGCCCCCATTCCTGAGTATAACCCCACTACTAGCACTACTGCCCCCATTCCTGAGTATAACCCCACTACTAGCACTACTGACCCCATTCCTGAGTATAACCCCACTACTAGCACTACTGCCCCCATTCCTGAGTATAACCCCACTACTAGCACTACTGCCCCATTCCTGAGTATAACCCCACTACTAGCACTACTGCCCCCATTCCTGAGTATAACCCCACTACTAGCACTACTGCCCCCATTCCTGAGTATAACCCCACTACTAGCACTACTGACCCCATTCCTGAGTATAACCCCACTACTAGCACTACTGCCCCCATTCCTGAGTATAACCCCACTACTAGCACTACTGTCCCCATTCCTGAGTATAACCCCACTACTAGCACTACTGACCCCATTCCTGAGTATAACCCCACTACTAGCACTACTGACCCCATTCCTAAGTATAACCCCACTACTAGCACTACTGCCCCCATTCCTGAGTATAACCCCACTACTAGCATTACACCCCCATTCCGGAGTATAACCCCACTACTAGAACTACTGCCCCATTCCTGAGTATAACCCCACTACTAGAACTACTGCCCCCATTCCTGAGTATAACCCCACTACTAGCACTACTGTCCCCATTCCTGAGTATAACCCCACTACTAGCACTACTGTCCCCATTCCTGAGTATAACCCCACTACTAGCACTACTGACCCCATTCCTGAGTATAACCCCACTACTAGCACTACTGCCCCCATTCCTGAGTATAACCCCACTACTAGCACTACTGTCCCCATTCCTGAGTATAACCCCACTACTAGCACTACTGCCCCCATTCCTGAGTATAACCCCACTACTAGCACTACTGCCCCCATTCCTGAGTATAACCCCACTACTAGCACTACACCCCCATTCCTGAGTATAACCCCACTACTAGCACTACACCCCCATTCCTGAGTATAACCCCACTACTAGCACTACTGCCCCCATTCCTGAGTATAACCCCACTACTAGCACTACTGTCCCCATTCCTGAGTATAACCCCACTACTAGCACTACTGACCCCATTCCTGAGTATAACCCCACTACTAGCACTACTGCCCCCATTCCTGAGTATAACCCCACTACTAGCACTACTGCCCCCATTCCTAAGTATAACCCCACTACTAGCACTACACCCCCATTCCTGAGTATAACCCCACTACTAGCACTACACCCCCATTCCTAAGTATAACCCCACTACTAGCACTACACCCCCATTCCTGAGTATAACCCCACTACTAGCACTACACCCCCATTCCTAAGTATAACCACACTACTAGCACTACTGCCCCCATTCCTGAGTATAACCCCACTACTAGCACTACTGCCCCCATTCCTGAGTATAACCCCACTACTAGCACTACACCCCCATTCCTAAGTATAACCCCACTACTAGCACTACTGCCCCCATTCCTGAGTATAACCCCACTACTAGCACTACTGCCCCCATTCCTGTGTATAACCCCACTACTAGCACTACTGCCCCCATTCCTGAGTATAACCCGACTACTAGCACTACTGCCCCCATTCCTGAGTATAACCCCACTACTAGCACTACTGCCCCCATTCCTGAGTATAACCCCACTACTAGCACTACTGCCCCCATTCCTGAGTATAACCCCACTACTAGCACTACTGCCCCCATTCCTGAGTATAACCCCACTACTAGCACTACTGCCCCCATTCCTGAGTATAACCCGACTACTAGCACTACACCCCCATTCCTGAGTATAACCCCACTACTAGCACTACTGCCCCCATTCCTGAGTATAACCCCACTACTAGCACTACTGCCCCCATTCCTGAGTATAACCCCACTACTAGCACTACACCCCCATTTCTGAGTATAACCCCACTACTAGCACTACTGCCCCCATTCCTGAGTATAACCCCACAACTAGCACTACTGCCCCCATTCCTGAGTATAACCACACAACTAGCACTACACCCCCATTCCTGAGTATAACCCCACTACTAGCACTACTGCCCCCATTCCTGAGTATAACCCCACAACTAGCACTACTGCCCCCATTCCTGAGTATAACCCCACTACTAGCACTACTGCCCCATTCCTGAGTATAACCCCACTACTAGCACTACACCCCCATTTCTGAGTATAACCCCACTACTAGCACTACACCCCCATTCCTGAGTATAACCCCACTACTAGCACTACACCCCCATTCCTGAGTATAACCCCACTACTAGCACTACACCCCCATTCCTGAGTATAACCCCACTACTAGCACTACTGCCCCCATTCCTGAGTATAACCCCACTACTAGCACTACTGCCCCATTCCTGAGTATAACCCCACTACTAGCACTACTGCCCCCATTCCTGAGTATAACCCCACAACTAGCACTACACCCCCATTCCTGAGTATAACCCCACTACTAGCACTACTGCCCCCATTCCTCAGTATAACCCCACTACTAGCACTACTGCCCCCATTCCTGAGTATAACCCCACAACTAGCACTACACCCCCATTCCTGAGTATAACCCCACTACTAGCACTACTGCCCCCATTCCTGAGTATAACCCCACTACTAGCACTACACCCCCATTCCTGAGTATAACCCCACAACTAGCACTACTGCCCCCATTCCTGAGTATAACCCCACTACTAGCACTACACCCCCATTCCTGAGTATAACCCCACAACTAGCACTACTGACCCCATTCCTGAGTATAACCCCACTACTAGCACTACTGCCCCCATTCCTGAGTATAACCCCACTACTAGCACTACTGCCCCCATTCCTGAGTATAACCCCACTACTAGCACTACACCCCCATTCCTGAGTATAACCCCACTACTAGCACTACACCCCCATTCCTGAGTATAACCCCACTACTAGCACTACTGCCCCCATTCCTGAGTATAACCCCACAACTAGCACTACACCCCCATTCCTGAGTATAACCCCACTACTAGCACTACTGCCCCCATTCCTGAGTATAACCCCACTACTAGCACTACTGCCCCCATTCCTGAGTATAACCCCACAACTAGCACTACACCCCCATTCCTGAGTATAACCCCACTACTAGCACTACTGCCCCCATTCCTGAGTATAACCCCACTACTAGCACTACACCCCCATTCCTGAGTATAACCCCACAACTAGCACTACTGCCCCCATTCCTGAGTATAACCCCACTACTAGCACTACACCCCCATTCCTGAGTATAACCCCACAACTAGCACTACTGACCCCATTCCTGAGTATAACCCCACTACTAGCACTACTGCCCCCATTCCTGAGTATAACCCCACTACTAGCACTACTGCCCCCATTCCTGAGTATAACCCCACTACTAGCACTACACCCCCATTCCTGAGTATAACCCCACAACTAGCATTACTGCCCCCATTTCTGAGTATAACCCCACTACTAGCACTACTGCCCCCATTCCTGAGTATAACCCCACTACTAGCACTACACCCCCATTCCTGAGTATAACCCCACAACTAGCATTACTGCCCCCATTTCTGAGTATAACCCCACTACTAGCACTACTGCCCCCATTCCTGAGTATAACCCCACTACTAGCACTACTGCCCCCATTTCTGAGTATAACCCCACTACTAGCACTACTGCCCCCATTCCTGAGTATAACCCCACTACTAGCACTACACCCCCATTCCTGAGTATAACCCCACTACTAGCACTACTGCCCCCATTCCTGAGTATAACCCCACTACTAGCATTACTGCCCCCATTCCTGAGTATAACCCCACTACTAGCACTACTGCCCCCATTCCTGAGTATAACCCCACTACTAGCACTACACCCCCATTCCTGAGTATAACCCCACTACTAGCACTACTGCCCCCATTCCTGAGTATAACCCCACAACTAGCACTACTGTCCCATTCCTGAGTATAACCCCACTACTAGCACTACTGCCCCCATTCCTGAGTATAACCCCACTACTAGCACTACTGCCCCCATTCCTGAGTATAACTCCACAACTAGCACTACTGCCCCCATTCCTGAGTATAACCCCACTACTAGCACTACTGCCCCCATTCCTGAGTATAACCCCACTACTAGCACTACTGTCCCCATTCCTGAGTATAACCCTACTACTAGCACTACACCCCCATTCCTGAGTATAACCCCACAACTAGCACTACACCCCCATTCCTGAGTATAACCCCACTACTAGCACTACTGCCCCCATTCCTGAGTATAACCCCACTACTAGCACTACACCCCCATTCCTGAGTATAACCCCACAACTAGCATTACTGCCCCCATTTCTGAGTATAACCCCACAACTAGCACTACTGCCCCCATTCCTGAGTATAACCCCACAACTAGCACTACACCCCCATTCCTGAGTATAACCCCACAACTAGCATTACTGCCCCCATTCCTGAGTATAACCCCACTACTAGCACTACACCCCCATTCCTGAGTATAACCCCACAACTAGCATTACTGCCCCCATTTCTGAGTATAACCCCACAACTAGCACTACTGCCCCCATTCCTGAGTATAACCCCACAACTAGCACTACACCCCCATTCCTGAGTATAACCACACTACTAGCACTACACCCCCATTCCTAAGTATAACCCCACTACTAGCACTACTGCCCCCATTCCTGAGTATAACCCCACTACTAGCACTACTGCCCCCATTCCTGAGTATAACCCCACAACTAGCACTACACCCCCATTCCTGAGTATAACCCCACAACTAGCATTACTGCCCCCATTCCTGAGTATAACCCCACTACTAGCACTACACCCCCATTCCTGAGTATAACCCCACAACTAGCATTACTGCCCCCATTTCTGAGTATAACCCCACAACTAGCACTACTGCCCCCATTCCTGAGTATAACCCCACAACTAGCACTACACCCCCATTCCTGAGTATAACCCCACTACTAGCACTACACCCCCATTCCTAAGTATAACCCCACTACTAGCACTACACCCCCATTCCTGAGTATAACCCCACTACTAGCACTACTGCCCCCATTCCTGAGTATAACCCCACTACTAGCACTACACCCCCATTCCTGAGTATAACCCCACTACTAGCATTACTGCCCCCATTCCTGAGTATAACCCCACTACTAGCACTACACCCCCATTCCTGAGTATAACCCCACTACTAGCACTACACCCCCATTCCTGAGTATAACCCCACTACTAGCACTACACCCCCATTCCTAAGTATAACCCCACTACTAGCACTACACCCCCATTCCTAAGTATAACCCCACTACTAGCACTACTGCCCCCATTCCTGAGTATAACCCCACTACTAGCACTACTGCCCCCATTCCTGAGTATAACCCCACTACTAGCACTACACCCCCATTCCTGAGTATAACCCCACTACTAGCACTACTGCCCCCATTCCTGAGTATAACCCCACTACTAGCACTACTGCCCCCATTCCTGAGTATAACCCCACTACTAGCACTACTGCCCCCATTCCTGAGTATAACCCCACTACTAGCACTACTGCCCCCATTCCTGAGTATAACCCCACAACTAGCACTACTGCCCCCATTCCTGAGTATAACCCCACTACTAGCACTACACCCCCATTCCTGAGTATAACCCCACAACTAGCACTACTGCCCCCATTCCTGAGTATAACCCCACAACTAGCACTACACCCCCATTCCTGAGTATAACCCCACTACTAGCACTACACCCCCATTCCTGAGTATAACCCCACAACTAGCACTACTGCCCCCATTCCTGAGTATAACCCCACAACTAGCACTACACCCCCATTCCTGAGTATAACCCCACTACTAGCACTACTGCCCCCATTCCTGAGTATAACCCCACTACTAGCACTACACCCCCATTCCTGAGTATAACCCCACTACTAGCACTACTGCCCCCATTCCTGAGTATAACCCCACAACTAGCACTACACCCCCATTCCTGAGTATAACCCCACTACTAGCACTACTGCCCCCATTCCTGAGTATAACCCCACTACTAGCACTACACCCCCATTCCTGAGTATAACCCCACTACTAGCACTACTGCCCCCATTCCTGAGTATAACCCCACAACTAGCACTACTGCCCCCATTCCTGAGTATAACCCCACTACTAGCACTACACCCCCATTCCTGAGTATAACCCCACAACTAGCACTACTGCCCCCATTCCTGAGTATAACCCCACAACTAGCACTACACCCCCATTCCTGAGTATAACCCCACTACTAGCACTACACCCCCATTCCTGAGTATAACCCCACAACTAGCACTACACCCCCATTCCTGAGTATAACCCCACTACTAGCACTACACCCCCATTCCTGAGTATAACCCCACAACTAGCACTACTGCCCCCATTCCTGAGTATAACCCCACTACTAGCACTACACCCCCATTCCTGAGTATAACCCCACAACTAGCACTACACCCCCATTCCTGAGTATAACCCCACTACTAGCACTACTGACCCCATTCCTGAGTATAACCCCACTACTAGCACTACTGCCCCCATTCCTGAGTATAACCCCACTACTAGCACTACTGTCCCCATTCCTGAGTATAACCCCACTACTAGCACTACACCCCCATTCCTGAGTATAACCCCACAACTAGCATTACTGCCCCCATTTCTGAGTATAACCCCACTACTAGCACTACTGCCCCCATTCCTGAGTATAACTCCACAACTAGCACTACACCCCCATTCCTGAGTATAACCCCACAACTAGCATTACTGCCCCCATTCCTGAGTATAACCCCACTACTAGCACTACACCCCCATTCCTGAGTGTAACCCCACAACTAGCATTACTGCCCCCATTTCTGAGTATAACCCCACAACTAGCACTACTGCCCCCATTCCTGAGTATAACCCCACAACTAGCACTACACCCCCATTCCTGAGTATAACCACACTACTAGCACTACACCCCCATTCCTAAGTATAACCCCACAACTAGCACTACACCCCCATTCCTGAGTATAACCCCACTACTAGCACTACACCCCCATTCCTGAGTATAACCCCACTACTAGCACTACTGCCCCCATTCCTGAGTATAACCCCACTACTAGCACTACACCCCCATTCCTGAGTATAACCCCACTACTAGCACTACACCCCCATTCCTAAGTATAACCCCACTACTAGCACTACACCCCCATTCCTGAGTATAACCACACTACTAGCACTACACCCCCATTCCTAAGTATAACCCCACTACTAGCACTACTGCCCCCATTCCTGAGTATAACCCCACTACTAGCACTACTGCCCCCATTCCTGAGTATAACCCCACTACTAGCACTACTGCCCCCATTCCTGAGTATAACCCCACTACTAGCACTACTGCCCCCATTCCTGAGTATAACCCCACTACTAGCACTACTGCCCCCATTCCTGAGTATAACCCCACTACTAGCACTACTGCCCCCATTCCTGAGTATAACCCCACAACTAGCACTACACCCCCATTCCTGAGTATAACCCCACTACTAGCACTACACCCCCATTCCTGAGTATAACCCCACTACTAGCACTACTGCCCCCATTCCTGAGTATAACCCCACAACTAGCACTACACCCCCATTCCTGAGTATAACCCCACTACTAGCACTACACCCCCATTCCTGAGTATAACCCCACTACTAGCACTACTGCCCCCATTCCTGAGTATAACCCCACTACTAGCACTACTGCCCCCATTCCTGAGTATAACCCCACAACTAGCACTGCTGCCCCCATTCCTGAGTATAACCCCACTACTAGCACTACACCCCCATTCCTGAGTATAACCCCACTACTAGCACTACTGCCCCCATTCCTGAGTATAACCCCACTACTAGCACTACACCCCCATTCCTGAGTATAACCCCACTACTAGCACTACACCCCCATTCCTGAGTATAACCCCACTACTAGCACTACTGCCCCCATTCCTGAGTATAACCCCACTACTAGCACTACTGCCCCCATTCCTGAGTATAACCCCACTACTAGCACTACTGCCCCCATTCCTGAGTATAACCCCACTACTAGCACTACTGTCCCCATTCCTGAGTATAACCCCACTACTAGCACTACTGACCCCATTCCTGAGTATAACCCCACTACTAGCACTACTGCCCCCATTCCTGAGTATAACCCCACTACTAGCACTACTGTCCCCATTCCTGAGTATAACCCCACTACTAGCACTACTGCCCCCATTCCTGAGTATAACCCCACAACTAGCACTACTGCCCCCATTCCTGAGTATAACCCCACTACTAGCACTACACCCCCATTCCTGAGTATAACCCCACTACTAGCACTACTGACCCCATTCCTGAGTATAACCCCACTACTAGCACTACTGCCCCCATTCCTGAGTATAACCCCACAACTAGCACTACACCCCCATTCCTGAGTATAACCCCACTACTAGCACTACTGTCCCCATTCCTGAGTATAACCCGACTACTAGCACTACACCCCCATTCCTGAGTATAACCCCACTACTAGCATTACACCCCCATTCCTGAGTATAACCCCACTACTAGCACTACTGCCCCCATTCCTGAGTATAACCCCACAACTAGCACTACTGCCCCCATTCCTGAGTATAACTCCACAACTAGCACTACACCCCCATTCCTGAGTATAACCCCACTACTAGCACTACTGCCCCCATTCCTGAGTATAACCCCACTAATAGCACTACTGCCCCCATTCCTGAGTATAACCCCACAACTAGCACTACTGACCCCATTCCTGAGTATAACCCCACTACTAGCACTACTGCCCCCATTCCTGAGTATAACCCCACTACTAGCACTACTGCCCCCATTCCTGAGTATAACCCCACTACTAGCACTACACCCCCATTCCTGAGTATAACCCCACTACTAGCACTACACCCCCATTCCTGAGTATAACCCCACTACTAGCACTACTGCCCCCATTCCTGAGTATAACCCCACAACTAGCACTACACCCCCATTCCTGAGTATAACCCCACTACTAGCACTACTGTCCCCATTCCTGAGTATAACCCCACTACTAGCACTACTGCCCCCATTCCTGAGTATAACCCCACTACTAGCACTACACCCCCATTCCTGAGTATAACCCCACTACTAGCACTACACCCCCATTCCTGAGTATAACCCCACTACTAGCACTACACCCCCATTCCTGAGTATAACCCCACTACTAGCATTACTGCCCCCATTCCTGAGTATAACCCCACTACTAGCATTACTGCCCCCATTTCTGAGTATAACCCCACTACTAGCACTACTGCCCCCATTCCTGAGTATAACCCCACTACTAGCACTACTGCCCCCATTCCTGAGTATAACCCCACTACTAGCACTACTGCCCCCATTCCTGAGTATAACCCCACTACTAGCATTACTGCCCCCATTCCTGAGTATAACCCCACTACTAGCACTACTGCCCCCATTCCTGAGTATAACCCCACTACTAGCACTACTGCCCCCATTCCTGAGTATAACCCCACTACTAGCACTACTGCCCCCATTCCTGAGTATAACCCCACTACTAGCACTACTGCCCCCATTCCTGAGTATAACCCCACTACTAGCATTACTGCCCCCATTCCTGAGTATAACCCCACTACTAGCACTACTGCCCCCATTCCTGAGTATAACCCCACTACTAGCACTACTGCCCCCATTCCTGAGTATAACCCCACTACTAGCATTACTGCCCCCATTCCTGAGTATAACCCCACTACTAGCACTACTGCCCCCATTCCTGAGTATAACCCCACTACTAGCACTACACCCCCATTCCTGAGTATAACCCCACTACTAGCACTACACCCCCATTCCTGAGTATAACCCCACTACTAGCACTACTGCCCCCATTCCTGAGTATAACCCCACTACTAGCACTACTGCCCCCATTCCTGAGTATAACCCCACTACTAGCACTACTGCCCCCATTCCTGAGTATAACCCCACTACTAGCACTACACCCCCATTCCTGAGTATAACCCCACTACTAGCACTACTGCCCCCATTCCTGAGTATAACCCCACAACTAGCACTACTGTCCCATTCCTGAGTATAACCCCACTACTAGCACTACTGCCCCCATTCCTGAGTATAACCCCACTACTAGCACTACTGCCCCCATTCCTGAGTATAACTCCACAACTAGCACTACTGCCCCCATTCCTGAGTATAACCCCACTACTAGCACTACTGCCCCCATTCCTGAGTATAACCCCACTACTAGCACTACTGTCCCCATTCCTGAGTATAACCCTACTACTAGCACTACACCCCCATTCCTGAGTATAACCCCACAACTAGCATTACTGCCCCCATTCCTGAGTATAACCCCACTACTAGCACTACTGCCCCCATTCCTGAGTATAACCCCACTACTAGCACTACTGTCCCCATTCCTGAGTATAACCCTACTACTAGCACTACACCCCCATTCCTGAGTATAACCCCACAACTAGCATTACTGCCCCCATTCCTGAGTATAACCCCACTACTAGCACTACTGCCCCCATTCCTGAGTATAACCCCACTACTAGCACTACACCCCCATTCCTGAGTATAACCCCACTACTAGCACTACACCCCCATTCCTGAGTATAACCCCACTACTAGCACTACACCCCCATTCCTGAGTATAACCCCACTACTAGCACTACTGCCCCCATTCCTGAGTATAACCCCACAACTAGCACTACACCCCCATTCCTGAGTATAACCCCACTACTAGCACTACACCCCCATTCCTGAGTATAACCCCACTACTAGCACTACACCCCCATTCCTGAGTATAACCCCACTACTAGCACTACTGCCCCCATTCCTGAGTATAACCCCACTACTAGCACTACACCCCCATTCCTGAGTATAACCCCACTACTAGCACTACTGCCCCCATTCCTGAGTATAACCCCACAACTAGCACTACACCCCCATTCCTGAGTATAACCCCACTACTAGCACTACTGTCCCCATTCCTGAGTATAACCCCACTACTAGCACTACTGCCCCCATTCCTGAGTATAACCCCACTACTAGCACTACACCCCCATTCCTGAGTATAACCCCACTACTAGCACTACACCCCCATTCCTGAGTATAACCCCACAACTAGCACTACTGCCCCCATTCCTGAGTATAACCCCACTACTAGCACTACTGCCCCCATTCCTGAGTATAACCCCACAACTAGCACTACACCCCCATTCCTGAGTATAACCCCACTACTAGCACTACTGCCCCCATTCCTGAGTATAACCCCACTACTAGCACTACACCCCCATTCCTGAGTATAACCCCACAACTAGCACTACACCCCCATTCCTGAGTATAACCCCACTACTAGCACTACACCCCCATTCCTGAGTATAACCCCACTACTAGCATTACTGCCCCCATTTCTGAGTATAACCCCACTACTAGCACTACTGCCCCCATTCCTGAGTATAACCCCACTACTAGCACTACTGCCCCCATTCCTGAGTATAACCCCACTACTAGCACTACTGCCCCCATTCCTGAGTATAACCCCACAACTAGCACTACTGACCCCATTCCTGAGTATAACCCCACTACTAGCACTACTGCCCCATTCCTGAGTATAACCCCACTACTAGCACTACTGCCCCCATTCCTGAGTATAACCCCACTACTAGCACTACTGCCCCCATTCCTGAGTATAACCCCACTACTAGCATTACTGCCCCCATTCCTGAGTATAACCCCACTACTAGCACTACTGCCCCCATTCCTGAGTATAACCCCACTACTAGCACTACTGCCCCCATTCCTGAGTATAACCCCACTACTAGCATTACTGCCCCCATTCCTGAGTATAACCCCACTACTAGCACTACTGCCCCCATTCCTGAGTATAACCCCACTACTAGCACTACACCCCCATTCCTGAGTATAACCCCACTACTAGCACTACACCCCCATTCCTGAGTATAACCCCACTACTAGCACTACTGCCCCCATTCCTGAGTATAACCCCACTACTAGCACTACTGCCCCCATTCCTGAGTATAACCCCACTACTAGCACTACACCCCCATTCCTGAGTATAACCCCACTACTAGCACTACACCCCCATTCCTGAGTATAACCCCACTACTAGCACTACTGCCCCCATTCCTGAGTATAACCCCACTACTAGCACTACACCCCCATTCCTGAGTATAACCCCACTACTAGCACTACTGCCCCCATTCCTGAGTATAACCCCACAACTAGCACTACTGCCCCCATTCCTGAGTATAACTCCACAACTAGCACTACTGCCCCCATTCCTGAGTATAACCCCACTACTAGCACTACTGCCCCCATTCCTGAGTATAACCCCACTACTAGCACTACTGCCCCCATTCCTGAGTATAACCCCACTACTAGCACTACTGTCCCCATTCCTGAGTATAACCCTACTACTAGCACTACACCCCCATTCCTGAGTATAACCCCACAACTAGCATTACTGCCCCCATTCCTGAGTATAACCCCACTACTAGCACTACACCCCCATTCCTGAGTATAACCCCACAACTAGCATTACTGCCCCCATTTCTGAGTATAACCCCACAACTAGCACTACTGCCCCCATTCCTGAGTATAACCCCACAACTAGCACTACACCCCCATTCCTGAGTATAACCCCACAACTAGCATTACTGCCCCCATTCCTGAGTATAACCCCACTACTAGCACTACTGCCCCCATTCCTGAGTATAACCCCACTACTAGCACTACTGCCCCCATTCCTGAGTATAACTCCACAACTAGCACTACTGCCCCCATTCCTGAGTATAACCCCACTACTAGCACTACTGCCCCCATTCCTGAGTATAACCCCACTACTAGCACTACTGTCCCCATTCCTGAGTATAACCCTACTACTAGCACTACACCCCCATTCCTGAGTATAACCCCACAACTAGCATTACTGCCCCCATTCCTGAGTATAACCCCACTACTAGCACTACACCCCCATTCCTGAGTATAACCCCACAACTAGCATTACTGCCCCCATTTCTGAGTATAACCCCACAACTAGCACTACTGCCCCCATTCCTGAGTATAACCCCACAACTAGCACTACACCCCCATTCCTGAGTATAACCCCACAACTAGCATTACTGCCCCCATTCCTGAGTATAACCCCACTACTAGCACTACACCCCCATTCCTGAGTATAACCCCACAACTAGCATTACTGCCCCCATTCCTGAGTATAACCCCACTACTAGCACTACACCCCCATTCCTGAGTATAACCCCACAACTAGCATTACTGCCCCCATTTCTGAGTATAACCCCACAACTAGCACTACTGCCCCCATTCCTGAGTATAACCCCACAACTAGCACTACACCCCCATTCCTGAGTATAACCACACTACTAGCACTACACCCCCATTCCTAAGTATAACCCCACTACTAGCACTACTGCCCCCATTCCTGAGTATAACCCCACTACTAGCACTACACCCCCATTCCTGAGTATAACCCCACTACTAGCACTACACCCCCATTCCTAAGTATAACCCCACTACTAGCACTACACCCCCATTCCTGAGTATAACCCCACTACTAGCACTACTGCCCCCATTCCTGAGTATAACCCCACTACTAGCACTACACCCCCATTCCTGAGTATAACCCCACAACTAGCATTACTGCCCCCATTCCTGAGTATAACCCCACTACTAGCACTACACCCCCATTCCTGAGTATAACCCCACTACTAGCATTACTGCCCCCATTCCTGAGTATAACCCCACTACTAGCACTACACCCCCATTCCTGAGTATAACCCCACTACTAGCACTACACCCCCATTCCTGAGTATAACCCCACTACTAGCACTACACCCCCATTCCTGAGTATAACCCCACTACTAGCACTACTGCCCCCATTCCTGAGTATAACCCCACTACTAGCACTACACCCCCATTCCTGAGTATAACCCCACTACTAGCACTACACCCCCATTCCTAAGTATAACCCCACTACTAGCACTACACCCCCATTCCTGAGTATAACCACACTACTAGCACTACACCCCCATTCCTAAGTATAACCCCACTACTAGCACTACTGCCCCCATTCCTGAGTATAACCCCACTACTAGCACTACTGCCCCCATTCCTGAGTATAACCCCACTACTAGCACTACTGCCCCCATTCCTGAGTATAACCCCACTACTAGCACTACTGCCCCCATTCCTGAGTATAACCCCACTACTAGCACTACTGCCCCCATTCCTGAGTATAACCCCACAACTAGCACTACACCCCCATTCCTGAGTATAACCCCACTACTAGCACTACACCCCCATTCCTGAGTATAACCCCACTACTAGCACTACTGCCCCCATTCCTGAGTATAACCCCACAACTAGCACTACACCCCCATTCCTGAGTATAACCCCACTACTAGCACTACACCCCCATTCCTGAGTATAACCCCACTACTAGCACTACTGCCCCCATTCCTGAGTATAACCCCACTACTAGCACTACTGCCCCCATTCCTGAGTATAACCCCACAACTAGCACTGCTGCCCCCATTCCTGAGTATAACCCCACTACTAGCACTACTGCCCCCATTCCTGAGTATAACCCCACAACTAGCACTGCTGCCCCCATTCCTGAGTATAACCCCACTACTAGCACTACACCCCCATTCCTGAGTATAACCCCACTACTAGCACTACTGCCCCCATTCCTGAGTATAACCCCACTACTAGCACTACACCCCCATTCCTGAGTATAACCCCACTACTAGCACTACACCCCCATTCCTGAGTATAACCCCACTACTAGCACTACTGCCCCCATTCCTGAGTATAACCCCACTACTAGCACTACTGCCCCCATTCCTGAGTATAACCCCACTACTAGCACTACTGCCCCCATTCCTGAGTATAACCCCACTACTAGCACTACTGTCCCCATTCCTGAGTATAACCCCACTACTAGCACTACTGACCCCATTCCTGAGTATAACCCCACTACTAGCACTACTGTCCCCATTCCTGAGTATAACCCCACTACTAGCACTACTGCCCCCATTCCTGAGTATAACCCCACAACTAGCACTACTGCCCCCATTCCTGAGTATAACCCCACTACTAGCACTACACCCCCATTCCTGAGTATAACCCCACTACTAGCACTACTGACCCCATTCCTGAGTATAACCCCACTACTAGCACTACTGCCCCCATTCCTGAGTATAACCCCACAACTAGCACTACACCCCCATTCCTGAGTATAACCCCACTACTAGCACTACTGTCCCCATTCCTGAGTATAACCCGACTACTAGCACTACACCCCCATTCCTGAGTATAACCCCACTACTAGCACTACTGCCCCCATTCCTGAGTATAACCCCACTACTAGCACTACACCCCCATTCCTGAGTATAACCCCACTACTAGCACTACACCCCCATTCCTGAGTATAACCCCACTACTAGCACTACACCCCCATTCCTGAGTATAACCCCACTACTAGCACTACACCCCCATTCCTGAGTATAACCCCACTACTAGCACTACACCCCCATTCCTGAGTATAACCCCACAACTAGCACTACACCCCCATTCCTGAGTATAACCCCACTACTAGCACTACTGTCCCCATTCCTGAGTATAACCCCACTACTAGCACTACTGCCCCCATTCCTGAGTATAACCCCACTACTAGCACTACACCCCCATTCCTGAGTATAACCCCACTACTAGCACTACACCCCCATTCCTGAGTATAACCCCACAACTAGCACTACTGCCCCCATTCCTGAGTATAACCCCACTACTAGCACTACTGCCCCCATTCCTGAGTATAACCCCACAACTAGCACTACACCCCCATTCCTGAGTATAACCCCACTACTAGCATTACTGCCCCCATTTCTGAGTATAACCCCACTACTAGCACTACTACCCCCATTCCTGAGTATAACCCCACTACTAGCACTACTGCCCCCATTCCTGAGTATAACCCCACTACTAGCACTACTGCCCCCATTCCTGAGTATAACCCCACTACTAGCATTACTGCCCCCATTCCTGAGTATAACCCCACTACTAGCACTACTGCCCCCATTCCTGAGTATAACCCCACTACTAGCACTACTGCCCCCATTCCTGAGTATAACCCCACTACTAGCATTACTGCCCCCATTCCTGAGTATAACCCCACTACTAGCACTACTGCCCCCATTCCTGAGTATAACCCCACTACTAGCACTACTGCCCCCATTCCTGAGTATAACCCCACTACTAGCATTACTGCCCCCATTCCTGAGTATAACCCCACTACTAGCACTACTGCCCCCATTCCTGAGTATAACCCCACTACTAGCACTACACCCCCATTCCTGAGTATAACCCCACTACTAGCACTACACCCCCATTCCTGAGTATAACCCCACTACTAGCACTACTGCCCCCATTCCTGAGTATAACCCCACTACTAGCACTACTGCCCCCATTCCTGAGTATAACCCCACTACTAGCACTACTGCCCCCATTCCTGAGTATAACCCCACTACTAGCACTACACCCCCATTCCTGAGTATAACCCCACTACTAGCACTACTGCCCCCATTCCTGAGTATAACCCCACAACTAGCACTACTGTCCCATTCCTGAGTATAACCCCACTACTAGCACTACTGCCCCCATTCCTGAGTATAACCCCACTACTAGCACTACTGCCCCCATTCCTGAGTATAACTCCACAACTAGCACTACTGCCCCCATTCCTGAGTATAACCCCACTACTAGCACTACTGCCCCCATTCCTGAGTATAACCCCACTACTAGCACTACTGTCCCCATTCCTGAGTATAACCCTACTACTAGCACTACACCCCCATTCCTGAGTATAACCCCACAACTAGCATTACTGCCCCCATTCCTGAGTATAACCCCACTACTAGCACTACTGCCCCCATTCCTGAGTATAACCCCACTACTAGCACTACTGTCCCCATTCCTGAGTATAACCCTACTACTAGCACTACACCCCCATTCCTGAGTATAACCCCACAACTAGCATTACTGCCCCCATTCCTGAGTATAACCCCACTACTAGCACTACTGCCCCCATTCCTGAGTATAACCCCACTACTAGCACTACTGCCCCCATTCCTGAGTATAACCCCACTACTAGCACTACACCCCCATTCCTGAGTATAACCCCACTACTAGCACTACACCCCCATTCCTGAGTATAACCCCACTACTAGCACTACTGCCCCCATTCCTGAGTATAACCCCACAACTAGCACTACACCCCCATTCCTGAGTATAACCCCACTACTAGCACTACTGTCCCCATTCCTGAGTATAACCCCACTACTAGCACTACTGCCCCCATTCCTGAGTATAACCCCACTACTAGCACTACACCCCCATTCCTGAGTATAACCCCACTACTAGCACTACACCCCCATTCCTGAGTATAACCCCACAACTAGCACTACTGCCCCCATTCCTGAGTATAACCCCACTACTAGCACTACTGCCCCCATTCCTGAGTATAACCCCACAACTAGCACTACACCCCCATTCCTGAGTATAACCCCACTACTAGCATTACTGCCCCCATTTCTGAGTATAACCCCACTACTAGCACTACTGCCCCCATTCCTGAGTATAACCCCACTACTAGCACTACTGCCCCCATTCCTGAGTATAACCCCACTACTAGCACTACTGCCCCCATTCCTGAGTATAACCCCACTACTAGCATTACTGCCCCCATTCCTGAGTATAACCCCACTACTAGCACTACTGCCCCCATTCCTGAGTATAACCCCACTACTAGCACTACTGCCCCCATTCCTGAGTATAACCCCACTACTAGCATTACTGCCCCCATTCCTGAGTATAACCCCACTACTAGCACTACTGCCCCCATTCCTGAGTATAACCCCACTACTAGCACTACTGCCCCCATTCCTGAGTATAACCCCACTACTAGCACTACTGCCCCCATTCCTGAGTATAACCCCACTACTAGCACTACTGCCCCCATTCCTGAGTATAACCCCACTACTAGCATTACTGCCCCCATTCCTGAGTATAACCCCACTACTAGCACTACTGCCCCCATTCCTGAGTATAACCCCACTACTAGCACTACTGCCCCCATTCCTGAGTATAACCCCACTACTAGCATTACTGCCCCCATTCCTGAGTATAACCCCACTACTAGCACTACTGCCCCCATTCCTGAGTATAACCCCACTACTAGCACTACACCCCCATTCCTGAGTATAACCCCACTACTAGCACTACACCCCCATTCCTGAGTATAACCCCACTACTAGCACTACTGCCCCCATTCCTGAGTATAACCCCACTACTAGCACTACTGCCCCCATTCCTGAGTATAACCCCACTACTAGCACTACTGCCCCCATTCCTGAGTATAACCCCACTACTAGCACTACACCCCCATTCCTGAGTATAACCCCACTACTAGCACTACTGCCCCCATTCCTGAGTATAACCCCACAACTAGCACTACTGTCCCATTCCTGAGTATAACCCCACTACTAGCACTACTGCCCCCATTCCTGAGTATAACCCCACTACTAGCACTACTGCCCCCATTCCTGAGTATAACTCCACAACTAGCACTACTGCCCCCATTCCTGAGTATAACCCCACTACTAGCACTACTGCCCCCATTCCTGAGTATAACTCCACAACTAGCACTACTGCCCCCATTCCTGAGTATAACCCCACTACTAGCACTACTGCCCCCATTCCTGAGTATAACCCCACAACTAGCACTACTGCCCCCATTCCTGAGTATAACCCCACTACTAGCACTACTGTCCCCATTCCTGAGTATAACCCTACTACTAGCACTACACCCCCATTCCTGAGTATAACCCCACAACTAGCATTACTGCCCCCATTCCTGAGTATAACCCCACTACTAGCACTACACCCCCATTCCTGAGTATAACCCCACAACTAGCATTACTGCCCCCATTTCTGAGTATAACCCCACAACTAGCACTACTGCCCCCATTCCTGAGTATAACCCCACAACTAGCACTACACCCCCATTCCTGAGTATAACCCCACAACTAGCATTACTGCCCCCATTCCTGAGTATAACCCCACTACTAGCACTACACCCCCATTCCTGAGTATAACCCCACAACTAGCATTACTGCCCCCATTCCTGAGTATAACCCCACTACTAGCACTACACCCCCATTCCTGAGTATAACCCCACAACTAGCATTACTGCCCCCATTTCTGAGTATAACCCCACAACTAGCACTACTGCCCCCATTCCTGAGTATAACCCCACAACTAGCACTACACCCCCATTCCTGAGTATAACCACACTACTAGCACTACACCCCCATTCCTAAGTATAACCCCACTACTAGCACTACTGCCCCCATTCCTGAGTATAACCCCACTACTAGCACTACACCCCCATTCCTGAGTATAACCCCACTACTAGCACTACACCCCCATTCCTAAGTATAACCCCACTACTAGCACTACACCCCCATTCCTGAGTATAACCCCACTACTAGCACTACTGCCCCCATTCCTGAGTATAACCCCACTACTAGCACTACACCCCCATTCCTGAGTATAACCCCACTACTAGCATTACTGCCCCCATTCCTGAGTATAACCCCACTACTAGCACTACACCCCCATTCCTGAGTATAACCCCACTACTAGCACTACACCCCCATTCCTGAGTATAACCCCACTACTAGCACTACACCCCCATTCCTAAGTATAACCCCACTACTAGCACTACACCCCCATTCCTAAGTATAACCCCACTACTAGCACTACTGCCCCCATTCCTGAGTATAACCCCACTACTAGCACTACTGCCCCCATTCCTGAGTATAACCCCACTACTAGCACTACACCCCCATTCCTGAGTATAACCCCACTACTAGCACTACTGCCCCCATTCCTGAGTATAACCCCACTACTAGCACTACTGCCCCCATTCCTGAGTATAACCCCACTACTAGCACTACTGCCCCCATTCCTGAGTATAACCCCACTACTAGCACTACTGCCCCCATTCCTGAGTATAACCCCACAACTAGCACTACACCCCCATTCCTGAGTATAACCCCACAACTAGCACTACTGTCCCCATTCCTGAGTATAACCCCACTACTAGCACTACTGCCCCCATTCCTGAGTATAACCCCACAACTAGCACTACACCCCCATTCCTGAGTATAACCCCACTACTAGCACTACTGCCCCCATTCCTGAGTATAACCCCACTACTAGCACTACACCCCCATTCCTGAGTATAACCCCACTACTAGCACTACTGCCCCCATTCCTGAGTATAACCCCACAACTAGCACTACTGTCCCCATTCCTGAGTATAACCCCACAACTAGCACTACTGCCCCCATTCCTGAGTATAACCCCACTACTAGCACTACACCCCCATTCCTGAGTATAACCCCACAACTAGCACTACACCCCCATTCCTGAGTATAACCCCACAACTAGCACTACACCCCCATTCCTGAGTATAACCCCACTACTAGCACTACACCCCCATTCCTGAGTATAACCCCACAACTAGCACTACTGCCCCCATTCCTGAGTATAACCCCACTACTAGCACTACACCCCCATTCCTGAGTATAACCCCACAACTAGCACTACACCCCCATTCCTGAGTATAACCCCACTACTAGCACTACTGACCCCATTCCTGAGTATAACCCCACTACTAGCACTACTGCCCCCATTCCTGAGTATAACCCCACTACTAGCACTACTGCCCCCATTCCTGAGTATAACCCCACTACTAGCACTACACCCCCATTCCTGAGTATAACCCCACAACTAGCATTACTGCCCCCATTTCTGAGTATAACCCCACTACTAGCACTACTGCCCCCATTCCTGAGTATAACTCCACAACTAGCACTACACCCCCATTCCTGAGTATAACCCCACAACTAGCATTACTGCCCCCATTCCTGAGTATAACCCCACTACTAGCACTACACCCCCATTCCTGAGTGTAACCCCACAACTAGCATTACTGCCCCCATTTCTGAGTATAACCCCACAACTAGCACTACTGCCCCCATTCCTGAGTATAACCCCACAACTAGCACTACACCCCCATTCCTGAGTATAACCACACTACTAGCACTACACCCCCATTCCTAAGTATAACCCCACAACTAGCACTACACCCCCATTCCTGAGTATAACCCCACTACTAGCACTACTGCCCCCATTCCTGAGTATAACCCCACTACTAGCACTACACCCCCATTCCTGAGTATAACCCCACTACTAGCACTACACCCCCATTCCTGAGTATAACCCCACTACTAGCACTACACCCCCATTCCTGAGTATAACCACACTACTAGCACTACACCCCCATTCCTAAGTATAACCCCACTACTAGCACTACTGCCCCCATTCCTGAGTATAACCCCACTACTAGCACTACTGCCCCCATTCCTGAGTATAACCCCACTACTAGCACTACTGCCCCCATTCCTGAGTATAACCCCACTACTAGCACTACTGCCCCCATTCCTGAGTATAACCCCACTACTAGCACTACTGCCCCCATTCCTGAGTATAACCCCACTACTAGCACTACTGCCCCCATTCCTGAGTATAACCCCACAACTAGCACTACACCCCCATTCCTGAGTATAACCCCACTACTAGCACTACACCCCCATTCCTGAGTATAACCCCACTACTAGCACTACTGCCCCCATTCCTGAGTATAACCCCACAACTAGCACTACACCCCCATTCCTGAGTATAACCCCACTACTAGCACTACACCCCCATTCCTGAGTATAACCCCACTACTAGCACTACTGCCCCCATTCCTGAGTATAACCCCACTACTAGCACTACTGCCCCCATTCCTGAGTATAACCCCACAACTAGCACTGCTGCCCCCATTCCTGAGTATAACCCCACTACTAGCACTACTGCCCCCATTCCTGAGTATAACCCCACAACTAGCACTGCTGCCCCCATTCCTGAGTATAACCCCACTACTAGCACTACACCCCCATTCCTGAGTATAACCCCACTACTAGCACTACTGCCCCCATTCCTGAGTATAACCCCACTACTAGCACTACTGCCCCCATTCCTGAGTATAACCCCACTACTAGCACTACTGCCCCCATTCCTGAGTATAACCCCACTACTAGCACTACTGTCCCCATTCCTGAGTATAACCCCACTACTAGCACTACTGACCCCATTCCTGAGTATAACCCCACTACTAGCACTACTGCCCCCATTCCTGAGTATAACCCCACAACTAGCACTACTGCCCCCATTCCTGAGTATAACCCCACTACTAGCACTACACCCCCATTCCTGAGTATAACCCCACTACTAGCACTACTGACCCCATTCCTGAGTATAACCCCACTACTAGCACTACTGCCCCCATTCCTGAGTATAACCCCACAACTAGCACTACACCCCCATTCCTGAGTATAACCCCACTACTAGCACTACACCCCCATTCCTGAGTATAACCCCACTACTAGCACTACTGCCCCCATTCCTGAGTATAACCCCACTACTAGCACTACACCCCCATTCCTGAGTATAACCCCACTACTAGCACTACACCCCCATTCCTGAGTATAACCCCACAACTAGCACTACTGCCCCCATTCCTGAGTATAACCCCACTACTAGCACTACTGCCCCCATTCCTGAGTATAACCCCACAACTAGCACTACTGCCCCCATTCCTGAGTATAACCCCACTACTAGCACTACACCCCCATTCCTGAGTATAACCCCACTACTAGCACTACTGACCCCATTCCTGAGTATAACCCCACTACTAGCACTACACCCCCATTCCTGAGTATAACCCCACTACTAGCACTACTGTCCCCATTCCTGAGTATAACCCCACTACTAGCACTACACCCCCATTCCTGAGTATAACCCCACTACTAGCACTACACCCCCATTCCTGAGTATAACCCCACTACTAGCACTACACCCCCATTCCTGAGTATAACCCCACTACTAGCACTACACCCCCATTCCTGAGTATAACCCCACTACTAGCACTACTGTCCCCATTCCTGAGTATAACCCCACTACTAGCACTACTGACCCCATTCCTGAGTATAACCCCACTACTAGCACTACTGCCCCCATTCCTGAGTATAACCCCACTACTAGCATTACACCCCCATTCCTGAGTATAACCCCACTACTAGCACTACTGCCCCCATTCCTGAGTATAACCCCACTACTAGCACTACACCCCCATTCCTGAGTATAACCACACTACTAGCACTACACCCCCATTCCAGAGTATAACCACACTACTAGCACTACTGCCCCCATTCCTAAGTATAACCCCACTACTAGCACTACTGCCCCCATTCCTGAGTATAACCCCACTACTAGCACTACACCCCCATTCCTGAGTATAACCCCACTACTAGCACTACACCCCCATTCCTAAGTATAACCCCACTACTAGCACTACACCCCCATTCCTGAGTATAACCCCACTACTAGCACTACTGCCCCATTCCTGAGTATAACCCCACTACTAGCACTACTGCCCCCATTCCTGAGTATAACCCCACTACTAGCACTACTGCCCCCATTCCTGAGTATAACCCCACTACTAGCACTACTGCCCCCATTCCTGAGTATAACCCGACTACTAGCACTACTGCCCCCATTCCTGAGTATAACCCCACTACTAGCACTACTGCCCCCATTCCTGAGTATAACCCCACTACTAGCACTACTGCCCCCATTCCTGAGTATAACCCCACTACTAGCACTACTGCCCCCATTCCTGAGTATAACCCCACTACTAGCACTACTGCCCCCATTCCTGAGTATAACCCGACTACTAGCACTACACCCCCATTCCTGAGTATAACCCCACTACTAGCACTACTGCCCCCATTCCTGAGTATAACCCGACTACTAGCACTACTGCCCCCATTCCTGAGTATAACCCCACTACTAGCACTACTGCCCCCATTCCTGAGTATAACCCCACTACTAGCACTACTGCCCCCATTCCTGAGTATAACCCCACTACTAGCACTACTGCCCCCATTCCTGAGTATAACCCGACTACTAGCACTACTGCCCCCATTCCTGAGTATAACCCCACTACTAGCACTACTGCCCCCATTCCTGAGTATAACCCCACTACTAGCACTACTGCCCCCATTCCTGAGTATAACCCCACTACTAGCACTACACCCCCATTCCTGAGTATAACCCCACTACTAGCACTACACCCCCATTCCTAAGTATAACCCCACTACTAGCACTACACCCCCATTCCTGAGTATAACCCCACTACTAGCACTACACCCCCATTCCAGAGTATAACCACACTACTAGCACTACTGCCCCCATTCCTAAGTATAACCCCACTACTAGCACTACTGCCCCCATTCCTGAGTATAACCCCACTACTAGCACTACACCCCCATTCCTGAGTATAACCCCACTACTAGCACTACACCCCCATTCCTAAGTATAACCCCACTACTAGCACTACACCCCCATTCCTGAGTATAACCCCACTACTAGCACTACTGCCCCATTCCTGAGTATAACCCCACTACTAGCACTACTGCCCCCATTCCTGAGTATAACCCCACTACTAGCACTACTGCCCCCATTCCTGAGTATAACCCCACTACTAGCACTACTGCCCCCATTCCTGAGTATAACCCGACTACTAGCACTACTGCCCCCATTCCTGAGTATAACCCCACTACTAGCACTACTGCCCCCATTCCTGAGTATAACCCCACTACTAGCACTACTGCCCCCATTCCTGAGTATAACCCCACTACTAGCACTACTGCCCCCATTCCTGAGTATAACCCCACTACTAGCACTACTGCCCCCATTCCTGAGTATAACCCGACTACTAGCACTACACCCCCATTCCTGAGTATAACCCCACTACTAGCACTACTGCCCCCATTCCTGAGTATAACCCGACTACTAGCACTACTGCCCCCATTCCTGAGTATAACCCCACTACTAGCACTACTGCCCCCATTCCTGAGTATAACCCCACTACTAGCACTACTGCCCCCATTCCTGAGTATAACCCCACTACTAGCACTACTGCCCCATTCCTGAGTATAACCCCACTACTAGCACTGCTGCCCCCATTCCTGAGTATAACCCCACTACTAGCACTACTGCCCCCATTCCTGAGTATAACCCCACTACTAGCACTACTGCCCCCATTCCTGAGTATAACCCGACTACTAGCACTACTGCCCCCATTCCTGAGTATAACCCCACTACTAGCACTACTGCCCCCATTCCTGAGTATAACCCCACTACTAGCACTACTGCCCCCATTCCTGAGTATAACCCGACTACTAGCACTACTGCCCCCATTCCTGAGTATAACCCCACTACTAGCACTACTGCCCCCATTCCTGAGTATAACCCCACTACTAGCACTACTGCCCCCATTCCTGAGTATAACCCCACTACTAGCACTACTGCCCCCATTCCTGAGTATAACCCCACTACTAGCACTACTGCCCCCATTCCTGAGTATAACCCGACTACTAGCACTACACCCCCATTCCTGAGTATAACCCCACTACTAGCACTACTGCCCCCATTCCTGAGTATAACCCGACTACTAGCACTACTGCCCCCATTCCTGAGTATAACCCCACTACTAGCACTACTGCCCCCATTCCTGAGTATAACCCCACTACTAGCACTACTGCCCCCATTCCTGAGTATAACCCCACTACTAGCACTACTGCCCCCATTCCTGAGTATAACCCGACTACTAGCACTACACCCCCATTCCTGAGTATAACCCCACTACTAGCACTACTGCCCCCATTCCTGAGTATAACCCGACTACTAGCACTACTGCCCCCATTCCTGAGTATAACCCCACTACTAGCACTACTGCCCCCATTCCTGAGTATAACCCCACTACTAGCACTACTGCCCCCATTCCTGAGTATAACCCCACTACTAGCACTACTGCCCCCATTCCTGAGTATAACCCCACTACTAGCACTACTGCCCCCATTCCTGAGTATAACCCGACTACTAGCACTACACCCCCATTCCTGAGTATAACCCCACTACTAGCACTACTGCCCCCATTCCTGAGTATAACCCCACTACTAGCACTACACCCCCATTCCTGAGTATAACCCCACAACTAGCACTACACCCCCATTCCTGAGTATAACCCCACTACTAGCACTACTGCCCCCATTCCTGAGTATAACCCCACTACTAGCACTACTGCCCCCATTCCTGAGTATAACCCGACTACTAGCACTACTGCCCCCATTCCTGAGTATAACCCCACTACTAGCACTACTGCCCCCATTCCTGAGTATAACCCCACAACTAGCACTACTGCCCCATTCCTGAGTATAACCCCACAACTAGCACTACTGCCCCATTCCTGAGTATAACCCCACTACTAGCACTACTGTCCACATTCCTGAGTATAACCCCACTACTAGCACTACTGGCCCCATTCCTGAGTATAACCCCACTACTAGCACTACACCCCCATTCCTGAGTATAACCCCACAACTAGCACTACTGCCCCATTCCTGAGTATAACCCCACTACTAGCACTACTGCCCCATTCCTGAGTATAACTCCACTACTAGCACTACTGCCCCCATTCCTGAGTATAACCCCACTACTAGCACTACTGCCCCCATTCCTGAGTATAACCCCACTACTAGCACTACTGCCCCATTCCTGAGTATAACTCCACTACTAGCACTACTGCCCCCATTCCTGAGTATAACTCCACTACTAGCACTACTGCCCCATTCCTGAGTATAACCCCACTACTAGCACTACTGCCCCATTCCTGAGTATAACCCCACTACTAGCACTACTGTCCACATTCCTGAGTATAACCCCACTACTAGCACTACTGGCCCCATTCCTGAGTATAACCCCACTACTAGCACTACACCCCCATTCCTGAGTATAACCCCACAACTAGCACTACTGCCCCATTCCTGAGTATAACTCCACTACTAGCACTACTGCCCCATTCCTGAGTATAACCCCACTACTAGCACTACTGCCCCCATTCCTGAGTATAACCCCACTACTAGCACTACTGTCCCCATTCCTGAGTATAACCCCACTACTAGCACTGCTGCCCCCATTCCTGAGTATAACCCGACTACTAGCACTACACCCCCATTCCTGAGTATAACTCCACTACTAGCACTACTGCCCCATTCCTGAGTATAACCCCACTACTAGCACTACTGCCCCCATTCCTGAGTATAACCCGACTACTAGCACTACTGCCCCCATTCCTGAGTATAACCCCACTACTAGCACTACTGCCCCATTCCTGAGTATAACTCCACTACTAGCACTACTGCCCCATTCCTGAGTATAACCCCACAACTAGCACTACTGCCCCCATTCCTGAGTATAACCCCACTACTAGCACTACTGCCCCATTCCTGAGTATAACTCCACTACTAGCACTACTGCCCCATTCCTGAGTATAACCCCACAACTAGCACTACTGCCCCCATTCCTGAGTATAACCCCACTACTAGCACTACTGCCCCCATTCCTGAGTATAACCCCACTACTAGCACTACTGTCCCCATTCCTGAGTATAACCCGACTACTAGCACTACACCCCCATTCCTGAGTATAACCCCACTACTAGTACTACTGCCCCCATTCCTGAGTATAACCCCACTACTAGCACTACACCCCCATTCCTGAGTATAACCCCACTACTAGCACCACTGCCCCCATTCTTGAGTATAACCCCACAACTAGCACTACACCCCCATTCCTGAGTATAACCCCACTACTAGCACTACTGCCCCCATTCTTGAGTATAACCCCACAACTAACACTACACCCCCATTCCTGAGTATAACCCGACTACTAGCACTACTGCCCCCATTCCTGAGTGTAACCCCACTACTAGCACTACTGCCCCCATTCTTGAGTATAACCCCACTACTAGCACTACTGCCCCCATTCCTGCGTATAACCCCACTACTAGCACTACACCCCCATTCCTGAGTATAACCCCACTACTAGCACTACTGCCCCCATTCCTGCGTATAACCCCACTACTAGCACTACACCCCCATTTCTGAGTATAACCCCACTACTAGCACTACTGCCCCCATTCTTGAGTATAACCCCACAACTAGCACTACACCCCCATTCCTGAGTATAACCCCACTACTAGCACTACTGCCCCCATTCTTGAGTATAACCCCACAACTAGCACTACTACCCCCATTCCTGAGTATAACCCCACTACTGGCACTACACCCCCATTCCTGAGTATAACCCCACTACTAGCACTACTGCCCCCATTCCTGAGTATAACCCCACTACTAGCACTGCTGCCCCATTCCTGCGTATAACCCGACTACTAGCACTACTGCCCTCATTCCTGAGTGTAACCCCACTACTAGCACTACTGCCCCCATTCCTGAGTATAACCCCACAACTAGCACTACACCCCCATTCCTGAGTATAACCCCACTACTGGCACTACACCCCCATTCCTGAGTATAACCCCACTACTAGCACTACTGCCCCCATTCCTGAGTATAACCCCACTACTAGCACTGCTGCCCCATTCCTGCGTATAACCCGACTACTAGCACTACTGCCCCCATTCCTGAGTATAACCCCACTACTAGCACTACTGCCCCATTCCTGAGTATAACCCCACTACTAGCACTACTGTCCCCATTCCTGAGTATAACCCCACTACTAGCACTACTGCCCCCATTCTTGAGTATAACCCCACTACTAGCACTACTGCCCCCATTCCTGCGTATAACCCCACTACTAGCACTACACCCCCATTCCTGAGTATAACCCCACTACTAGCACTACACCCCCATTCCTGAGTATAACCCCACTACTAGCACTACTGCCCCCATTCCTGAGTATAACCCCACTACTAGCACTACTGCCCCCATTTCTGAGTATAACCCCACTACTAGCACTACTGCCCCCATTCCTGAGTATAACCCCACTACTAGCACTACTGCCCCCATTCCTGAGTATAACCCCACTACTAGCACTACTGCCCCCATTCCTGAGTATAACCCCACTACTAGCACTACACCCCCATTCCTGAGTATAACCCCACTGTGAAGAAACCAGATTGTATCTTAATTACCCAGACAGCTACGTTTTTACAAACCAATAAGAACTGACTTTTCATCTGTATATTGGCTTGTGCATTTAAGTGTTTATGTCTGGTGGTTCAAGAAGACAGACTTGCAAACTGATACCATTTAACATACAGTGTTAAGGTACCGTCACACTCAGTGACGCTGCAGCAATATAGACAATGAGCCGATCGCTGCAGTGTCGCTGTTTAGGTCGCTGTAGAGACGTCAAACACAGCAACGCCAGAACGATGCAGGAGCGATCCAGTGACGTAACGGCGACTCACTTATCGTTCTCGCTGGTTGTACGCTCCATGTAAAACATTGCTGGCATCGTTGCTTTTGCTGTCAAACATGACGATACTTGCGGACCTGACGACGAAATAAAGTTCTGGACTTCTAGCTCCGACCAGCGATGGCACAGCGGGATCCAGATTGCTGCTGCGTGTTAAACACAATGAGATCGCTATCCAGGATGCTGCAACGTCACGGATCATTGTCGTTCTCGTTGCAAAGTTGCTGAGTGTGAAGGTACCTTAAGTCTGTAATAGTGACTTGTACATAGTCTGTGTTTATCTTTGTTTATTGATGTGTGCTGATATGCTAATTGTGCATTGAATTCCAGAACTAGCTTGGTGACTTCTAAAGCAGAGAAGGAAAGACTGTGTAAATAGATTGAATGGTCAAGTATTACTACGTAATCTCATCATCATTGTTTGCCATATCTTGATGTTGAACTGGGGGACACTGGGTAATTCTGAGGGTGGCTTGCGTGCCTTGGGTATAAAAAGACTCAGAGATCACATCCTGAAGGAGACTGAAGTAACACAGAGCTACCAGCCAGACATTCTGCAAACCACCCAACAGACAAGAGAAAGGACTGCAGCCAATTCATCATGGCACCATCACGAGGGACACTGATCTATGATTCTATAGGAAACAACCTAGGGCTTTTCGGCTCCAGTTGGAAGGACACAGATCTGATGCAGTGACCATCTCTGAACCATGGATATGTTTGGAGAAAGCCAGGTTTGGGACCCGTGGGTCGCCTGGTTCCATGGAGCTGGTCAGATGAGCTAGGTGTCAACTGGCTTTGGACCTTGTATGGACTCTATGGACAGTTCTTGGTCATCTCCCTATGCTTGTCGTTACCTCTTCTCTGTGCGTGCATCCACAGATGGAGTAGCGACCCTGGGAGCTCTGACATCATGTCATACTGGAAACACGTGGAGGCGCAGTGATATTTTATATGCGCCCATGTAACCAAGCAATTGCAGCCATGTTGGGATTGTTCTGTTTGCTATTGTGTGCTGTGGTTCAATAAAGTATTGCCACACTGTTTTACCTTAACCCTGTGTTGTCTGTGTAGTGTATTGCCCACTGGGAGATAGAGCGGGCGTTTAGTGGTATGAGCCGTGGTCCATGCAGTCTTGCTAAAGACAGCCGGGGGAGCGGACAAGAGCACCCACTGACCCCGCTTCTCCACACCCACTACTAGCACTACTGCCCCGATTCCTGAGTATAACCCCACTACTAGCACTGCTGCCCCGATTCCTTAGTATAACCCCACTACTAGCACTGCTGCCCCATTCCTGAGTATAACCCCACTACTAGCACTACTGCCCCCATTCCTGACTGTCGCCTCTCCAGTGGTAGTTGTCTGTCTCCCCCGATGGCGCCTCGTCCTCACATCCGCACAGGTTCTTCTCTTTTTTTATTTTGCATATTGACGCATTTCACGATGACTCCTGATGTTCGTCAGCAGCTGAGAATGACTTTCAGGCTGGCAGAGGTGCCATGTCCTCCGCGCGGAGGAGGAAACTGCTTAACACTGAATTTAAAGTGCAGCTTTCTAATTTGCAGCTGGAAATGATGTTCTCCCCGTCGCCCTCATCTGCTGCCGGCCGCTCATCTCTCCCCGCTCATCAGGCCTGATTTCCTGACATTAACCTCCCGTCTGCGCTAGAAATCAATGTGCCGAGGAATCGGAGATGGCCATGTTCTATCTCTGCTGCAAGATCTCTGCTTTCTGTCAGTGAATAGAACACAAACTCATCGGCAGCACGAAGACGCGGCTTGGAAAAGTAATCTCCAGTGTGGTTACAATAACATCAAGCGATACAATGTATCCATATCCATCCACTGTGTTTTATCAATACCAAAGTCAGCGCTGCCGTCTACCAGGACATTCTAGAGCACTTCATTGGCTGTGAGCCATAATCATCAACATTAACAGAAATAAACACGTGAAATAGATCACTGTGTGTAATGTCTCTATAGAATATAGGATACTCACTTTTTGTATTGAAGAACTGAAATAAATTAACTTTTTGATGATTCTAATTTTTGGAGAAACACCTGTATGTCATCAAGCAAAGAACCAAACCTACATGTGTACAATGGGTAAAGTGCCGCTACGCACAGTAATGCAATAAACCTACATAAAAGGAGTGCGAGGCATATAATTATCTGTAAGAAAACTTATTTATTCAGTTTAACCCCTTAGTGACGGAGCCAATTTTTAAAAACTGACCAGTGTCACTTTATGTGGTAATAACTCTGGAACGCTTCACCGTATCGCAGTGATTTTGAGATTGTGTTTTCATGACTCGTCGTAATTTATGATAATCGTAAATTTAGGATGATATATTTGGAGTTTATTTATAAAAATATCAGAAATTTGACCAATATTTAAAAAAAATTAGCCATTTTCATACTTTGAATGATTATCCCTTTAATCCAGATAGTCGTACCACAGAAAAACATTAATAAATAACATTTCCCTCCTGTCGGCTTTGCATCAGCGCCATTTGTAAAATGTTGTTTTATTTCGTTAGAATTTTAGAAGGTTTATAAATGCAGCAGTCATTTTTCATTTTTCATTTTTCAAGGAAGTTCACAAAACTTATTTTTTTAAAGGACCTATTAAGTTTTCAAGTGACTTTGGGGGTTCTATATATTGGAAAACCCCAAAAGTGAGACCATTTTAAAAACAGCGCCCCTCAACGTGTTCAAAAGTGCTTTCGGGTAGTTCATTAACCCTTTAGGTGCTTTTCAAGAAATATTGCAAAGTGGTATAACAGGAATGAAAAAGTGTATTTTTTCCACCTAAATGTTGATAACTTTTGAACAGACCGCTACAGACTCTAAGGCCGTTATTTGGCCATGAATTGCCATGGCAACCATCAGGAACGCACGATCAAGATCTCAGGGTGCCGATGGAATTGAAGAGGAAGCCCCCCCCCCCCCACACTCTGTTAACCATCTAGATGCCGTAGTCACTATTGACAGCAGCATTTAAGGGGTTAAATGATCATAGTCGGTGCCGACACCGATTGTGGCCGACTCAGCTAAGTTGTCAGCTATAGTGTACAGTTCACAGCTACAGGATCGTCACCTGTATGGGGAGGCTAGTTTCTTATAGCGCAGGTCAGTAAAAAGATTCATTGATGGTCACTAAGGGGTTAAGTCAATTAGAAAATGTTTAACAACAAACATACATTGTTACGACATAAAGATACTACTGACATAAGTAAAGTATGAAGAAAATGTGTATATTGTATATAGTCAACAATATTAATAACAGATACTTCAATGAATGGTAAATATTAGCCATACGTTGTGCAAAATGGACCCCAGACAAAAAGTATTCAGCAGTATAAACAGTAGAAGATGAAAAATACACCAAATATAGAGATGTAAAAATGCACATTGACATACGGAGAAACTCCCCAGTCCAAGAAAACGCACCTGATGCTGGTTTCGCACCTGGCTTCATCAGGGGGGTAATCTATGGCTATACTTCGGCAACGACAGAGAAGGGGGCTGACTTAGCTACGTGACCAAGCAGCCAGCCAGGACCCTTCACATACAGCACGAAGCATTGTATTGATATGCAGATATTAAATGAATAAGTCTATACACAGCAGCACAGAGAACTTCAGGATATGAATGTGCTGATTTTACAGGAGACAGTGACTTCACTTTTGTAATGAAGTTAATAGAGGTAGGGTTTCTGACAGCGGGGGTTGTGCCATGATGTGAGTGATTACACTATGATCAGACAATGGTTCCTCTCTCCTCAGAAGTGGACTCTATAAGAAGCCTTATTCATTAGGGATTTCCACCTTTGAAGAAATGCTTTTATTTGGGGATGAAAACCATTTTTACTGCTGAGTTTTACTACAAATTTTGCACCGTTTTCCTTCAGTATCCCTTGTGTTGCACCGTGTCTCTCTGGCTGCAGAAGGAGTTAACTGAGAATCCTTCAGTCAGCGCACTACAATGGCCTCAGGCCACGTTCACATGTTCAGTATTTGTTCAGTATTTGTAGCCAAAATCAGCTGAAGAACAATCGGAGGAATAGTATAATAGAAACTCGTCACCACTTCTGTATTTCTCACCCAATCCTGGTTTTGGCTACAAATACTGATATAAAATACTGACCAAATACTGAATGTGGTCTAAGGCCGACGTCACACTAGCGAGTTTTACGGACGTATGAGCGCAGAAAATACGTCCAGAAAATGCGCATAGCACACGGCCCAATGATTCTCTATGGGGCAGCTCCTATCTGCCGTATATTACGCATCCGTATTATACGGTATGTTACGGGTGTAGAAAATCGCAGCATGCTGCGTTTGTCAGCGTATTGCGCAAAAAATACGCCAACGTAAGTCTATGGGGGCGAGAAAATTACGGATTACACACGGACCAGCAGTGTGACTTGCGAGATATACGCAGCGGTGTTAGCGAGAAAAGCCGGTAATTCAGTGCGGTGTACAGTAAAATTACACTGACAGGTTAGAATAGAATAGGTAGAATAAATGTCTACACATAGTATAGGGGTATATATATATATATACCTATACTATGTCAGTGAGACACACACATATATATATATATTCAATTCAGCGCGATATAGCAGAAAAGCCAGTAATTCAATTACCGGCTTTTCCTATCTCCTTCACAAACCCGACATGATATGAGACATGATTACATACAGTAAACCATCTCATATCCCTTCTTTTATTACATATTCCTCTTTAGTAATGTAAGAAGTGTCTTTGTGTCAAATTTGGGGTCTCTAGCTATTAAAGGGTTAAATCCCAGAAAAAACTGGCATTGGCTCCCGCTCAATTTTCTCCGCCAGAGTAGTAAAGCCAGTGACTGAGGGCAGATATTAATAGCCTGGAGAGGGTCCATGGTTATTGCCCCCCCCCCCCCCTGGCTAAAAACATCTGCCCCCAGCCACCCCAGAAAAGGCACATCTGGAAGATGCGCCTATTCTGGCACTTGGCCACTCTCTTCCCATTCCCGTGTAGTGGTGGGATATGGGGTAATGAAGGGTTAATGTCACTTTGCTATTGTAAGGTGACATTGAGCCAGATTAATAATGGAGAGGCGTCAATTATGACACCTATCCATTTTTAATCCAATAGCATGAAATGGTTAATAAAACACACACACATTATTAAAAAGTAGTTTAATGAAGTAAAGACACAGGGTGTTGTAATATTTTATTATACTCTTAATCCATCTGAAGACCCTCGTCACCTGAAACAAAGTTTAAAAAAACAAACAACGATATTCCATACCTTCCGTCGTTCAGTCTTGTCCCACGCTGTAAATCCATCTGAAGGGGTTAAATCATTTTACACCCAGGAGCTCTGCTAATAATAATAATTTTTATTTATAAAGCGCCAACCTATTCCGCAGCACTTTACAATTAAGCGGAGGACATGCACAGACAATAAATTCAGTATAAGTGAAGACAATTTAGGCAGTGACATTGGGGGTTAGGTCCCTGCTCGCAGCTTACAATCTACAGCTAAAAGCAAAGTTCATGCACAGATTTCTGGAGATAAATACTGGGATAAATGTTGTGTTGTTTCCCTTTACGTTTCCATGTGATGCAGATTTCTGATCCATCCTGCGGCCTGTGTCTGCCATCACCCGACTGTACAGGATCATCTTATAGTTCTGGGATTTCAGGCTCTGAGCTGTCGCCCGTCACTGTCCTCAGCGCTGCGCTCTCCTCCTATGGAGCGGTCACTTATCACTGTGATACCTGATTACCTGACACGTGACTTTCTGCCTCCAAACATGAAGCGAGCGGCTTCTATATTCCCACATTCCGCTTCTGTCACCTTAATGAACAGTGTGACAAGCACAGATCGTGCGTCCATGTAATGTGTCCTCCTCTTTATACCATTGTTTCTATTTATTCTTTCTGATACATTGTGTAAATATATAAACATTACTATGTAACTCTAATATGTAACCATATTACTGGAGGCTGGAAAGTTACCAGTCTCATCTCAGTCTGGAGAATAGCTAGGGGCGTAACGATAATACGTGGAGGGGGCGTAACGATAATACGTGGAGGGGGCGTAACGATAATACGTGGAGGGGGCGTAACGATAATACGTGGAGGGGTCGTAACGATAATACGTGGAGGGGGCGTAACGATAATACGTGGAGGGGTCGTAACGATAATACGTGGAGGGGGCGTAACGATAATACGTGGAGGGGGCGTAACGATAATACGTGGAGGGGGCGTAACGATAATACGTGGAGGGGGCGTAACGACAATACGTGGAGGGGGCGTAACGATAATACGTGGAGGGGGCGTAACGACAATACGTGGAGGGGGCGTAACGATAATACGTGGAGGGGGCGTAACGATAATACGTGGAGGGGGCGTAACGACAATACGTGGAGGGGGCGTAACGATAATACGTGGAGGGGGCGTAACGATAATACGTGGAGGGGCGTAACGATAATACGTGGAGGGGGCGTAACGATAATACGTGGAGGGGGCGTAACGATAATACGTGGAGGGGGCGTAACGATAATACGTGGAGGGGTCGTAACGATAATACGTGGAGGGGGCGTAACGATAATACGTGGAGGGGGCGTAACGATAATACGTGGAGGGGGCGTAACGATAATACGTGGAGGGGGCGTAACGATAATACGTGGAGGGGGCGTAACGATAATACGTGGAGGGGGCGTAACTATAATACGTGGAGGGGGCGTAACGATAATACGTGGGGGGGGCGTAACGATAATACGTGGAGGGGGCGTAACGATAATACGTGGAGGGGGCGTAACGATAATACGTGGAGGGGGCGTAACGATAATACGTGGAGGGGTCGCACCCGGGCCCTAAAGGTCCCTTTTAGTCTACATGACGAGACTTCCTATAATTGGCTTCTTGATGGAGCTTTTGCATCGGGGCCAAGGAGCTTCACGTCACCCCACTGAGTATAGCTATAGGGAATGCAGAGGTAGTAATCCAGCCAAGGTCCTAGTGTTTGTGGAGTCCAAAAGCCCCCCACTGCGGAAGTAAACCCCCGTATTATAAGTGTCATGTGACAGCTGGGGGCCATCTTACAGATTGTGCAATAAGACTCAGGTGCTTCAAGTAGTGAACCAATGTGCAAGTGTCAGGTGACTCAGTGGTCAAGTGCCCAGTCCTTGATGAGGTAGAAGCAAATATTAAGACCCTTATAATGTGGTGAGCAAGTGCCCTACTCATGGTGGCGTAATGAGCACGTATCCATCTCTGATTATTCAATCTTCATTAGATAGCAGCTGACCATCAACTTTACCTCCGGGCCCATCCGGACACATACACACTCGGTTCGGCTCAATGGGCATGTGTTCTGAAGGGGAAGAGACACCAGGGACCTAGTGCATTAGGGGGGATAAGGAGACTCGTTATAAGACATGATGGTTGGCAGTGGGGTGGTAATTACAGATTTTGCTTAAGAAGATTTAGTTTTGCTTCTGTTAGTGACTCGCCGGTCAGGTGACAAGTGAGCATACGCTCATTGCATGTTGCTCTAGTTCAATGCTTGATGCTGGGTGTTGTAGTGTTTCAGTGGCTGAACGCCTGCAGCTTGGAGACCCATGCTTCAATTGTAAATCCATAGTAACTTAGTTGTCTTGTATCCATATGTATCTAGACCAGTGTTCCTCAACTCCGGTCCTCAAGAGCCACCAACAGGTCATGTTTTCAGTATTTCCTTGGTATGGCCCAGGTGATAATTCCATCACCTGCACAGGCAATAATTCCATCACCTGTGCAATACTAGGGAAATCCTGAAAACATGACCTGTTGGTGGCTCTTGAGGACCGGAGTTGAGGAACACTGATCTAGACCATCCTCGGGTACCAGGGGGACTACATCTCGGTACTTGCACAACCGCCAACGACTGGAAATATGGACATCTTGGGCTAGAAAGGGTTTACTTCTCAAAAAACCCCAAACTTTCTAAGCGGAAGCTAAACTTTTTCATCTTACATAACCAACTGCTTCGCTGCTCCTGAAGGTCACGATAAATAGAAATCCTGTCTCCATAATGGATCATCTTGCTGATGAATGGCAGCCAGCGCGCTTTAGATCCTCCATAACCTCATGAACCACTATAGATAAATTATGAATTCATTAACTTGCTGCTAGCGCAGAGGAAAAGTTGGAACCCAGAAGAATAAGATACACTGTGGTAAATAAAACATCACTTGATGGATTGGGCATATATTTGCATGGTTATTAAGTAACGTGTAGACAAAGCGAAATCGCTGTAAATCCGGTCCTGCAATGTAAATTTGTGTACATGAACGTCTTCAGACTCCTTGTGAACTTTGACTCTGGCGGAGCTGCGGCATTTCACTAAATGATAAATAAACCTGTTCAGCATTTTCCCCGAAACGCGTCGGACAAAAAAATAAATTTGTGAAATGAATTCAGTTTCTGAGCAAATGTGTATTAATATTTCATGGCTGGGTCTGATTTTACTTTTCTCATCTATCCGGAGTGTGATTCTCAGGACTCTGACGATGTGTCTGCATTGATGCAGGACTTGTTGTTGTGGTTCTATGGACTAAGTGTCGGGATTACCAACTGAAAGAGAAGCGCTAAGATTCTGTAATGTTCTCCAAACGGGAATGGATGATGAGCAGATCGTGTTATTGTGATACAAATGTATCCAGCTAGAATATGTGATCGGCAATGCCCGAGTATATAGTGCCTAACTAGTGTCGCCATAGCGTGCACGGCTAACACCACCGCACACTGTCAGTAACAGGAAGCATCGAGGTACGAGATCTCCATCATCAGGAACCTTAGGTAGGACAAGCTGTGAATTCATAGAGAAGGTGGTCGGAGCTCCGTGGTAATTACCAGGTGTCAGCTGGGAGAGTAAAGCTCCGATGTAGGGTGCGGAGGTCACTGGATCTTACCACAACGCCATACCATACTGGTTTTACCACCAACACCATACCATACTGGTTTTACCACCATCGTCATACCATACTGGTTTTACCACCATCGCCATACCATAATGGTTTTACCACCAACGCCATACCATACTGGTTTTACCACCATCGCCATACCATACTGGTTTTACCACCAACACCATACCATACTGGTTTTACCACCAACACCATACGATACTGGTTTTACTCCCAATGCCATACCATACTGGTTTTACCACCAATGCCATACCATACTGGTTTTACCACCAATGCCATACCATACTGGTTTTACCACCAATGCCATATCATACTGGTTTACCACCAACGCCATACCATACTGGTTTTACCACCAATGCCATACCATACTGGTTTATCACCAACGCCATACCATACTGGTTTTACTCCACATGTCATAACATACTGGTTTTACCACCAATGCCATAACATACTGGTTTTACTCCCAGTGCCATACCATACTGGTTTTACCACCAACGCCATACCATACTGGTTTTACCACCATCGCCATACCATACTGGTTTTACCACCAACGCCATACCATACTGGTTTTACCACCATCGCCATACCATACTGGTTTTACCACCAACACCATACCATACTGGTTTTACTCCCAATGCCATACCATACTGGTTTTACCACCAATGCCATACCATACTGGTTTTACCACCAATGCCATACCATACTGGTTTTACCACCAATGCCATATCATACTGGTTTACCACCAACGCCATACCATACTGGTTTTACCACCAATGCCATACCATACTGGTTTATCACCAACGCCATACCATACTGGTTTTACTCCACATGTCATAACATACTGGTTTTACCACCAATGCCATAACATACTGGTTTTACTCCCAGTGCCATACCATACTGGTTTTACTCCCAATGCCATAACATACTGGTTTTACTCCCAATGCCATACCATACTGGTTTTACTCCCAATGCCATAACATACTGGTTTTACTTCCATTGCCATACCATACTGGTTTTACCACCAGTGCCATACCATACTGGTTTTACTTCCATTGCCATACCATACTGGTTTTACCACCATCGCCATACCATACTGGTTTTACCACCAACACCATACCATACTGGTTTTACCACCATCGCCATACCATACTGGTTTTACCACCAACACCATACCATACTGGTTTTACCACCAACACCATACCATACTGGTTTTACCACCATCGCCATACCATACTGGTTTTACCACCAACACCATACCATACTGGTTTTACCACCAACACCATACCATACTGGTTTTACCACCATCGCCATACCATACAGGTTTTACTCCCAATGCCATACCATACTGGTTTTACCACCATCGCCATACCATACAGGTTTTACTCCCAATGCCATACCATACTGGTTTTACTCCCAATGCCATACCATACTGGTTTTACTCCCAATGCCATACCATACTGGTTTTACCACCATCGCCATACCATACAGGTTTTACTCCCAATGCCATACCATACTGGTTTTACTCCCAATGCCATACCATACTGGTTTTACTCCCAATGCCATAACATACTGGTTTTACTTCCATTGCCATACCATACTGGTTTTACCACCAGTGCCATACCATACTGGTTTTACTTCCATTGCCATACCATACTGGTTTTACCACCAGTGCCATACCATACTGGTTTTACTTCCATTGCCATACCATACTGGTTTTACCACCAGTGCCATACCATACTGGTTTTACCACCATCGCCATACCATACTGGTTTTACCACCATCGCCATACCATACTGGTTTTACCACCATCGCCATACCATACTGGTTTTACCACCAACACCATACCATACTGGTTTTTATCACCAACACCATACCATACTGGTTTTACCACCATCGCCATACCATACTGGTTTTACCACCAACACCATACCATACTGGTTTTACCACCAACACCATACCATACTGGTTTTACCACCATCGCCATACCATACTGGTTTTACCACCAACACCATACCATACTGGTTTTTATCACCAACACCATACCATACTGGTTTTACCACCATCGCCATACCATACTGGTTTTACCACCAACACCATACCATACTGATTTTACCACCAACACCATACCATACTGGTTTTACCATCATCGCCATACCATACAGGTTTTACTCCCAATGCCATACAATACTGGTTTTACCACCAATGCCATACCATACTGGTTTTACCACCAACGCCATACCATACTGGTTTTACCACCATCGCCATACCATACTGGTTTTACCACCATCGCCATACCATACTGGTTTTACCACCATCGCCATACCATACTGGTTTTACCACCAACACCATACCATACTGGTTTTACCACCAACGCCATACCATACTGGTTTTACCACCATCGCCATACCATACTGGTTTTACTTCCATTGCCATACCATACTGGTTTTACCACCAGTGCCATACCATACTGGTTTTACTTCCATTGCCATACCATACTGGTTTTACCACCAGTGCCATACCATACTGGTTTTACCACCATCGCCATACCATACTGGTTTTACCACCATCGCCATACCATACTGGTTTTACCACCATCGCCATACCATACTGGTTTTACCACCAACACCATACCATACTGGTTTTTATCACCAACACCATACCATACTGGTTTTACCACCATCGCCATACCATACTGGTTTTACCACCAACACCATACCATACTGGTTTTACCACCAACACCATACCATACTGGTTTTACCACCATCGCCATACCATACTGGTTTTACCACCAACACCATACCATACTGGTTTTTATCACCAACACCATACCATACTGGTTTTACCACCATCGCCATACCATACTGGTTTTACCACCAACACCATACCATACTGATTTTACCACCAACACCATACCATACTGGTTTTACCATCATCGCCATACCATACAGGTTTTACTCCCAATGCCATACAATACTGGTTTTACCACCAATGCCATACCATACTGGTTTTACCACCAACGCCATACCATACTGGTTTTACCACCATCGCCATACCATACTGGTTTTACCACCATCGCCATACCATACTGGTTTTACCACCATCGCCATACCATACTGGTTTTACCACCAACACCATACCATACTGGTTTTTATCACCAACACCATACCATACTGGTTTTACCACCATCGCCATACCATACTGGTTTTACCACCAACACCATACCATACTGGTTTTACCACCAACACCATACCATACTGGTTTTACCACCATCGCCATACCATACTGGTTTTACCACCAACACCATACCATACTGGTTTTTATCACCAACACCATACCATACTGGTTTTACCACCATCGCCATACCATACTGGTTTTACCACCAACACCATACCATACTGATTTTACCACCAACACCATACCATACTGGTTTTACCATCATCGCCATACCATACAGGTTTTACTCCCAATGCCATACAATACTGGTTTTACCACCAATGCCATACCATACTGGTTTTACCACCAACGCCATACCATACTGGTTTTACCACCATCGCCATACCATACTGGTTTTACCACCAACACCATACCATACTGGTTTTACCACCAACACCATACCATACTGGTTTTACCACCATCGCCATACCATACAGGTTTTACTCCCAATGCCATACCATACTGGTTTTACCACCATCGCCATACCATACAGGTTTTACTCCCAATGCCATACCATACTGGTTTTACTCCCAATGCCATACCATACTGGTTTTACTCCCAATGCCATACCATACTGGTTTTACCACCATCGCCATACCATACAGGTTTTACTCCCAATGCCATACCATACTGGTTTTACTCCCAATGCCATACCATACTGGTTTTACTCCCAATGCCATAACATACTGGTTTTACTTCCATTGCCATACCATACTGGTTTTACCACCAGTGCCATACCATACTGGTTTTACTTCCATTGCCATACCATACTGGTTTTACCACCAGTGCCATACCATACTGGTTTTACTTCCATTGCCATACCATACTGGTTTTACCACCAGTGCCATACCATACTGGTTTTACCACCATCGCCATACCATACTGGTTTTACCACCATCGCCATACCATACTGGTTTTACCACCATCGCCATACCATACTGGTTTTACCACCAACACCATACCATACTGGTTTTTATCACCAACACCATACCATACTGGTTTTACCACCATCGCCATACCATACTGGTTTTACCACCAACACCATACCATACTGGTTTTACCACCAACACCATACCATACTGGTTTTACCACCATCGCCATACCATACTGGTTTTACCACCAACACCATACCATACTGGTTTTTATCACCAACACCATACCATACTGGTTTTACCACCATCGCCATACCATACTGGTTTTACCACCAACACCATACCATACTGATTTTACCACCAACACCATACCATACTGGTTTTACCATCATCGCCATACCATACAGGTTTTACTCCCAATGCCATACAATACTGGTTTTACCACCAATGCCATACCATACTGGTTTTACCACCAACGCCATACCATACTGGTTTTACCACCATCGCCATACCATACTGGTTTTACCACCATCGCCATACCATACTGGTTTTACCACCATCGCCATACCATACTGGTTTTACCACCAACACCATACCATACTGGTTTTACCACCAACGCCATACCATACTGGTTTTACCACCATCGCCATACCATACTGGTTTTACTTCCATTGCCATACCATACTGGTTTTACCACCAGTGCCATACCATACTGGTTTTACTTCCATTGCCATACCATACTGGTTTTACCACCAGTGCCATACCATACTGGTTTTACCACCATCGCCATACCATACTGGTTTTACCACCATCGCCATACCATACTGGTTTTACCACCATCGCCATACCATACTGGTTTTACCACCAACACCATACCATACTGGTTTTTATCACCAACACCATACCATACTGGTTTTACCACCATCGCCATACCATACTGGTTTTACCACCAACACCATACCATACTGGTTTTACCACCAACACCATACCATACTGGTTTTACCACCATCGCCATACCATACTGGTTTTACCACCAACACCATACCATACTGGTTTTTATCACCAACACCATACCATACTGGTTTTACCACCATCGCCATACCATACTGGTTTTACCACCAACACCATACCATACTGATTTTACCACCAACACCATACCATACTGGTTTTACCATCATCGCCATACCATACAGGTTTTACTCCCAATGCCATACAATACTGGTTTTACCACCAATGCCATACCATACTGGTTTTACCACCAACGCCATACCATACTGGTTTTACCACCATCGCCATACCATACTGGTTTTACCACCATCGCCATACCATACTGGTTTTACCACCATCGCCATACCATACTGGTTTTACCACCAACACCATACCATACTGGTTTTTATCACCAACACCATACCATACTGGTTTTACCACCATCGCCATACCATACTGGTTTTACCACCAACACCATACCATACTGGTTTTACCACCAACACCATACCATACTGGTTTTACCACCATCGCCATACCATACTGGTTTTACCACCAACACCATACCATACTGGTTTTTATCACCAACACCATACCATACTGGTTTTACCACCATCGCCATACCATACTGGTTTTACCACCAACACCATACCATACTGATTTTACCACCAACACCATACCATACTGGTTTTACCATCATCGCCATACCATACAGGTTTTACTCCCAATGCCATACAATACTGGTTTTACCACCAATGCCATACCATACTGGTTTTACCACCAACGCCATACCATACTGGTTTTACCACCATCGCCATACCATACTGGTTTTACCACCAACACCATACCATACTGGTTTTACTCCCAATGCCATACCATACTGGTTTTACCACCAATGCCATACCATACTGGTTTTACCACCAATGCCATACCATACTGGTTTTACCACCAATGCCATATCATACTGGTTTACCACCAACGCCATACCATACTGGTTTTACCACCAATGCCATACCATACTGGTTTATCACCAACGCCATACCATACTGGTTTTACTCCACATGTCATAACATACTGGTTTTACCACCAATGCCATAACATACTGGTTTTACTCCCAGTGCCATACCATACTGGTTTTACTCCCAATGCCATAACATACTGGTTTTACTCCCAATGCCATACCATACTGGTTTTACTCCCAATGCCATAACATACTGGTTTTACTTCCATTGCCATACCATACTGGTTTTACCACCAGTGCCATACCATACTGGTTTTACTTCCATTGCCATACCATACTGGTTTTACCACCATCGCCATACCATACTGGTTTTACCACCAACACCATACCATACTGGTTTTACCACCATCGCCATACCATACTGGTTTTACCACCAACACCATACCATACTGGTTTTACCACCAACACCATACCATACTGGTTTTACCACCATCGCCATACCATACTGGTTTTACCACCAACACCATACCATACTGGTTTTACCACCAACACCATACCATACTGGTTTTACCACCATCGCCATACCATACAGGTTTTACTCCCAATGCCATACCATACTGGTTTTACCACCATCGCCATACCATACAGGTTTTACTCCCAATGCCATACCATACTGGTTTTACTCCCAATGCCATACCATACTGGTTTTACTCCCAATGCCATACCATACTGGTTTTACCACCATCGCCATACCATACAGGTTTTACTCCCAATGCCATACAATACTGGTTTTACTCCCAATGCCATAACATACTGGTTTTACTTCCATTGCCATACCATACTGGTTTTACTCCCAATGCCATAACATACTGGTTTTACTTCCATTGCCATACCATACTGGTTTTACCACCAGTGCCATACCATACTGGTTTTACTTCCATTGCCATACCATACTGGTTTTACTCCCAATGCCATAACATACTGGTTTTACTTCCATTGCCATACCATACTGGTTTTACCACCAGTGCCATACCATACTGGTTTTACTTCCATTGCCATACCATACTGGTTTTACCACCAGTGCCATACCATACTGGTTTTACTTCCATTGCCATACCATACTGGTTTTACCACCAGTGCCATACCATACTGGTTTTACCACCATCGCCATACCATACTGGTTTTACCACCATCGCCATACCATACTGGTTTTACCACCATCGCCATACCATACTGGTTTTACCACCAACACCATACCATACTGGTTTTACCACCATCGCCATACCATACTGGTTTTACCACCAACACCATACCATACTGGTTTTACCACCAACACCATACCATACTGGTTTTACCACCATCGCCATACCATACTGGTTTTACCACCAACACCATGCCATACTGGTTTTTATCACCAACACCATACCATACTGGTTTTACCACCATCGCCATACCATACTGGTTTTACCACCAACACCATACCATACTGATTTTACCACCAACACCATACCATACTGGTTTTACCATCATCGCCATACCATACAGGTTTTACTCCCAATGCCATACAATACTGGTTTTACCACCAATGCCATACCATACTGGTTTTACCACCAACACCATACCATACTGGTTTTACCACTATCGCCATACCATACTGGTTTTACTCCCAATGCCATACAATACTGGTTTTACCACCATTGCCATACCATACTGGTTTTACCACCAACACCATAACATACTGGTTTTACTCCCAATGCCATACAATACTGGTTTTACTACCAGTGCCATACCTTACTGGTTTTACCACCAGTGCCATACCATACTGGTTTTACCACCAATGCCATACCATACTGGTTTTACTACCAGTGCCATACCTTACTGGTTTTACCACCAATGCCATACCATACTGGTTTTACTACCAATGCCATACCATACTGGTTTTACTACCAGTGCCATACCTTACTGGTTTTACCACCAACACCATACCATACTGGTTTTACCACTATCGCCATACCATACTGGTTTTACTCCCAATGCCATACAATACTGGTTTTACCACCATTGCCATACCATACTGGTTTTACCACCAACACCATAACATACTGGTTTTACTCCCAATGCCATACAATACTGGTTTTACTACCAGTGCCATACCTTACTGGTTTTACCACCAGTGCCATACCATACTGGTTTTACCACCAATGCCATACCATACTGGTTTTACTACCAGTGCCATACCTTACTGGTTTTACCACCAATGCCATACCATACTGGTTTTACTACCAATGCCATACCATACTGGTTTTACTACCAATGCCATACCATACTGGTTTTACCACCAATGCCATACCATACTGGTTTTACCACCAACACCATACCATTCTGGTTTTACCACTATCGCCATACCATACTGGTTTTACTCCCAATGCCATACAATACTGGTTTTACCACCATTGCCATACCATACTGGTTTTACCACCAACACCATAACATACTGGTTTTACTCCCAATGCCATACAATACTGGTTTTACTACCAGTGCCATACCTTACTGGTTTTACCACCAGTGCCATACCATACTGGTTTTACCACCAATGCCATACCATACTGGTTTTACTACCAGTGCCATACCTTACTGGTTTTACCACCAATGCCATACCATACTGGTTTTACCACCAATGCCATACCATACTGGTTTTACTACCAATGCCATGCCTTACTGGTTTTACCACCAATGCCATACCATACTGGTTTTACTACCAGTGCCATACCATACTGGTTTTACTACCAATGCCATACCATACTGGTTTTACTACCAGTGCCATACCTTACTGGTTTTACCACCAGTGCCATACCATACTGGTTTTACCACCAATGCCATACCATACTGGTTTTACCACCAATGCCATACCATACTGGTTTTACCACCAGTGCCATACCATACTGGTTTTACCACCAATGCCATACCATACTGGTTTTACTACCAGTGCCATACCTTACTGGTTTTACCACCAATGCCATACCATACTGGTTTTACCACCAATGCCATACCATACTGGTTTTACCACCAATGCCATACCATACTGGTTTTACTACCAACGCCATACCATACTGGTTTTACTACCAATGCCATACCATACTGGTTTTACCACCAATGCCATACCATACTGGTTTTACTACCAGTGCCATACCATACTGGTTTTACTACCAGTGCCATACCATACTGGTTTTACTACCAGTGCCATACCATACTGGTTTTACTACCAGTGCCATACCTTACTGGTTTTACCACCAGTGCCAAACCATACTGGTTTTACTACCAGTGCCATACCATACTGGTTTTACTACCAATGCCATACCATACTGGTTTTACCACCAATGCCATACCATACTGGTTTTACCACCAATGCCATACCATACTGGTTTTACTACCAATGCCATACCATACTGGTTTTACTACCAATGCCATACCATACTGGTTTTACCACCAATGCCATACCATACTGGTTTTACCACCAATGCCATACCATACTGGTTTTACTACCAACGCCATACCATACTGGTTTTACCACCAGTGCCATACCATACTGGTTTTACTACCAGTGCCATACGATACTGGTTTTACCACCAATGCCATACCATACTGGTTTTACCACCAGTGCCATACCTTACTGGTTTTACCACCAATGCCATACCATACTGGTTTTACCACCAGTGCCATACCTTACTGGTTTTACCACCAATGCCATACCATACTGGTTTTACTACCAATGCCATACCATACTGGTTTTACTACCAGTGCCATACCATACTGGTTTTACTACCAGTGCCATACCTTACTGGTTTTACCACCAGTGCCAAACCATACTGGTTTTACTACCAGTGCCATACCATACTGGTTTTACTACCAATGCCATACCATACTGGTTTTACCACCAATGCCATACCATACTGGTTTTACCACCAATGCCATACCATACTGGTTTTACTACCAATGCCATACCATACTGGTTTTACTACCAATGCCATACCATACTGGTTTTACCACCAATGCCATACCATACTGGTTTTACCACCAATGCCATACCATACTGGTTTTACTACCAACGCCATACCATACTGGTTTTACCACCAGTGCCATACCATACTGGTTTTACTACCAGTGCCATACGATACTGGTTTTACCACCAATGCCATACCATACTGGTTTTACTACCAGTGCCATACCTTACTGGTTTTACCACCAATGCCATACCATACTGGTTTTACCACCAGTGCCATACCTTACTGGTTTTACCACCAATGCCATACCATACTGGTTTTACTACCAATGCCATACCATACTGGTTTTACTACCAGTGCCATACCTTACTGGTTTTACCACCAGTGCCATACCTTACTGGTTTTACCACCAGTGCCATACCATACTGGTTTTACTACCAGTGCCATACCTTACTGGTTTTACCACCAGTGCCATACCATACTGGTTTTACTACCAATGCCATACCATACTGGTTTTACTACCAGTGCCATACCTTACTGGTTTTACCACCAGTGCCATACCATACTGGTTTTACTACCAATGCCATACCATACTGGTTTTACTACCAGTGCCATACCTTACTGGTTTTACCACCAGTGCCATACCTTACTGGTTTTACCACCAATGCCATACCTTACTGGTTTTACTACCAATGCCATACCATACTGGTTTTACTACCAATGCCATACCTTACTGGTTTTACTACCAATGCCATACCATACTGGTTTTACCACCATCGCCATACCATACAGGTTTTACTCCCAATGCCATACCATACTGGTTTTACCACCATCGCCATACCATACAGGTTTTACTCCCAATGCCATACCATACTGGTTTTACTCCCAATGCCATACCATACTGGTTTTACTCCCAATGCCATAACATACTGGTTTTACTTCCATTGCCATACCATACTGGTTTTACCACCAGTGCCATACCATACTGGTTTTACTTCCATTGCCATACCATACTGGTTTTACCACCAGTGCCATACCATACTGGTTTTACTTCCATTGCCATACCATACTGGTTTTACCACCAGTGCCATACCATACTGGTTTTACCACCATCGCCATACCATACTGGTTTTACCACCATCGCCATACCATACTGGTTTTACCACCATCGCCATACCATACTGGTTTTACCACCAACACCATACCATACTGGTTTTTATCACCAACACCATACCATACTGGTTTTACCACCATCGCCATACCATACTGGTTTTACCACCAACACCATACCATACTGGTTTTACCACCAACACCATACCATACTGGTTTTACCACCATCGCCATACCATACTGGTTTTACCACCAACACCATACCATACTGGTTTTTATCACCAACACCATACCATACTGGTTTTACCACCATCGCCATACCATACTGGTTTTACCACCATCGCCATACCATACTGGTTTTACCACCAACACCATACCATACTGGTTTTTATCACCAACACCATACCATACTGGTTTTACCACCATCGCCATACCATACTGGTTTTACCACCAACACCATACCATACTGGTTTTACCACCAACACCATACCATACTGGTTTTACCACCATCGCCATACCATACTGGTTTTACCACCAACACCATACCATCCTGGTTTTACCACCAACACCATACCATACTGGTTTTACCACCATCGCCATACCATACAGGTTTTACTCCCAATGCCATACAATACTGGTTTTACCACCAATGCCATACCATACTGGTTTTACCACCAACACCATACCATACTGGTTTTACCACTATCGCCATACCATACTGGTTTTACTCCCAATGCCATACAATACTGGTTTTACCACCATTGCCATACCATACTGGTTTTACCACCAACACCATAACATACTGGTTTTACTCCCAATGCCATACAATACTGGTTTTACCACCAACACCATACCATACTGGTTTTACTCCCAATGCCATACAATACTGGTTTTACCACCAACACCATACCATGCTGGTTTTACCACCAACACCATACCATACTGGTTTTACCACCAACACCATACCATACTGGTTTTACCACCAACACCATAACATACTGGTTTTACTCCCAATGCCATACAATACTGGTTTTACCACCAACACCATACCATACTGGTTTTGCTCCCAATGCCATACCATACTGGTTTTACCACCAATGCCATACCATACTGGTTTTACCACCAACACCATACCATACTGGTTTTACCACCAATGCCATACCATACTGGTTTTACCACCAATGCCATACCATACTGGTTTTACCACCATCGCCATACCATACTGGTTTTACTCCCAACACCATACCATACTGGTTTTACCACCATTGCCATACCATACTGGTTTTACCACCAATGCCATACCATACTGGTTTTACCACCAATGCCATACCATACTGGTTTTACCACCAACGCCATACCATACTGGTTTTACCACTATCGCCATACCATACTGGTTTTACTCCCAATGCCATACAATACTGGTTTTACCATCAATGCCATACCATACTGGTTTTACCACCAACGCCATACCATACTGGTTTTACCACCAACGCCATACCATACTGGTTTTACCACCAACACCATACCATACTGGTTTTACCACCAATGCCATACCATACTGGTTTACCACCAACACCATACCATACTGGTTTTACCACCAATGCCATACCATACTGGTTTACCACCAACACCATACCATACTGGTTTTACTCCAAATGTCATAACATACTGGTTTTACCACCAATGCCATAACGTACTGGTTTTACTCCCAGTGCCATACCATACTGGTTTACCACCAACGCCATACCATACTGGTTTTACCACCAATGCCATACCATACTGGTTTACCACCAACACCATACCATACTGGTTTTACTCCAAATGTCATAACATACTGGTTTTACCACCAATGCCATATCATACTGGTTTTACTCCCAATGCCATAACATACTGGTTTTACTCCCAATGCCATAACATACTGGTTTTACTCCGAATGCCATAACATACTGGTTTTACCACCAATGCCATACCATACTGGTTTTACTCCCAATGCCATAACATACTGGTTTTACTTCCATTGCCATACCATACTGGTTTTACCACCAGTGCCATACCATACTGGTTTTACTTCCATTGCCATACCATACTGGTTTTACCACCATCGCCATACCATACTGGTTTACCACCAACACCATACCATACTGGTTTTACTCCAAATGTCATAACATACTGGTTTTACCACCAATGCCATAACATACTGGTTTTACTCCCAGTGCCATACCATACTGGTTTTACTCCCAATGCCATATCATACTGGTTTTACTCCCAATGCCATAACATACTGGTTTTACTCCCAATGCCATACCATACTGGTTTTACTCCGAATGCCATAACATACTGGTTTTACTCCCAATGCCATACCATACTGGTTTTACTCCCAATGCCATAACATACTGGTTTTACTCCCAATGCCATAACATACTGGTTTTACTCCCAATGCCATACCATACTGGTTTTACCACCAGTGCCATACCATACTGGTTTTACCACCAGTGCCATACCATACTGGTTTTACCACCAGTGCCATACCATACTGGTTTTACCACCAGTGCCATACCATACTGGTTTTACCACCAATGCCATACCATACTGGTTTTACTACCAACGCCATACCATACTGGTTTTACTACCAATGCCATACCATACTGGTTTTACTACCAATGCCATACCATACTGGTTTTACTACCAGTGCCATACCTTACTGGTTTTACCACCAGTGCCATACCATACTGGTTTTACCACCAATGCCATACCATACTGGTTTTACTACCAATGCCATACCATACTGGTTTTACTACCAGTGCCATACCTTACTGGTTTTACCACCAGTGCCATACCATACTGGTTTTACCACCAGTGCCATACCATACTGGTTTTACCACCAATGCCATACCATACTGGTTTTACTACCAACGCCATACCATACTGGTTTTACCACCAGTGCCATACCATACTGGTTTTACCACCAGTGCCATACCATACTGGTTTTACTACCAGTGCCATACCTTACTGGTTTTACCACCAATGCCATACCTTACTGGTTTTACCACCAATGCCATACCATACTGGTTTTACCACCAATGCCATACCATACTGGTTTTACCACCAATGCCATACCATACTGGTTTTACTACCAGTGCCATACCATACTGGTTTTACCACCAATGCCATACCATACTGGTTTTACTACCAGTGCCATACCTTACTGGTTTTACCACCAGTGCCATACCTTACTGGTTTTACCACCAATGCCATACCATACTGGTTTTACTACCAGTGCCATACCATACTGGTTTTACTACCAATGCCATACCATACTGGTTTTACTACCAGTGCCATACCTTACTGGTTTTACCACCAGTGCCATACCATACTGGTTTTACCACCAATGCCATACCATACTGGTTTTACTACCAGTGCCATACCTTACTGGTTTTACCACCAGTGCCATACCATACTGGTTTTACCACCAATGCCATACCATACTGGTTTTACTACCAGTGCCATACCTTACTGGTTTTACCACCAGTGCCATACCATACTGGTTTTACCACCAATGCCATACCATACTGGTTTTACCACCAATGCCATACCATACTGGTTTTACCACCAGTGCCATACCATACTGGTTTTACCACCAATGCCATACCATACTGGTTTTACTACCAGTGCCATACCTTACTGGTTTTACCACCAGTGCCATACCTTACTGGTTTTACCACCAATGCCATACCATACTGGTTTTACTACCAATGCCATACCATACTGGTTTTACTACCAGTGCCATACCATACTGGTTTTACTACCAGTGCCATACCTTACTGGTTTTACCACCAGTGCCATACCTTACTGGTTTTACCACCAATGCCATACCATACTGGTTTTACCACCAATGCCATACCATACTGGTTTTACTACCAATGCCATACCATACTGGTTTTACTACCAATGCCATACCATACTGGTTTTACCACCAATGCCATACCATACTGGTTTTACTACCAATGCCATACCATACTGGTTTTACCACCAATGCCATACCATACTGGTTTTACCACCAATGCCATACCATACTGGTTTTACTACCAATGCCATACCATACTGGTTTTACTACCAATGCCATACCATACTGGTTTTACCACCAATGCCATACCATACTGGTTTTACCACCAATGCCATACCATACTGGTTTTACTACCAATGCCATACCATACTGGTTTTACCACCAATGCCATACCATACTGGTTTTACTACCAATGCCATACCATACTGGTTTTACCACCAATGCCATACCATACTGGTTTTACCACCAATGCCATACCATACTGGTTTTACTACCAATGCCATACCATACTGGTTTTACTACCAATGCCATACCATACTGGTTTTACCACCAATGCCATACCATACTGGTTTTACCACCAATGCCATACCATACTGGTTTTACTACCAATGCCATACCATACTGGTTTTACCACCAATGCCATACCATACTGGTTTTACTACCAATGCCATACCATACTGGTTTTACTACCAATGCCATACCATACTGGTTTTACTACCAATGCCATACCATACTGGTTTTACCACCAATGCCATACCATACTGGTTTTACTACCAGTGCCATACCTTACTGGTTTTACTACCAATGCCATACCATACTGGTTTTACCACCAATGCCATACCATACTGGTTTTACCACCAATGCCATACCATACTGGTTTTACTACCAATGCCATACCATACTGGTTTTACTACCAATGCCATACCATACTGGTTTTACCACCAATGCCATACCATACTGGTTTTACCACCAATGCCATACCATACTGGTTTTACTACCAATGCCATACCATACTGGTTTTACCACCAATGCCATACCATACTGGTTTTACTACCAATGCCATACCATACTGGTTTTACCACCAATGCCATACCATACTGGTTTTACCACCAATGCCATACCATACTGGTTTTACTACCAATGCCATACCATACTGGTTTTACTACCAATGCCATACCATACTGGTTTTACCACCAATGCCATACCATACTGGTTTTACTACCAATGCCATACCATACTGGTTTTACTACCAATGCCATACCATACTGGTTTTACTACCAATGCCATACCATACTGGTTTTACCACCAATGCCATACCATACTGGTTTTACTACCAGTGCCATACCTTACTGGTTTTACTACCAGTGCCATACCTTACTGGTTTTACCACCAGTGCCATACCATGTGCTTAGTTTTGTGATGGCTGACCACCTAAATAATTGTGTGCAGGTTGCTGCTCAGCTCTGCAGACTCTACTAGAAAGCTGCTGCTTACGCTTTATTTTAAATGGGCGCTGTTATTTATGTCAACTTTACATAAATTAATAGTGAAAACGAAAATTGCAAACTTTGTAATATTTCTAATCGGAGAAACTTGCTTCTTTCTTCACCTCTGAGACATTTCTTTACAATCCCCCTGAACTAATCTTATGTAAGTTCACTGAGGGATCAGATTATAGCTGACTAATGGAGTCTATGGGGGAGGCAGAGAGACATATTGTGTTTTATCTCACCTGACTGCTGGATTCTACGCTATACTGCTCATTAATGCTGTTTAATGTCTTCCATTGTGCTGCTGCTTTTTATTAAGTGTGACAGAAGCAGGGACATATTGAGCTTGTGCTGCCATCTAGAAAGTGTTTTTCTCACCCCAGAGCTGGATTCACAGTTGCACTACACAATACTGCTGCTACCTGTTCTTGCTTTGTAATAAGTGTAAGAGAAGCAGAGATATATTATGCTGCTGCTGTGTTCCAATAGGTATTTTTCTCACCCCAGAGCTGCATTCACATCTACACTGTTCACTACTACTGTATAGCATTTTCCATGCTGCTCTGCTGTATTATATTCTCCATGCTGCTGCTGATTTCTAGAGTTTAATCATTCTCCAGAGCTGGAATCACAACCATATTGCTCAGTGGTGCCTTATAACCTCCTCCATGCTGGTGCTGCTTTCTAGTGTTATATCTCACCAGAAATAGATTCACAGGTTCATTGCTCAGTACTGCTGTATTATATTCTCCATGCTGCTGCTGCTTTCTAAAGTTTGGTCATACTCCCAGACCTGGATTCACAGCCACATTGCTCAGTACTGCTGTATAATCTACTCCATGCTGATGCTGCTTTCTAGTAAGAATTTACTCTTTCCAGTGCTAGATTCACAGCCACATCCCTCTGTATTGCTTTATTGGATTCTCCATGCTGCTGTTTTCCTACAGTTTAATCGCACAATAGTGCTGGATTAACAACCACATTGCTCAGTACTGCTGTATTATATTCTCCATGCTGCTGCTGCTGCTGCTTTCTAGAGTTTAATCATACCCCAGAGTTGGAATCACAACCACATTGCTTAGTACTGCTGTATTATACTCTCCATGCTGCTGCTGCTGCTTTCTAGAGTTTAATCATACCCCAGAGTTGGAATCACAACCACATTGCTCAGTACTACTGTATTATACTCTCCATGCTGCTGCTGCTTTCTAGAGTTTAATCATACCCCAGAGTTGGAATCACAACCACTTTGCTCAGTACTGCTTTATAATGTTCTCCATGCTGCTGCTGCTGCTTTTTAGAGTTTAATCATACCCCAGAGTTGGAATCACAACCACATTGCTCAGTACTGCTGTATTATACTCTCCATGCTGCTGCTGCAGCTGCTTTCTAGAGTTTAATCATACCCCAGAGTTGGAATCACAACCACATTGCTCAGTACTGCTGTATTATACTCTCCATGCTGCTGCTGCTGCTGCTTTCTAGAGTTTAATCATACCCCAGAGTTGGAATCACAACCACATTGCTCAGTACTGCTGTATTATACTCTCCATGCTGCTGCTGCTGCTTTCTAGAGTTTAATCATACCCCAGAGTTGGAATCACAACCACATTGCTCAGTACTGCTGTATTATATTCTCCATGCTGCTGCTGCCTCTGCTTTCTAGAGTTTAATCATACCCCAGAGTTGGAATCACAACCACATTGCTCAGTACTGCTGTATTATATTCTCCATGCTGCTGCTGCTGCTGCTTTCTAGAGTTTAATCATACCCCAGAGTTGGAATCACTACCACATTGCTCAGTACTGCTGTATTATATTCTCCATGCTGCTGCTGCTTTCTAGAGTTTAATCATACCCCAGAGTTGGAATCACAACCACATTGCTCAGTACTGCTGTATTATATTCTCCATGCTGCTGCTGCTGCTGCTGCTTTCTAGAGTTTAATCATACCCCAGAGTTGGAATCACAACCACATTGCTCAGTACTGCTGTATTATATTCTCCATGCTGCTGCTGCTGCTGCTTTCTAGAGTTTAATCATACCCCAGAGTTGGAATCACAACCACATTGCTCAGTACTGCTGTATTATACTCTCCATGCTGCTGCTGCTTTCTAGAGTTTAATCATACCCCAGAGTTGGAATCACAACCACATTGCTCAGTACTGCTTTATAATGTTCTCCATGCTGCTATTGCTTCTGAACATGTGCTACATAGAGGCTGGAGAGCATTAGTCCATCATATCGGTGTGGTGTGTACGGGATACATCCTCGCAGCTTGTGTCCAGCCACTATTTCAGAAAAAGGAGTTGAGCCTCTACTGAAACGTGGTTGATTTTAGACTACCCTAGACGCCAATAAACAAGGCAGCTAAGCTGGAGTCACAGAACAAAATGAGGGACTTTTCGTTAAGGTCAATTACAGAAACTTGAAGAAATAGTGTAAAGGGTTAAGGTGGTGATGTGGGTAGTGTCTCCCCCATTGATTTGAGAATTGATAGGGAATTCAGGTCACTTGATCTTACGATGTATCGCTGTGATATTTCTTCAGAAAACAGTTGCAGACGAATAACAATTCAGACCTGCGACTGTCAGAGGATGCCGGGAGCTGTAGACGATGGAGCGAGCTGCTGTGGCGCTCAACCATACTGTATCGGATTTTCCTACCCAGGAAATGATGATGAGTGCGGTGCAAATATAATTTTTCCGTCAATGATGGATAATTAAATGCATACAGAGCCCTCAGTGTCTTTGGTCGACGGGTGCGAACAGGATAAGTGGTGACACGTTGCTCCAAATTTAGAAGGAAAAGTTAATTAAAATCTGAAAAGACTCCTGATGGGGCCCTGACAGCTCGGGCAGAATGCAGAGGACGACTTAATGGGACTTGTAATAGGATTGGAGCAGAACAGAACCCACTCACCAAGAGCAACAGAGCTTCCTAAATTTAAAGGGAAAGGCCACCGAAAATCCATCTGACTTCAACAAGGGGCCACGGTGCTCTAAGAAGACCCTGAGCCCATTCAGTTTTTGTTTAGTCCTATATAAATAGACTTGGGAAATAAAGAGGAGAACTTCCAAAAAACAAGAAATCCCCACACTGGACCAGATTTCTGGATGCTACATAGTCACTATATGTTCACCTCATTCCTCAGGGCCTTGAAAATGGGGGTCTGGTCTTGGGTATGTATTTGTGTAGATGGTCTGGTCTTGGGTTTACAGTTATGTAGATTGTCTGGTTGACAGATCAGGACACACTTGGCCATTGAGTCACTATCAACTGTTGTTCTTCAGAAATGCAACAGATGTGAGTGTTGTGTCATTGTCATGTGAAGAAGTCCCGTCTACCGAGGGCCGGAGTGATGGCGGCATCTTCTCTGTCACTATAGAGCAGTACATTGGTGACTTCATGGTATAATCAATGACATGTGGCCCCTGACACCAGCAGCTCACGTGCCCCCCGACACCAGCAGCTCATGTGCCCCCCGACACCAGCAGCTCATGTGCCCCCCGACACCAGCAGTTCATGTGCCCCCCGACACCAGCAGCTCATGTGCCCCCTGACACCAGCAGCTCACGTGCCCCCTGACACAAGCAGCTCATGTGCCCCCCGACACCGGCAGTTCATGTGCCCCCTGACACCAGCAGCTCACGTGCCCCCTGACACCAGCAGCTCATGTGCCCCCCAACACCTCATGTGCCTTCCCAACACAGGCAGCTCATGTGCCCCCTGACACCAGCAGCTCATGTGCCCCCCGACACCAGCAGCTCACGTGCCCCCTGACACCAGCAGCTCACGTGCCCCCTGACACAAGCAGCTCATGTGCCCCCCGACACCGGCAGTTCATGTGCCCCCGACACCGGCAGCTCATGTGCCCCCTGACACCAGCAGCTCACGTGCCCCCTGACACAAGCAGCTCATGTGCCCCCTGACACCAGCAGCTCATGTGCCCCCCAACACCTCATGTGCCTTCCCAACACAGGCAGCTCATGTGCCCCCTGAAACCGGCAGGTCATGTGCCCCCAACAGTCGGCAGGTCATGTGCCCCCCCAACACCAGTAGCTCATGTGCCCCCCGACACCGGCAGCTCATGTGCCCCCTGAAACCGGCAGGTCATGTGCCCCCAACAGTCGGCAGCTCATGTGCCCCCCCAACACCAGTAGCTCATGTGTCCCTGACACCAGCAGCTCATGTGCCCCCTGACATCGGCAGCTCATATGAGGACATGGCCTCCACAAGTTGTCTCTGGAGACTCCACGTAGTTTTCTTTGTCTCTTCACCTTTCTGACTCCATTTCTCTTAGTCTCATCTTTCCAGAGTTCCAGCGTCTCCTTATATTGCAGCCTGGGCCCAGCACATTGTAGGTGGATTTTTTGTGCCTGGGCTTTATGAGGGGCTTCCTCTGTGAATGCCCCCAATACATCCATGTTGCCATTCCTCTGCAGTGTGCACCGGATTGTGTCCCCAGTTCAGCTTTTGACTTCTTTAGATAATAGAAGAGAACTTACATGTGGATTTTCTTCCTCCTTTAGTGGTGACTTCCGTGGCTGGATGTTGCTGTGAGACGCTGCAGTTCCAGTTTTGTTACATTTTTGTATCACTTTTGCTCCGGCACCTGATAAGTAAAGATCTTCTTGTAGCCATCACTTTTCTCGGGTCTTGTGACATTTCTCTTCCATGTGGTGCCATTGCTGACAGCATGAAATGGGAAAGGGTTTTCTTTGCTCATTATTGCCTTTTTATAGTCCCCAGTATCTGTTGGACACCGGGGTAATGAAGAATTAGACTTATCTGTGGTTACATTCTTGTTAATTAGAATCTTGTAGTCTTGTCTAAACATTAAGTTTGCTAAGAAAATACAGCTGCACTCTGAAATGCTATAATAAGTAAACATTAAATGCATCGAATTGGAACTTAGTTACTGCTGTAGAAAATACGTAAAAAATGAAGGTACTTAGTGCACAAATTGGACAATTCGTGAGAGCCCAACAGCCAGCGACAAGGCGAACCCCTTTGTTGCGACCATAACCTAACATGATGCCTCTCCAAAGCTAAAAGCCTAGAATTTTAATGGCAGGTAGGATCCAGCTGTAATGAAACACGCCTTAGGCTGATGGGAGCAGTACTCGGCCAGAAGGAGTGCACTGCGTATATCAAAAAGACTGACCAGCCCCTCCAAACAGAACAAGTGTGAACAGGTGCAAGCTGAGACGACCAAGTTTTTCTTAGCGCTATTGGCTTGGTCATCTCTGCTTTCACCTCTTAGGCCGGCGTCACACTCAGCGTATGCAAATACGGTCCGTATATTACGGCCGTAATACGCTGAAAAGTCCCGAAAATAGTGGTCCGTAGCTCCTCCGTAGGCAGGGTGTGTCACCGTTTTTTGCGCATGGCATCCTCCGTATGTAATCCGTATGGCATCCGTACTGCGTGTTTTTATCGCAGGCTTGCAAAACCAACATACGGCTATACAAGGGATCCATGTGTAAAAAAAAAAATATATATATATAATGTCTATATATATATATATATATATATATATATATATATATATGTCAGTAGACACATATATGTATATATATTATTACTTCATACAGCGCGAGATAGCAAATAGCCGGTAATTCAATTACCAGCTTTTGCTTTCTCCTTCCTAAACCCGATATGATATGAGACCTGGTTTACATACAGTAAACCATCTCATATCACCATTTTTTTTGCATAATCCACACTACTAATGTCAGTAGTGTGTATATGCAAAATTTGGCCGTTCTAGCTCTTAAAATAAAGGGTTAAATGGCGGAAAAAATTGGCGTGGGCTCCCGCGCAATTTTCTCCGCCAGAGTAGTAAAGCCAGTGACTGAGGGCAGATATTAATAGCCTGGAGAGGGTCCACGGTTATTGGCCCCCCCCCTGGCTAAAAACATCTGCCCCCAGCCACCCCAGAAAAGGCACATCTGGAAGATGCGCCTATTCTGGCACTTGGCCACTCTCTTCCCATTCCCGTGTAGCTCCCAGGCTTTCTAGGAAAGTTCCCACGATCTATGAACAACCAGCAGAGGGCGCCTCACCGCAAATGAAGCTAAATATAGATCATTGACCTATATTTAGCTTCATTCCCCGGGGTTTTGCAGCAAGGAGCAGCCTGCATTAGCGGAACTCCTTGCTGCAAAATGTTTTAACCCCTTCAGAAGGATTTACATCGTTGGACTTTACAGATCTGCGGAAGGTAAGGATATTGTTGGTTTATTACGTTTTTTCTTTTACAGAACGAGGGTCTTCAGTGATTGGATTGGGCGTTAAATAAAATATTACAACAACCTTTGTTTTTATTTCATTAAAATAATTTCTAATAATGTGTGTGTGCGTTTTTTTTTTAACCCTTTCATTCAATTGGATTAATAATGGATAGGTGTCATAATTGACGCCTCTCCATTATTAATTAGGCTTAATGTCACCTTACAATAGCAGGGTGGCATTAACCCTTCATTACCCCATATCCCACCGCTACACGGGAATGGGAAGAGAGTGGCCAAGTGCCAGAATTGGCGCATCTTCCAGATGTGCCTTTTATGGGGTGGCTGGGGGCAGATGTTTTTAGCCAGGAGGGGGCAATAACCATGGACCCTCTCCAGGCTATTAATATCTGCCCTCAGTCACTGGCTTTACTACTCTGGCGGAGAAAATTGCGCGGGAGCCCACGCCAATTTTTTCCGCCATTTAACCCTTTATTTTAAGCGCTAGAACGGCCAAATTTTGCAGATACACACTACTAACATTAGTAGTGTGGAATATGCAAAAAAATGGGGAGAAGACATGGTTTACTGTATGTAAACCATGTCTCAAATCATGTCGGGTTTTAGGAAGGAGAAAGCAAAAGCCGGTAATTGAATTACCGGCTTTCTGCTATCTCGCGCTGGATGAAATCTTAATATATATATATATATATATGTGTGTCTCACTGACATATATATATATATATACCTATTCTATGTGTACACATTTATTCTACCTATTCTATTGTAAGCTGTCAGTGTGATTTTACTGTACACCGCACTGAATTGCCGGCTTTTCTCTCTAACACCGCTGCGTATTTCTCGCAAGTCACACTGCTTGTCCGTGTGTAATCCGTATTTTTGGGGCTTCCATAGACTTTCATTGACGTTTTATTTGCGCAATACGGTGACAAACGCAGCATGCTGCGATTTTGTACGGCCGTAGAAAGCCGTATAATACTGATCAGTAAAATACGGCAGATAGGAGCAGGGGCATAGAGAATAATTGTGCCGTATTTTTTTGCGAGTTTTACGGATGTAGTTTCTGCGCTCTTACGTCCGTAAAACTCGCAACTGTGACGCCGGCCTTACACTTGTCTTGTTCTTTTTGGAGGGGCTGGTAAGTTTTTTTTTTTTTTTTTAATAAACTTTAGCTTTTCTCCTAAGACTTTCATTGGGGTGGACTTTTTTGTTTTGCAAAGAAAAATGCAAAATAACAAATATTGTTTGAAATAAATGGCGCCACATTTGTAGAGTATTTTGTAGTACTGGGTCCCATAGAAAATGTTAATTCTGAAAGGAAACTAAAGGTTTTCTGACATTTGTTGGGGTGTACTTATTTATCGGGGGCACAGTAGGTGGTCTTGTCTGTGTAGATAATAATGAAGGTACTGTGATTAGCACTTGTGCATCACGTCTGATACTGATCTTATTTTTACCTATAAATCCTCTGAGTAGATATAAAGTTACATGATGAACTCTTGTCAGTCTGCAGCCACCACTAGGGGGAGCACATGAGCTCACTGAATACTTAGCTGGGGAAAAGATGATTCTACACATGAAGAATTCACCCATCATCCCAACTCTGTGTACTTCAGTCTAGCGGATGTGTAATACCAGACGCGACCTATATTCGGGAGTGGCGCTGTTTCATGTTTTCCTAGTTGTATACAAGCCTTGTTACTTTGCTGATGGATATTCCAGCATTGTTCTGTGACAGACGGCACCGCAGGGACATCACCATCTTCACTGAATACAATTGTTTGCTCTGGATTTGTGAAATAGATCTACATTTTCCTCTAGAGGTTTCTTACGAGTGGTTTTCTCAGCTTCTTGTGTGTTTCTTTTATTGATATAAAATCTCCAGTTACAGGAATGAATCCTCCGAGGGACGAGCTCTTCATCCGGCCTGAATAATTAATATTGATTAATTGATGGGAATCATTAACCAGAACAATAGAATAAAGTCCTTACAGGAAACATCTCAACATGTGGAATAACAAACTCTGTAATGTCAAAGGGACCACTTAAAGGGAACCGGATCCCCCCGAACATTGAGTAATGTGATCAGTCCGAAGAAGAGGCAGACGGATCATAGGTATGAGATAGATAATAGAAAAATAATAGATAAAAATAATAGATAGATAATAGGTAAATAATAGATAGATAATAGATAGATAATAGATAGATAATAGATAGACAATAAATAATAGATAGAGATAGATATAGATAGATAATATATAGATAGATGATAGATAATATATAGATAGATGATAGATAGATAATAGATAGATAATAAATGATAGATAATAGATAGATAATAGATATCTAGATAATAGATAGATGATAGATTATAGATAGATAATGGATAATAGATATTGGACAGTAAATCTTCCACATATGACTGACAGGCTCACTACATGGAGAGCTGATACATCGCACATTCTTTTGTTATATCATTATCGCACATCTGCTGCCATTTTTGCTGTATGTATATGGAGGATTTGTATCCTTTTGCTATATCAGTTTTGTCACTTGTTGTATTACTGGTATTATGTGCAGGTTGATAAGACTTGTACTATGGGGGGCTGTGACCGGGACGAGCTCTGCCCCTTCTTGTCCTGGCCCCATAACACCAGGGGGAACATTTGCTAATCATATGTATTCCATATATTTTACATGATAACAGGCCATTGCTGCTCGCACTCCTCTGATATTCTGGACTCTCGTCGTCTTCTCCATTTTCTGATATCCTGGAACATTTCAGTTTTTTTTGGATGGGTGTAAGTGGAGGGTCACAGCTCTGGTGGTTGCTGCAGGTGATGACATCATGAATTGTCGCTGCTTGTTGATATCATTGGAGAATCTGCCGGAAGCCAAAGCTCCACAGGTGACATGAAAATACAGGACAGACCCAGCAAATGTCACGAGGAGGAGGGAAGAACTGAACCTAAGGAATTGTTTTCTTTATCGTTTACTTCTTGGCATGCTATCATCTTGTAACACATCATGGAGGATCTGTAGAATTAATGTAGCCACGGGGTCCGTGCTGATGGTAACCTGAGTTGCCCATGTAGATCCCTATAACGGCCTCATTACCTGCCCTTGGTGCTATTTAATCTGATAACTGTAAAATCCCAGACAACACCTTATTTGCTGCCAGTGAAAGGAAACTTTCCTGTTTACATCCTGAGGCAGAAAACAAGTAGTAACTATGTCCTGATTCCACAGGGCTTGTCCTTCCTACACAGGGCTTGTCCTTCTAACACAGGGATTGTTCGTCCTACACAGAGCGTGTCCTTCTTACACAGGGCTTGTCCTTCTTACACAGGTCTTGTCCTTCTTACACAGGGCTTGTCCTTCTTACACAGGGCTTGTCCTTCTTACACAGGATCTGTCCTTCTTACACAGGTCTTGTCCTTCTTGCACAGGGCTTGTCCTTCCTACACAGGATCTGTCCTTCTTACACAGGTCTTGTCCTTCTTACACAGGGATTGTCCTTCTTACACAGGGATTGTCCTTCCTACACAGGATCTGTCCTTCTTACACAGGTCTTGTCCGTCTTGCACAGGGCTTGTCCTTCCTACACAGGATCTGTCCTTCTTACACAGGTCTTGCCTTCTTACACAGGGCTTGTCCTTCCTACACAGGATCTGTCCTTCTTACACAGGTCTTGTCCTTCTTACACAGGTCTTGTCCTTCTTACACAGGTCTTGTCCTTCTTACACAGGTCTTGTCCTGCTTACACAGAGCTTATCCTGCTTACATAGGGCTTGTCCTTCATACACAGGGCTTGTCCTGCTTAAACAGGGCTTGTCCTTCTTACACAGGGATTGTCTTTCTTACACATGGCTTGTCCTTCTTGCTCAGGACTTGTCCTTCTTGCATCGGGATAGTCCTTCTTACACACTGCTTGTCCTTCTTACACAGGTCTTGTCCTGTTTACACAAGTCTTGTCCTTCTTACACAGGTCTTGTCCTGCTTACACAGGTCTTGTCCTGCTTACACAGGGCTTGTCCATCTTACACAGAGCTTGTCCTGCTTACACAGGTCTTGTCCTGCTTACATAGGGCTTGTCCATCTTACACAGAGCTTGTCCTGCTTACACAGGGCTTGTCCATCTTACACAGGGCCTGTCCTTCTTACACAGGGCTTGTCCTTCTTACACAGGGCTTGTCCTTCTTACACAGGGCTTGTCCTGCTAACATAGGACTTGTCCTTCCTACACAGGGCTTGTCCTGCTTAACCAGGGCTTGTCCTGCTTAACCAGGGCTTGTCCTTCGTATACAGGGCTTGTCCTGCTTACATAGGGCTTGTCATGCTTCCACAGGGCTTATCCTTCTTGCTCAGAGCTTGTCCTTTTTACACAGGGCTTGTCCTTCTTACACAGGGCTTATTGCTCTTGCTTAGGACTTGTCCTGCTTACACAGGGCTTGTCCTTCTTATACAGGGCTTGTCCTTCTTGCTTAGGGCTTGTCCTGCTTACACAGGGCTTGTCCTTCTTACACAGGGCTTGTCCTGCTAACATAGGACTTGTCCTTCCTACACAGGGCTTGTCCTGCTTAACCAGGGCTTGTCCTGCTTAACCAGGGCTTGTCCTTCGTATACAGGGCTTGTCCTGCTTACATAGGGCTTGTCATGCTTCCACAGGGCTTATCCTTATTGCTCAGGGCTTGTCCTTTTTACACAGGGCTTGTCCTTCTTACACAGGGCTTATTGCTCTTGCTTAGGACTTGTCCTGCTTACACAGGGCTTGTCCTTCTTATACAGGGCTTGTCCTTCTTGCTTAGGGCTTGTCCTGCTTACACAGGGCTTGTCCTTCTTACACAGGGCTTGTCCTTCTTACACAGGGCTTGTCCTTCTTACACACGGCTTGTCCTTCTTGCTCAGGACTTGTCCTGCTTACACAGGGCTTATCCTTCTTACACAGGGCTTGTCCTTCTTACACACGGCTTGTCCTTCTTGCTCAGGACTTGTCCTGCTTACACAGGGCTTGTCCTTCTTACACAGGGCTTGTCCTTCTTACACAGGGCTTGTCCTGCTTACATAGGGCTTGTCCTGCTTACACAGGGCTTGTCCTGCTTACACAGGGCTTGTCCTTCTTGCTCAGGGCTTGCCCTTCTTGCTCAGGGCTTGTCCTGCTTACACAGGGCTTGTCCTGCTTACACAGGGCTTGTCCTGCTTACACAGGCCTTGTCCTGCTTACACAGGGCTTGTACTTCTTACACAGGGCTTGTCCTTCTTGCTCAGGGCTTGTCCTTTTTGCTCAGGGCTTGTCCATCTTGCTCAGGGCTTGTCCTTCTTGCTCAGGGCTTGTCTTTCTTACACATGGCTTGTCCTGCTTACACATGGCTTGTCCTTCTTGCTCAGGGCTTGTCCTTCTTGCTCAGGGCTTGTCTTTCTTAGGCTACTTTCACACTAGCGTTAACTGCAATCTGCCGCAATGCGTCGTTTTGCAGAAAAAACGCATCCTGCAAAAGTGCTTGCAGGATGCGTTTTTTCCCCATAGACTTGTATTGACGACGCATTGCGACGGATTGCCACACGTCACATCCGTCGTGCGACGGGTGCGTCGTGCTTCTGCGGACCGTCGGGAGCAAAAAACGCTACATGTAACGTTTTTTTCTCCTGACGGACCGCTTTTTCCGACCGCGCAAGCGCGGCCGGAACTCCGCCCCCACCTCCCCGCACCTTACAATGGGGCAGCGGATGCGCCGGAGAAATGCATCCGCTGCCTCCGTTGTGCAATGCGTTAAACGCTAGCGTCGGAATCTCTCCCCGACGCAATGCGACGGGGAGATTCCGACGCTAGTGTGAAAGTAGCCTTACACATGGCTTGTCCTGTTCACACAGGGCTTGTCCTTCTTGCTCAGGGCTTGTCCTTCTTGCTCAGGGCTTGTCCTTCTTGCTCAGGGCTTGTCCTTCTTGCTCAGGGCTTGTCCTTCTTACATAGGGCTTGTTACAATGTGTGATATTGCTGGTTTCTTGTCACCACTGTATTGTGGGCTGACCTGGGAGCTTATAGGTGTAAAAGTCCAATATGTCTTCCCATAAGGATTCTGAATTCAGCTCTAGCTGTGACTGGAGTAGATGACACCACAAGATACAGTGTAGCAGGGGACACTGTCAGTGTGGACCTCAGTATATATAAATGTATCCATACACATTAATCTGGGGAATGTAATCATTATTTAATAACATGTAACAATGTTTCTTTCTCTCTTGTTCCCATAGAAACAAGCTGAAATAATAGGTACTATATTTTAGGTGGAAACATCCGCCCCGTGTGTCCTGTGCTGAGACCCCGGGTGGCAATTTACAATCATGCGATAGAGGATGAGCATATGGTGGTATCACGCCAGCCGTGCCGTCCTCACATCAGTCCTCATATTCCATCTTCCTCTCTTAAATCCATTTGACATCTGTGTTTTTCGCTATTTTTCATTAACGGGTAGATGTGCCAGGCAGACGGGGAGACAGCCGCACTTACAGACTGTGGGATTTAAGAGATTTTCCCTTTCAGCCTCCGATTCTTATTTGTCTGACATGAGTTCTTGTAAATATCCTATTTATTTCATTAACCCATTGAGAGTTGTATCCTGGGAGCGGCTCGGAGGCTCCTGACATTTAATGATGTTTTTGAAATCTTGAGATGTTCATTAATTTCTGAATTATAAACTAGACCTTGTAGCCATCATGTATCGATCGTTTATCAATGCTTGTATCCATCAAGTATCCATCCTCATGTCAATCATGCATCAATTGTGTATTAATCCTTGTATACCAACATTTGTATCAATTGTGTCATTGTGTCAATCATGTATCAAACATTCTATCAATCACACATCCATCCTCATGTCAAACATGTTATCATGTATTAATCCTTTTAATTGTGTAATTGTGCCAATCAGGTATTAGTCCTGGTATCCATAATGTATCAATCTTGTATCAATCATCTGCTAATCATGTAATAATTCTTGTGTATCAATCATGCATCATCATGTATCAATCCTTGAGTAATATTGCAACAATTATCCTTGATTCCAGTCCATGACCTGTGCTCCTATTAGATTTGGGTCTTTAATTACAATGTAGCACTTTTATTAATTCTTCCTTCCATTTTTTCCCTCAAAAGTTAGCTTTTCAGTGATCTGTTTCCTTTGGTCATAGGTCCACTTAAGACAATCTGTATATTCTATTAATATATATAGAGGATATACTGTATATAGAGCTATTGACTATATTAGAGACTATGGGCTCGTAACTATAATAATAATAACTACACATTTTGCAGTTACGTTGGGGCCCGGGAGGATGAAGGGCCAATCTGTTGCAGGAATGTTGTTGTTTTTTTTTGTGGGGAATATAAAATAACATGTTTTGATCACTTTCTTTTCACCTCTTAAAAAAAACACCTCTAAAACAAAATTGTACAATTGTCCAATCTGAAAATCGATCCCCGATCCTTCCAGTGAGAGACCGCCGGCGGGTAGTCTAGGGTAGAAATGATGTCTCCCCTAATTTCCAGGACTGTCTTAGAAGTTTGGGATACTAATGACGGCATGTAATACAGGTCCTTCTCAAAAAATTAGCATATAGTGTTAAATTTCATTATTTACCATAATGTAATGATTACAATTAAACTTTCATATATTATAGATTCATTATCCACCAACTGAAATTTGTCAGGTCTTTTATTGTTTTAATAATGATGATTTTGGCATACAACTCCTGATAACCCAAAAAACCTGTCTCAATAAATTAGCATATCAAGAAAAGGTTCTCTAAACGACCTATTACCCTAATCTTCTGAATGAACTAATTAACTCTAAACACATGCAAAATATACCTGAGGCTTTTATAAACTCCCTGCCTGGTTCATTACTCAAAACCCCCATCATGGGTAAGACTAGCGACCTGACAGATGTCAAGAAGGCCATCATTGACACCCTCAAGCAAGAGGGTAAGACCCAGAAAGAAATTTCTCAACAAATAGGCTGTTCCCAGAGTGCTGTATCAAGGCACCTCAATGGTAAGTCTGTTGGAAGGAAACAATGTGGCAGAAAACGCTGTCCAACGAGAAGAGGAGACCGGACCCTGAGGAAGATTGTGGAGAAGGACCGATTCCAGACCTTGGGGAACCTGAGGAAGCAGTGGACTGAGTCTGGTGTGGAAACATCCAGAGCCACCGTACACAGGCGTGTGCAGGAAATGGGCTACAGGTGCCGCATTCCCCAGGTAAAGCCACTTTTGAACCATAAACAGCGGCAGAGGCGCCTGACCTGGGCTACAGAGAAGCAGCACTGGACTGTTGCTAAGTGGTCCCAAGTACTTTTTTCTGATGAAAGCAAATTTTGCATGTCATTCGGAAATCAAGGTGCCAGAGTCTGGAGGAAGACTGGGGAGAAGGAAATGCCAAAATGCCTGAAGTCCAGTGTCAAGTACCCACAGTCAGTGATGGTGTGGGGTGCCATGTCAGCTGCTGGTGTTGGTCCACTGTGTTTCATCAAGGGCAGGGTCAATGCAGCTAGCTATCAGGAGATTTTGGAGCACTTCATGCTTCCATCGGCTGAAATGCTTTATGGAGATGAAGATTTCATTTTTCAGCACGACCTGGCACCTGCTCACAGTGCCAAAACCACTGGTAAATGGTTTACAGACCATGGTATTACTGTGCTCAATTGGCCTGCCAACTCTCCTGACCTGAACCCCATCGAGAATCTGTGGGATATTGTGAAGAGAAAGTTGAGAGACGCAAGACCCAACACTCTGGATGAGCTTAAGGCCGCTATTGAAGCATCCTGGGCCTCCATAACATCTCAGCAGTGTCACAGGCTGATTGCCTCCATGCCACGCCGCATTGAAGCAGTCATTTCTGCCAAAGGATTCCCGACCAAGTATTGAGTGCATAACTGAACATTATTATTTGTTGGTTTTTTTGTTTGTTATTAAAAAACACTTTTATTTGCTTGGATGGGTGAAATATGCTAATTTATTGAGACAGGTTTTTTGGGTTATCAGGAGTTGTATGCCAAAATCATCAGTATTAAAACAATAAAAGACCTGACAAATTTCAGTTGGTGGATAATGAATCTATAATATATGAAAGTTTAATTGTAATCATTACATTATGGTAAATAATGAAATTTAACACTATATGCTAATTTTTTGAGAAGGACCTGTATAGCGACACTTCTCAGAACGTGTTTGCTGCAGAATTATAGATCGTATTATAGATCGTCTCATTAATTAAAATGATTCCGCTGCCTCAACTTAATTGTTTTAATTGCTTCGCTGTGCTGGACTGATGATAGTTTATTTAAATTAAAAACCCTGCTGTTGTCTTCGGTCTGGGGAGACCTATTTTGAACTTTGGTATTTTTTGGGGTGTTCAAGATGCGGTTCTGAAACTTGTGGTTGATTGACTTAAATGAGGATGGGTCGGTCGGCCACGGGTTTCAGAGCCGCATCTTGAATATTTTAAAGAATATTGAAGTTCAAGGTCGGTCATTTTTGACCGAAGACAACAGCAGGGTTAATAGAGTCGCTCATTAATGAACTAATAAGAAAATGTGTCGGGATAAAACAACTACGGTATATATTTGCTTAAAGCCCAAAGAGTAGTTGGTCTGGCCCCAAAATATTCTGCAGAGGTGCAGCTCCAGCATTTGTTATATTGGAGGGAATCAGCCATCATTATGACGCTAGATGACATGTCTGGGGAGTCGTTAGGAAACATTCTTTAAATATTGGAATTGGCACCATTAGTTTAGTAATTGCTGGACCTTGTACACATTGAAGACGCATTTTATGATAGCGACATATCAGCAATGTGCAGGATTGGTCCTGCTCGAGGGGTAGCAAACGGGTCAGGTTAAAATTGCTCTAAGCACAGATTGTGATAACCAGATTGTGAGAAAACACAGTGGTGAAAGTTTGAGTACGAGAGACTATGGATAAAGGCAGAATAGCCGAATTCGAGAGAAGCTGGTCTCTCTACAAGGGTGAGATGATGGGCAGAGGCAGGAACCTTCTTCTATCTCAGGTCCAGTCTGATATAAATCTAAGGATTTATGTAAGAAAAAAAGTTAAGGAAAAGAAATGCAAAAAGTTTTGAAAAAACAAAAAAAAAACCTGAAAAGTAGAAAAACGTTGAGCCAGGAGCACGGCCTTGACTTCTGCTTAGAAGCTGCCACTACTTTGGTTCCAACTTCTGTATAAATATTCCCGAGCCGCCGGATAATGAATTCCCTCTCAATATGGAAGGCAATTTGTAACTGTTCCATATACAATAGTTACTTATCAGCAAATCTCTTGGCGCTGCAGTTCTCATCTAAACGAAGGAGCATTGTCTTCTGCCGCCTGTTATCAGCCGCAGATTATCTGCTACATTGTAACAAAGGTAAACAGCGGACGTATTATCCTGCAGGACAAATATGAAGAGGTAATAATGGGAGAGTGCAGCGTCACACGCCGTCAGGGTCACTTACACGGGCCGCCGCTGATGTTTGTAAAAGTGAAGTTTGCAAACTTTAAATATTAGAGTTTTAGAATTTATAATGGAGAAAAACCTGAGGATTCGCCTGAGCTGCTCCCAGATCTTGTGAGACATATTGCTGAATTACATTAGGGCCGAGAGCTTCATCATTATACAATGAATATGGAACATCAATCTCCATAATATCTCGTTATAGGAGGAAAAGCTTCAAGTTACAGAAAAATAGACCTAATTCTATCTGGGAGAAGACACCACTATGGCCACCTTCCTGTACACACTGGCATGTAAAAGTTTGGGCGCCCCCGGTCAAACTTACTTTTATTGTGAACAGTTAAGCAAGTTGAAGATGAAATTATCCCTACAAGGTCTAAAGTTACAGATGACACATTTCCTTTGTATTTTAGGCAGATAACTTTAACCAAGGTTTCAGACCTTAATTAGCCTGTTAGGGTTATGGATTATTCACTATCATCGTTAGCAAAGGCCGGGTGATGCTAATTTCCAGCTTTATAATAAACCAGCCTCCTCTAACCTTGTGCCAAAAACCAGCAACCATGGGTTCTTCTAGGCAGCTACCTAGCGCTCTGAGAATGGAAATGGCGGAGGTCCACAAAGCAGGAGAATGATATAAGAAGAGAGCAAAGCGTTTTCAAGTTGCCTTTTCCTCAGTTCGAAATGTAACTATGAAATGTCAGTTACCAGGAACAGTGGAGGTCAAGATAAGGTCTGAAAAACCAAGCAAAATTACAGTAAGAGCAACTTGTAGCATTGCTAGAGAAGCAAATCAGAACCCCCGATTGACTGCAAAAGACGTTCAGAAAGATTTATCAGACTCTGGAGTTGTGGTACATTTTTCTACTGTTCAGAGACACCTGCAGAAATATGGCCTTCATGGAAGAGTCATCAGAAGAAAACCTCTCCTGCATCCTCACCATAAAAATTCATCAGCAGAAGTACGCAAAAAAACATCTAAACAAGCCTGATGCATTGTGGAATCAAGTCCTGTGGACCGATGAAGGTAAAATAGAACTGTGTGGCCACAATGATCAAAGGTATGTGTGTAGAAAAAGGGACACAGAATTTCAGGAGAAGAACATCTCACCCACCATTAAGCATGGGGGTGAATCCATCATGCTTTGGGGCTGTGTTGCAGCCAATGGCACGGGGAACATTTCCTGGGTAGAGGGAAGAATGGATTCAATGAAATTTCAACAAATTCTTGGCGCTATCATAACACCATCTGCAAAAAAGCTGAAGGTGAAAAGAGGAAGAGGAAGAGGATGGCTTCTACAAATGGATAATGATCCTAAGCACATGTCAAAATCCACACAGACCTCAAAAGACTCAAGCTGAAGGTTTTACAATGGCCCTCACAGTCCCCTGATCTGAACATCATTGAAAATCTGTGTCTAGACCTCAAAAGAGCAGAGGAGGCAAGATGAACCAGGAATCTCACAGGATTCCTGGTTCTCCAAGGAATCCTCCAAGGAAGAATGGAGGAAAATCCCTCAAACAAGAATTGAAAGACTCTTGTCTGGCTACAAAAAGTGTTTACAAACTGTGATTCTTCTTAATGGGGATGCTACTAACTAACCATGGATAATACTAACCATGCAAGGTGCCAAAACATATGCATCAGCCCATTTTCCTTTTTGTAATTTTTAAAATGTAAAAGATGAAAATATATATTTTTTGCCGAAAACACAAAGGAAATGTGTGATCTGTATCATTAGGCCTTTTAGAGATCATTTCATCTTCAGCTTGCGTAACTGTTCACAATATCAGTCATTTTGACCAGAGGTGCCCAAACTTTACCTGCCACTGTACATAGATACACGATAAGAGTCTGCAGCCACCACTGTGTACAGATTTCTATAGCAGTGATTTGAAATAAGAGATTTTCTGTTTTCTCCCCCCCCCACCCCTACTTTGGCAGGGGGTCTGACCTTTCCCTCCCCCTTTTCCCATCCCTACCCTCCTTTCTTTCCCCTTATTCCTTCCTGGTAACACCATTTTCATCTGCTTTTGTTATGCTTGTCCTTCTTGTTAGTCTGTTTCTCTCCTCCTGTTCCTGGTGTCCATCCCACTGTCCAATTCTGCTGTCCGTGCTCCTGGGTCATTCCTGCTGTCTATGCTCCTAGTCTAATCCTCGTGACCATCTACCGTTCCATTCCTAGTGTTGCTGCTCCTGGTTTATTCCTTTAAGACCATATTTCAGTCTTGTTCCTGCTGTCTGTGCTTCTGGTCCATTCCTTGTGTCCGAGCTCCTGGTCATTTCCTGGTGTCTATGCTTCTTGGAACTTTTTGACATTGATGCCTGGTTTGTTCCTGTTATTGATACTCCTGGTTTGTTCCCGGGCTCTGCACTCATGGTCCATTCTGGATTTTCTTGGGGTTTCTATACATTCCAATCTTGTTTCCCGAACCCTGGATTCGTTCTTGGTGCCCATGCTCTTGGTTCTGTCATTCGTCTGGGTTCGAGCCCTTCAGCCTGTGCTCTGTGGTCGGCTTCTCTATCCACCAAGACGCAGCAGATACACTGTTTCTCTAGGTGTTTAGTTTCTGTTGTCCTTGCTTCAGTCTTTTTAGGGTAACAGGTGTTTTCATTTGCTCATTTGTCTGCCCTATCACCTTTCTGGTGCGGCTTTATATACTTTCTTCCTGCTGGTATTTCCTGGTATTTAGGCCAGTCAGTGAGAGACCAGCTAGAGTTTATCTCTCTGCCGATCATGTTCTTTACCCTGCCCCTATCTTCTTAGGAAGTAGTCGGCATATTCTGTAACAGTGTATACTTAATCCTTTATTTTGTATTTCTTGTTTTGTTTCATCCACTCTGGGATCTTTCCTTTTTTCAGCACACTTTCCCTTCTGTAGGTAATTCACACTCTGCCATGCCCTCCGCTCATTTAGGAGGAACGTTAGGCACTCGATAGCCTTTCACGCAGCACAGGATTGAGTAGCCATCGTCTAGTCTGTGGTTAGGGCTGTCTCAGCTCTCGCAGGGACCACTAGGGACTGCGGGGTCAGGATCTCTAATCTGTACAGGAACCAGCAGGGTTCTTTGTGTCTCTGCTCCTTTAAAATTGCCAGATCTGGTGACTGTCTATTCTATTTTCTCCATCATGAGCAGAAGTTCATAGAACAATTCCCCTGAAGACTTTTCCATTTCATTTTCAGTGCATGTTCGCAGGTAATAAAACACAATCCTCATCAAGTCTGTAGACTAATTACAGCAGGAGACCGGAGAACCCGCGGAGATTAATACATCCCACGTTGGATTGTTACAGAGCGGAATATTATATTCCTATCGGCATCTGGGATTTCAGACTTCGCCGCTCGTGTGATAACATGCGCTGGAAACGACAGGAAACTTTGCTCCATCACCTGCGAGTTAATCTAAACGATGGCGCTCATTTCTCATGAGAGACCACTGCGGTCATGTATATGTATTTATGAATAAATGAACGCTCGCGCCGCCGTGGAGCCGCAGACGCTTTGTTTGTATCTTGATTAAACATAATGTTTTCGAACAGGATCTTCTGAAAGTAAATTGGACATTTTAATTAAAGTGGTGCACTTCATGCGCGGAGCCGCCCGTCTGAGCAGCGATAGCATCTTTTCAGGAAAGAGAAGAACAAATTAATTTATCACCAAAGGTAAAACTCCAGGAACCGTCGTCCGTGATGGCGAAACTGAGATAACCATCAATTTACCTGCACAAGAGAGAAACAAATATTCACCTTATTTACCTTTACTGCAAATCCACAGGAAGCTGAGAGGAGATGCATATTGTATGAGTTGTATGCCCAGGTTATACCAGCTGTACATATATAATTGTATATAGGAGGTGCCCAGGTTATACCAGCTGTACATATGTAATTATATACAGGAGATGCCCAGGTTATACCAGCTGTACATATATAATTATATACAGAAGATGCCCAGGTTATACCAGCTGTACATATATAATTATATACAGGAGATGCCCAGGTTATACCGGCTGTACATATATAATTGTATATAGGAGGTGCCCAGGTTATAACAGCTGTACATATGTAATTATATACAGGAGATGCCCAGGTTATACCAGCTGTACATATATAATTATATACAGAAGATGCCCAGGTTATACCAGCTGTACATATATAATTATATACAGGAGATGCCCAGGTTATACCAGCTGTACATATATAATTATATACAGAAGATGCCCAGGTTATACCAGCTGTACATATATAATTATATACAGAAGATGCCCAGGTTATACCAGCTGTACATATGTAATTATATACAGGAGATGCCCAGGTTATACCAGCTGTACATATATAATTATATACAGGAGATGCCCAGGTTATACCAGCTGTATATATATAATTATATACTGGAGATGCCCAGGTTATACCAGCTGTACATATATAATTGTATACAGGAGATGCCCAGGTTATACCAGCTGTACATATATAATTGTATACAGGAGATGCCCAGGTTATACCAGCTGTACATATATAATTATATACAGGAGATGCCCAGGTTATACCAGCTGTACATATATAATTATATACAGGAGATGCCCAGGTTATACCAGCTGTACATATATAATTATATACAGGAGATACACAGGTTATACCAGCTGTACGTATATAAATATATACTGGAGATGCCCAGGTTATACCAGCTGTACATATATAATTATATACAGGAGATACACAGGTTATACCAGCTGTACATATATAATTATATACAGGAGATGCCCAGGTTATAGCGGCTGTACATATATAATTATATACAGGAGGTGACCAGGTTATATCAGCTGTACATATATAATTATATACAGGAGATGCCCAGGTTATACCAGCTGCACATATGAGTCTCTGATTGGCGACTCTATTTGCTGTCTCGGCTCCTCTCTTCTCTTCTCTCTACGTTTCCTTTCTCTCACTTCATTTCTTTACAGTTATGATGGCCGCCAGACAAGATAATGACGGATACACAGGACTCATCCTGTACAAACGCTCTGAAGTTTTCATTGTTTCTATGGACTGATACATTTTGTTACATTTCCTAAAGTCAGGTTTCAGCACCTCGGACAGTTCAGATTGTTAAGGTACCTTCACACATATTGATTTCGTTAACGATATTGTTGCTTTTTGTGACGTAGCAACGATATCGTTAACTAAATCGTTATGTGTGACAGCGACCAACGATCAGGCCCCTGCTGGGAGATCGTTGGTCGCTTGGAATGATCAGGACCTTTTTTTGGTCGCTGGATCTCCCGCTGACATCGCTGGATCGGCGTGTGTGACACCGATCCAGCGATGTGTTCACTGGTAAGGCTACGTTCACACTAGCGTTGTGCGCCGCTGCGTCGGCGACGCAACACACAACGCACGCAAAAACGCAGCAAAACGCACGCAAAAACGCTGCGTTTTGCGACGCATGTGACGGTTTTTGCCGAAATTTGGACGCAAGAAAAATGCAACTTGTTGCGTTTTCTTGGTCCGACGCTTGCGGCAAAAAAGACGCATGCGTCGCACAACGCAGCACAAAAAGACGCATGCGTCCCCCATGTTAAATATAGGGGCGCATGACGCATGCGTCGCCGCTGCGTCGCCCGACGCAAACACGACGCAAAACAGGAAATGCTAGTGTGAACGTTACCTAACCAGGGTGCTCTGCTTTATGGCCGGCGCTGACACAGTCAGTGCGGGAAGCTGACGGCAGGGGACGTGACAGACACAGGAATGTAAGTATGTAGTTTTTTTTTTTTTTTTTTACTTTTACCATGGTAACCAGGGTAAATATCGGGTTACTAAGCGCGACCCTGTGCTTAGTAACCCGATATTTACCCTGGTTACCCGGGGACTTCGGCATCGTTGAAGACAGCTCCCCAGCGACCACACAATGACTTACCAACGATCATGGCCAGGTCGTATCGCTGGTCGTGATCATTGGTAAGTCGTTCAGTGTAACGGTACCTTTAGGCTAGATTCACACTGCGTTAGTACAGTCCGTTCAACAAATCCGTTAAACGGACTGCATTAACGCAAGTGCCGACTTTGGCACTGCGCTAGCGCAGATGGAGCATCTGCTAGCTCCATCTGCGCTAGCAATGCGCTTGCAGTGACGGACCCGGAAACACTGCAGCCCGCGTCTCGGGTCCGTCACTAAATGACAGCACATCGCTAGCGCACGCCCATTGTGGGCGTGCGCTAGCAATGCGTTCGCCATTGAAAGTAATGGCGGCGTTAACGGACGCCGCGGTGTAACGTAGTCCGTTAAACAGATTCACATAACGTAGTGTGAACCCAGCCTTAAACAAGAAGTTTTGCATTTAGCAACGTTTTACAGAGATTATATAAAGGGGTCGTCCACTACTAGGGCAACCTCATCTTGGTCTAAATGTTTGGCCCTGATAAAATAATGAAGCCTGTACTCGCCTCCCTCCCCGGCGGCGTTCTCGCGGTGTCGGCACTCCCCTCCCCGGGGCTCTTGTGCGGTTGCGGTGACACGTGAGCCTGGTGCCCAGTCAGCGCTGGCATCAATGTCTCCGGCTCCGTCACCCGTTATCAGGATTTTAGACCTCAGACTAGTGGACTGTATGTAGAGACGCTTTCATGCTGAATAAATCCTTACCTTGCTTGTAGAAATCAGTTTTGCTGTTTTAGGGAAATCCATGGTTGAAAATGTGTGCTAATTGTATGCTAATTGTATGCTAATGAGTTGCAGGTGCTGCGGGAGGATTTCTTGGATAGATTTATTCAACCCAGGTATCATTTTAATCAGTGTAACATCGCCGACCTGACAATACATGAACTTTACTTATCAAAATCCTGATGACAGGTTCACATTAAATAATCTCTGTAACTCTAGATGTAAACCAGTAATGATCTATGTGAACTGTCTGAGGTGCTGGAACCAAAATGTATCAGTCTGGCTGCACAAAAACACAGAGAGCTGTAAGTGCAATGCCCGCCCACTGCACCTGCAACTCATTAGCATACAATTAGCATACAATTTCAACCATGGATTTCTATTGAATAGCAAAAATGATTTGTACACGCAAAGTAAGACTTTAATCTGCACCTTGATGTATATGGTTTTATATATATTGTAAAGTTTCCACTAGCTGAGTTGTGGCTTAGGCACGGGAAGCGGTTTAGATAAAACATCCGGGCTGGTTCGACACTTTTGTATTGTTCTGGTTAGCTCATTATCATCTAATGGAGACATCACAGGCGAGGCCTCCACACACTGTGCCATAATGATACAGCTGGACTTCCTTATATCCACCATACCACACCCCGGGGTGGGCATACGTGAACAGCCAGTCCCACCCATCTCTCTGACTGCTCCTACACCCAGTGGCTGACACACCCTATTAACACTCAGCACTAGACGTACTGGAGCTTACTTTCAGGCTTATATCACTGAGGACGTCCGCATCTTTCATACATATTTGTGTCGAAGAGAAAAAGTCCATAAAGGCATCTCTAAAAAGAGGACATAACACCCTCACATTGAACATATGGGATTAATTATAACTGGGGACGTGAGAAAGAACTGACACTTCAACCTTCATTGAAGTAGGACCTCCTGCCATGAACAGGCAATTAAAGCAGGTGATCTGCTGAGAGCTGGCCACCAAGTCTAGGTTTCGTATACTCAGAGGTGGAGAATCCCCAAGACAAGAGCTTCCTCTGTCCAAATGAATTACCTCAGACACTATGGAGCCAGTGATCAGTGATGAATATTGGGATTTGCATCGATCTGATATTCATGGGAGATATATTTTTAGCGTCGTGATGAAGTGACAAACATAATGTAGCACATAGTATGTCCATCTACAACTATATACAACTACGTTCAATTATTCATACAGGCACCATCTGCAGAGGTGGAGGAATGGAGAAGTGATGGGGTGGAGAAGCTATGTGGTAGAAAGATGGAGGGGAGGATGGGTGGAGGGATAGAGAGGTGGAGGGATGGAGAGGTGTAGACGTGAAGGGGTGGAGACATATAGGGGTGAAGAGTGGAGGTGTAGCCGGGTGGGGGATGGGGAGGTGGAGGAATGACGACTTGGAATGGCATGGAGGTGGATGGTTGGAGAGGTGGAAGAGTTGGTGGTGGAGGGGTGGAAGGGTCAAGATGTGGAAAGGTAGAGGGGCAGAGGGTGGTGGAATGGAGAAGTGAAGGGGTGGAGAAGCTATGTGGTAGAGAGCTGGAGGAGAAGATGGGTGGAGATATAGAAAGGTGGAGGGATGGAGAGGTGTAGACGTGAAGGGGTGGAGACGTATAGGGGTGGAGGTGTAGAAGGGTGGGGGATGGGGAGGTGGAGGGGTTGGTGGTGGTGGGTGGAAGGGTCAAGATGTGGAAAGGTAGAGGGGTGGGGGTGGATAGGTGGAGGGGTGAACAGGTTGAGACGTGGAGATGTGGAGAAGTACAGAGGTGGAGGGGTGAAGAGGTGGAGGAGTAGAGAGGAGGAGAGATGGAGGTGTGGACACATAAGAGTCATGGACACATGGCGACGCTCTGTTTTCTGCTTTATTCTTTCTTTCGTCTCCCATTGGGAATAAAGGAGATATAAAACCACACGTTTCTTTTAATTTCACATTTTATGGTGACCATAAAATTTGGCCAAGAACATTTTTCTGTATGAAAAAGAATGAACACATGATATGCCGCATGATGGACACTTAGTGAACGGGGCCCGATTTATTTTTCTTCATAAAGGGGCCACCACCAGCCTCCCCTTCATTACTGGTGATCCCAGTGTACAGCCCTAATACATGATGAGAGTTGTAGTTTCACAGCAGCTGCACTATATATGGGGAATTAGCAAGTAGTAGCGGTGAGATATCAGATCCTAACAAATGACAGAACTATGAATGCAGCTCTGGATGTGACTAATGTATATACCTGATGTTAACAGTAAATGAGGCTAAGTGTCCGGAGCCTCCTGTATAGACAATGTGTGCAAGTGCTTCTCACACCAGAAACACCAGACCCAACAATGCAGACGAGCTGAAGGCCGCTATCAAAGCAACCTGGGCTTCTATAACCCCTCAGCAGCCACAGGCTGATCGCCTCCATGCCACGCCGCATTGATGCAGTAATTGATGCCAAAGGAGCCGACCAAGCATTGAGTGCATTTACTGAACATACATTTCAGTAGGACGAGATTTCGGATTTTAAAATCATTTTTCAAGATGGTGTTATAAAGTATTCTAATTTACTGAGATAATGACTTTTGGGTTTTCATTGGCTGTAAGCCACAATCATCAACATTAACAGAAATAACCACATGAAATAGATCACTGTGTGTAATGTCTCTATAGAATATAGGAGATTCACTTTTTGTATTGAAGAACGGACATAATTCACTTTTGGAAGATATTCTAGTAATGTGAGAAGCTCTTGTATCTGTTATGTGTCAGCCATAGTTTCCCGGCAGCCGGCTCGTCTCCGCTCATGCTCCCTCTGATGAGAGGCGCCGCTGATCTCCTTCTTACACTTTGGCTTTTTGTCTCTGCCGTCCACAGAACAATGAGAAGATGACTATGAGAGAGAATATCCCGGAGGGAGAACCTGCGCGGCTGACAACTTGTATCTTTCATGTCGGAGAAGCGCGCCTGCCCTCCGCTAATCACCCGCCGCTCTCTCCCTGGAGGCTCCAAAGTCCATTTCTCTGAAATTCGGATTTTATTTCCACTAACTCCTTACCTGGAGTCATGTCGGGAATGAAACTTGCTGTGATTACGTATTGGTGGCCATAACGCCTGGGTGTAGAGTCGCTAAAAGCACATTCCTCTACTGAAATACTCTGTGCTGCTGGAGACGCGGCTTCTTCCACTAATTCCTATGATTATCGGCTCCTAGGAACGCTCGTTTCCTGATAATGGTGCGGTGTAAACAGGCTGCCGATCACTCGCGGAATGAGCCCTAGTCTCACGGCTCTCGGCAGCACATCCTGTGTACACGTGCTGCTGAGAACGATGGCCGCCTATTTGCACTGATCTATTACTGATCATGGAGTGCACATCTGAAGTGGGGTCGTCATCCTGTGTAAACTATTAAAATGCCGCCATCCACAAGCTCGTGGCCGGTTGACGGTCGTTTCGTGCTGCTCATCACTAGTTGAAGATTTAATCTGTTCTATCGAGAATGAAGCGAAGCAATTACTGTCGGATAATAATACAATGTTCTGGAACTTTCTTAATGTCTCCTATTTCATTTCTGCTCTCTGGCGAGATCCCTGCTTGCTGTCTGTGAATGTAAACCTGCGTTATCGCAGAGGAGCCCGATACCCTGGAGTCAGCAGATCAGAGACGCGCGGTCTCCGGTACAGCGCACGTTACCGGACAGCGGCAGGTGCATCGGTCACATACACGGGGCTGTCGCCTCGGATGAAGCAGGCGAGGACCAGTGTAATGTGTAGTGCGGACCGAGCCGCTGAGATTCTACAACGAGGCGTTTATTATAAAAGCTTCTGAAATGTTCGTTACATAAACAACGATCACAAAGTAACATTTAAAATAAACAAACAAATGTCAGGTAACTCATCCTGGTTTATGCTCCAGAGCTGCACTCACTACGGAGCGTCCATCTGTATCGTAAGAACTTCGCAAAGCTGTGAGGGCCGAGTCCGGCAACAAACCTGCTGACTGTTTCCAATAACTAACAGCATAATTGTGAGCGCTGCCAAGAGGGGAATCGATTAGGCATTATCTGCTGGGGCAGGATCACTGCAAAAAAACAACATAGAAATCATTAGGGCACAATTTATTCCCTCCTGTTCTTGATGTATGTTGATAAACATGGCGATATTTGGGATTTGCATGTGAATACTTATCTGTGCACCGCTTGGTAGTATCTGGATGCTGTATGGTAACATATGAGTACTGTATAGTAATAGTATATGGGCACTGTACAGCAATAGTATATGGGCACTGTATGGTAGCATATGAACAGTGTATAGTAATAGTATATGGGCACTGTATGGTAGTATATGGATGCTGTAAGGTAGTATATGGGTACTGTATAGTAACATATGGGTACTGTATGGTAATACAGTAAAAGAAAAAAAAGAAAAAAACAACAATATCCTATACCTCTCCGGTGCTCAGTCATGTCCCATGCTGTAAATCCATCTGAAGGGGTTAAATAATTTTACAACCAGAAGCACTGCTAATGCAGCTGTGCTCCTGGCTGTAAAAACTGGGGAATGAATGGGGAACGTAGCATCGTAGACTTGCGGTGCTGCGCGCCTTGCTGGCACTCATATGAACTCTAGCATGGGAAAATATTCAGAAAAATTCCCACGCTAGAGTTCATATCTCTCCAGAGATGCTCAGTTGGGTTTAGGTCAGGGCTCTGGCTGGGCCGGTCAACAATGGTAACAGAGTTGTTCTGAAGCCGCTCCTTTGTTATTTTAGCTGTGTGCTTAGGGTCGTTGTATTGTTGGAAGGTGAACCTTCGGCCAAGTCTGAGGTAGAGCACTCTGGAAGAGGTTTTCATCCAGGATATCTCTGTACTTGGCCGCATTCATGACAGCCAGTTGTCCTGTCCCTGCAGCTGAAAGACACCCCCATAGCATGATGCTGCCTCCACCATGTTTCACTGTTGGGTTTGTATTGGGCAGGTGATGAGCAGTGCCTGGTTTTCTCCGCACATACCGCTGAGAATTCTCACCAAAAAGGTCTATCTTCATCTCATCAGACCAGAGGATCTAATTTCTCATAGTCTGGGAGTCCTTCATGTGTTTTTTATCAAACTCTATGCAGGTTTCACATGTCTTGCACTGAGGAGAGGCTTCCGTTGGCCGCTCTGCCATAAAGGCCTGACTGGTGGAGGCTGCAGTGATAGGTGACTTTGTGGAACTTTCTCCCATCTCCCTACTGCATCTCTGGAGCTCGGCCACAGTAACAGAGACAGGTGATGTAGCAGAATTGAATAGTTCAGGAGACTCACTGTAACAATATAGCAAAATTGAGTAGGTCAAGAAACTCACTGAAGCAATGTAGTAAAGCTCAGTGATGAAGCAGAGTTAAGTAAGTGTTCTGTCCCCACATGAGGCGAATGAAGGTGTCGCAGACTAATAAGAGTTGTGAGAGAGATAATCGTACCTTCGTATTTCCTCAATATGAGGCAGACAGGACCAATGCTGCTCAGCGTCCAGAGAGATGATGCACTCCAGGGATTGTGTAATCCAGACTTGTTTATTTTGTTGATCTGGACATACAGCGTATAACTGGTAATACAGTAACTTCTCCAGAAATGCAGGGTAGACAGGGTACAATAAGATGTAGCACCAAGTATGACTGCAAGTGTGAGCAGCATGAGAGAGTGGTCGAAAGACTGATGCCTTCCTAAGCCCAGTTCAAAAGCACGTCCTCTCACAACAGAAAGTAAACTGGAAATGGCTGCCAGAGGAAGAGAAGATTTGACCCCTGAACCGGATGTAAGACATGCCCACAAGAAATACATGAAAACCAAGCTGCCATACAGAAAAAGGCCATTGGGTGGCAGCAGAGTAAAATATAACAACATACATGGAAACTGAGGAATATACATGGAACAGCACACTCCCCGTCTGAAATTCCGTAAGGAATTTCACTATATCAATGTCCTTAAAAAGTCCAACAACCTAGAAAGTGAAACCAAACATGCATGTAATGCAATAATAACTTTAAACAAGACATTAAGTCAGTTCCTGAGATAATCCAATGGAAAACCCATCTTCGGATCAGAGAAGCCGCACTAGGCCAAACTATCTCTGACCCACTGTAATCCAATGGGTAAAGTACTAGTGCAGTGTTCTGTTCATAGTTTATCCTACCGGAATGTCCTCGATAGTGAGTATTTTTTGGCAGACGTGCCAACCATGACAGTCTTTGTCTCCATGTGGCTTGTGATAAGATCTCGCAATGTGGACTAACCTTGCAATAGTCTTAATGAGTTTCATCCAATTGGAGAAGCGTTTGAAGCACTGGCAACCGAGGGAGGAGGTTCGTTTAGCGTTCGTGGCCAGAGCACTGACCTCGGAGCGGACTTCTGGATCATCGTCCGGATCCTGGATGCTGAAGAATTCCTGAACACATTCACTTCCCTTCTGTTCCAGCAGAAACTTTGGACCTGAAAGCCAAGAAGAGTTAGCAAAGGAATTTATAGACATAGGTCTAGTGGCATGGTCGGCTGGATTAAGTTCAGATGGGATATAGTGCCACTGTTCAGGTTTGGAAGACCTTCTTATTCTCTCAATGCGGTTACTGACGTACACGTAGAAGCGCCTTGTTTGGTTGTAGATGTAACCTAAGACAACTTTACTGTCACTGTAGTATTGTACGTCATCTATGTGAGTGTCCAGCTCATGCTGAATAAAGTCTGCGAGTTCTACTGCAAGCACAGCCCCACAGAGTTCCAGCCTGGGAATAGTGTGGTCAGGCTTGGGAGCCAACTTAGCTTTGCCGAAAACGAACCCAACATGATCTTGATTGTCAGATCCCGTTACCTTCAGGTAGACAACAGCTGCAATGGCCTCCGTGGATGCATCCGAGAACACATGGAGTTCCGTCCTAGTGCTAGCAGCAAGTGAGATTCCAGCGTAGCATCTCGTTATATGGATTTTATCCAAGGCACACAAAGACTGCTTCCAGGTTTCCCATTTTGGTTCCTTATCAGGAGGTAGAGGGGTATCCCAGTCCTTGACAGTTTCGGACAGCTGTCTCAGAAGGGATTTACCTTGTATGGTAATTGGTGCTACGAATCCCAGTGGGTCATACAGGCTATTTACCACTGACAGGACACCACGTTTAGTGAATGGTTTGTCTGCACAGTTGATTTGGAATCCGAAGGTGTCGGCTGACAGGTTCCACCTCAGGCCTAAGCTTCTCTGCACAGGCGGACGGTCTGGTCCCAGGTCTATGTCCTTAAATCCAGGTGCGTGGTCGCTTGACTCAAAGGCTCTCATGACAGCCGGGCTGTTTGAAGCAATTTTGTGCAGTCTAAGCTTAGCTCGGTACAGCATATGTTGGGTCCTTTTGAGTAGGTCGATTGCAGCTTCTTCTGTAGGTAGAGATTTTAGTCCATCATCTACGTAGAAGTCTTTCTCTACAAAGTCTCTGGCGTCTGTTCCATACTCGGACTCTCCTTCTTGTGTGGTTCTCCGCAGGCCATATGTTGCCACAGCGGGTGAAGGGCTGTTCCCGAACACGTGCACCCGCATGCGATACTCCACCATCTCTTTGCTGGGGTCATTGTCCTTGTACCACAGGAACCTGAGGAAATTCCTGTGGTCCTCTCGGACTATGAAACAGTGGAACATCTGTTCAATGTCGGCGGTGATGGCAATGGGCTCTTTCCTGAACCTCATCAACACTCCTACTAAGTTGTTTGTCAGATTAGGACCTGTGAGGAGGACATCATTGAGAGATACGCCTTGATGTTTGGCGCTTGAATCAAAGACAACTCTAATTTGTTTAGGTTTCTTCGGGTGATATACTCCAAATGAGGGTAGGTACCAGCACTCCTCATTTTCCTTTAAGGGAGACGCTGGCTCCGCATGGTTGTTATGGAATATTTTGCCCATAAAGGTGACAATGTGTTCTTTCATCTCCAGTTTATTGCTTAGTGTGCGCTGGAGAGAGTTAAATCTGGACAAGGCTTGTTCACGATTGTTCGGGAGCTTTACCCTGGTAGCTCGGAAGGGTAAGGGAAAAACCCAGTGATTGGTTTCGTCCTTAAGGAACTCATTGTCCGTTATCCTGACAAATTCCTTGTCTTCCATAGATGGGGCTACTTTGTTGTCATCCTTAGTGGTATGAAACACCAATTTTCCCAAGTCGTCTGCATAGGGAGAAGGGATAACATCAGGCAGCTCTACGGAATCTGGAAGCTTTTCCTTCACCTCATAGTGATGAGGACATGGTTTGCAGAAGGTAGTGCGCCCGTCTCGGCGTACGTACGTCTTAAAGGAGTGGACTCCTGTTTGGTCCAAGCATACATTTCCTATGACTACCCACCCCAAGTCAAGTCTCTGGGCGTAGGGGGCGTAGTCAGGACCATTACACTGTTGGCGGACCTTATGTATCCTCAAATTGTCTCTGCCGAGCAGAAGTAGGATTTCAGCATCTGTGTCCAAAGGTGGGATAACGCTGGCTAGGTGCCTTAAGTGTGGTTGGTGGAAAGCAGCTTCCGGGGTAGGGATCTCATCCCTTTGGTCTGGTATTTGATCGCATTCAATTAGCATAGGTAGGGGTATTTCTACGTCTTCATTGACAGGAGAAGCGATGAAACCTTGTGCTCTTCTGCCGCTAGTCTCTATGCGCCCCGAGCAAGTATTCAGAGTGTAGGGCGTTGCTGGTCCCTTGATTCTAAAGGCTTCAAAGAACTTAGGTCCAGCTAGGGATCGATTGCTCTGATCGTCAATGATGGCATACATTTTTACAGCCTTCTCTGGTTGCCCTTCTGGATAGACTCTGATTAGGCATATCCTGGCACAGCATTTAGCACTTTGATTCTCCCCACATACCTCTGAGCATGAGCAGGAGACAGCTGTGGTGGACTTGGCGTGATTCTGTGGCTCCCCGCCATGGTTTGTAGCAGGACCAGAGGTAACTGCGACTGCTGGATCGCCGGTGACTGAGGCTGGGTGCAAGGCTGATGGGTGTCTGTCGCTATGACACTCTTCACACTTAATGGCAGATTTACAGTCCTTGGCCATGTGTTCTGATGAAGCGCAGCACTTGAAACATACCCCAAGTTCGTTGAGGATTTTCTTGCGCTCCTGCATGGTTTTGGACCTGAAGCCTCTACATTTGTTCAGTGAGTGTGGTTTTTTGTGAATGGGACACTCACGATTGAAAGACTTATCCCTCGACGGAATAGTGTACTGCTTGTCGGCAGGTACTGCAGGTGATGGCAGGTTAGTCTTTCTGACGCTTACACTGTTCCTTGAGTCCTTGCGTCAATGTGCGACGCTTTCATACCTTGATGAAGGTGTTGCTGGAGCTGCAGTGTTAGACTCCAGGAAGTCGAGGCTAGGGTCGTTCCTCATTTGGGCTTGTTCGTCAATGAACTTGCAGAACTGAATGAACGGAGGAAAGGTGACGTCATGTGACCTTTTATACCTGGAGACACACACTGCCCACTTCTCTTGCAGACTATGTGGCAGCTTTGAGACGATTGGGTTCACCCCATGGGCAGTGTCCAGGTAGCACAGTCCTGACAGACGAGGGTCTCTTTTAGCAAGTTCCAGCTCCATAAGCAGATCACTTAAGTCCAGAAGCTTGTGGGCTTCCTTAAGGTTGATCCTTGGAACGTTCTGCAGTCTCTTGAATAGGGACTTTTCTATGGCTTCAGCGCTGCCGTAGGTTCTTTCGAGTCTCTGCCAGGCCGCAGCGAGACCTGCTTCAGCTTGCCCCACATAGACGGTCCTAAGACTCTTGATACGGTTTGTGGATTCAGGACCCAACCATTTTACCATGAGGTCGAGCTCCTGCTCCGCGGATAGGTTGAGATCAGCAATGGCGGCCTTGAAGGTTGCTTTCCAGGCTCTGTAGTTCTCTGCACGGTCGTCGAATTTTGAGAGGCTAGTGCTGATTAGCTCCCTGCTCACCATGAACCTGGCAAACTCGGACATGTCTGATCCTTCACTCCTTGTTACCATATTAGCTTGTGGTGCCCCTCGGGCGTATAAGCTGTGTGGCGTGGAAGGGTGAATTGTTCCCGGGTAGAATGATGTCGCTGCAGGGTTGAGCTGTGGTTTAACCTCTAGAGATTCCGATGACTGCTGCTTGAACTGTGGAGGCGGGCTGGAGTGTGCCTTGTGGTCGTCTTGCGATGATGATTGCTCCTGAGGGGGTACATCACGGCGTTGGTCTTGGGTCTCTGTAGGGGCTGTGGGCGATACTGGCACCATAGGTTGGGCTGACTTGGACGTTTCCGCAATGTTGGGTTGAACGTCACTGGAGAAGGTGTGCGCTGCAGGTATCTGTTTCTGCACGTAGTCTCTGGTACGAACAGCTGGGTCGTCTTCTTCCTGTGGTGGCAGGCAAATCGGGTCGAGGTTTTGCTTCAATGCTTGCTCGAGTATTTTTACTTCGGCTAATGCAATTTCTTCCTCCATTTCTGTTTGAAGAATCCTTGCTTGAGCCTCTGCTTCTGTTTGAAGAATCTTTGCTCGAGCCTCTGCTTCTGCTCTCTTCGCTTCTGTTTGAAGAATCTTTGCTCGAGCCTCTGCTTCTGCTCTCTTCGCTTCTGCTTCTGTTTGAAGAATCTTTGCTCGAGCCTCTGCTTCTGCTTTCTTTTCGGTGTATGAACGTCTTAGTTTGGACCGCTCTGCATTTAAACGGGCCTCTAGGATTCTGTCGCTGAGGGCTGAAGTTCTTGAGCAGGATGATTTGTATGACCGAGCAGAGTGTTTAGACGAGGATGACCTGTGCGATCTAGTTTCTTGCAGATGGGTGATACGAAGCTCCGCTTTATCTTTGGCGTCTTGCACGGCGGCGTCCCTTTCTCTGTCTGTGGAATCTGCCTTGCTTAACTCTGATAGGGCTTCGTCGATTTTAGATTCTTTTAGGAAGGCAGCATACTTTGTGGACAGTCTCTTGTATCTGCCGTGGGCCACGTCTAGCTGTCTTATAGTGTCCTGTAAACCCGCTGCATCATTTTTATGGCGTTGGACGCTTGACATAAGGGAGGCGACTCGTTCCCATAGGTCGTCCAAGTTGTCATTGAACTCATCCCTTGTGGAACAGTAATTCTCGAGGACCTTTAATGTTGGCTTGATGGAAAGTACTGGTCGTGCATCTGGGTCTGCTGTGGAAGCGGGCTCTGCTTCCTGGTCTTCATAATGGACAGTATCAGGTTGTATTTGCTCTGTTTCAGCATTGGGGAACTGTGGAAGGTCCTTTTCGGCCATTTTGATTTAAGGTGCGCTGTCCCTTTAAGAAACTGAACCTTTAAATTGGGGGCTGGAAATTGCGGTGCAGCTTAGTTGCAACCCCCTGATAAGATTCCCAAGGTGTTGTTGGAGAATTGTGGGGTTCTGCGGTCCGACGATCTGCAGCAGTGTGGTATAATACACAGAGAGTCTTTATGTACAATGCAGTCTGAGGTGACGCTGCAGGAGATTTCTTAGCAGAGCAGGGCTGCAGTATGTGAGCGGGCAGAGAGCGGGCACGTGAATAGTGATATAAGGGTGATTCTGGCCGGGCTTCAAGGCAGTCTTTCGACTGTTCTGTCCCCACATGAGGCGAATGAAGGTGTCGCAGACTAATAAGAGTTGTGAGAGAGATAATCGTACCTTCGTATTTCCTCGATATGAGGCAGACAGGACCAATGCTGCTCAGCGTCCAGAGAGATGATGCACTCCAGGAATTGTGCAATCCAGACTTGTTTATTTTGTAGATCTGGACATACAGCGTATAACTGGTAATACAGAACTTCTCCAGAAATGCAGGGTAGACAGGGTACAGTAAGATGTAGCACCAAATGTGTCTGCAAGTGTGAGCAGCATGAGAGAGTGGTCGAAAGACTGATGCCTTCCTAAGCCCAGTTCAAAAGCACGTCCTCTCACAACAGAAAGTAAACTGGAAATGGCTGCCAGAGGAAGAGAAGATTTGACCCCTGAACCGGATGTAAGACATGCCCACAAGAAATACATGAAAAACAAGCTGCCATACAGAAAAAGGCCATTGGGTGGCAGCAGAGTAAAATATAACAACATACATGGAAACTGAGGAATATACATGGAACAGCACAGTAAGGCTACGTTCACATTAGCGTTGCGCCGCTGTTGCGTCAGCGACGCAGCGGCGACGCAGCGGCGACGCGCCCCTATGTTTAACATAGGGGACGCGTGCGTTTTTTGGGTGGCGTTTTTCGCCACGTGCGTCGTTTCCGACGCTAGCGTCGGACGCAAGAAAATGCAACAAGTTGCATTTTCTGTGCGTCCGATTTTCGTCAAAAACGACGCACGCGTCGCAAAACGCGCGCGTTTTTGCGCGCGTTTGCGCGCGTTTTAACATGCGTCGCGCGTTGCGTCGCCGACGCAGGGCGGCGCAACGCTAATGTGAATGTAGCCTAAGATGGGAGGCAGCCCAATGTCGAAGAGTGGAATAGTATTGTAGAGACCAGCAATGTAGTAGAGCCCAGTAGGTGCCGGTGATGTAGTAGGGCTGGGTACATGAGAAGGCACCATAGCAGGGGGGAGTGTTGCTGCAGAGCACAGCTCTATAACAGTTATAGGAATGCTAGGATGCACCAATGCAGAATGGATATTGCAGAGCCCAGTTGTCACGATAATGTACAAATGTCATAATGTGAGATTAGTTCTAGAAGGTACCATGGCACAGACACACACTGCAGATTCGACCCCCCTTCTTTTCTCTGCCTGCAGCACAGTGGAATTCAAGCCACTTGTTTCCCCCCTCCCCCAGGAATGTCTTTTTTGCCCTGTGAAGTAAAAACGTAAAGAGTAGAAAAGGGCTTATCTTAACCCTGCTGAGTTCGGAGTGTGTATTTGTCTGGGGTCTAGCTGCTGTACAGATGTGTGATGCATCTGGATATATGGTCATCCTTCTCTTCCACAGCGCATGGCCAGCCATGAGATAACATGACATAACGACATGTAACATAGTTAGTAAGGCCGAAAAAAGACATTTGTCCATCCAGTTCAGCCTATATTCCATCATAATAAATACCCAGATCTACGTCCTTCTACAGAACCTAATAATTGTATGATACAATATTGTTCTGCTCCAGGAAGACATCCAGGCCTCTCTTGAACCCCTCGACTGAGTTCGCCATCACCACCTCCTCAGGCAAGCAATTCCAGATTCTCACTGCCCTAACAGTAAAGAATCCTCTTCTATGTTGGTGGAAAAACCTTCTCTCCTCCAGACGCAAAGAATGCCCCCTTGTGCCCGTCACCTTCCTTGGTATAAACAGATCCTCAGCGAGATATTTGTATTGTCCCATTATATACTTATACATGGTTATTAGATCGCCCCTCAGTCGTCTTTTTTCTAGACTAAATAATCCTAATTTCGCTAATCTATCTGGGTATTGTAGTTCTCCCATCCCCTTTTTTAATTTTGTTGCCCTCCTTTGTACTCTCTCTAGTTCCATTATATCCTTCCTGAGCACCGGTGCCCAAAACTGGACACAGTACTCCATGTGCGGTCTAACTAGGGATTTGTAGAGAGGCAGTATAATGCTCTCATCATGTGTATCCAGACCTCTTTTAATGCACCCCATGATCCTGTTTGCCTTGGCAGCTGCTGCCTGGCACTGGCTGCTCCAGGTAAGTTTATCATTAACTAGGATCCCCAAGTCCTTCTCCCTGTCAGATTTACCCAGTGGTTTCCCATTCAGTGTGTAATGGTGACATTGATTCCTTCTTCCCATGTGTATAACCTTACATTTATCATTGTTAAACCTCATCTGCCACCTTTCAGCCCAAGTTTCCAACTTATCCAGATCCATCTGTAGCAGAATACTATCTTCTCTTGTATTAACTGCTTTACATAGTTTTGTATCATCTGCAAATATCGATATTTTACTGTGTAAACCTTCTACCAGATCATTAATGAATATGTTGAAGAGAACAGGTCCCAATACTGACCCCTGCGGTACCCCACTGGTCACAGCGACCCAGTTAGAGACTATACCATTTATAACCACCCTCTGCTTTCTATCACTAAGCCAGTTACTAACCCATTTACACACATTTTCCCCCAGACCAAGCATTCTCATTTTGTGTACCAACCTCTTGTGCGGCACGGTATCAAACGCTTTGGAAAAATCGAGATATACCACGTCCAATGACTCACCGTGGTCCAGTCTATAGCTTACCTCTTCATAAAAACTGATTAGATTGGTTTGACAGGAGCGATTTCTCATAAACCCATGCTGATATGGAGTTAAACAGCTATTCTCATTGAGATAATCCAGAATAACATCCCTCAGAAACCCTTCAAATATTTTACCAACAATAGAGGTTAGACTTACTGGCCTATAATTTCCAGGTTCACTTTTAGAGCCCTTTTTGAATATTGGCACCACATTTGCTATGCGCCAGTCCTGCGGAACAGACCCTGTCGCTATAGAGTCACTAAAAATAAGAAATAATGGTTTATCTATTACATTACTTAGTTCTCTTAGTACTCGTGGGTGTATGCCATCCGGACCCGGAGATTTATCTATTTTAATCTTATTTAGCCGGTTTCGCACCTCTTCTTGGGTTAGATTGGTGACCCTTAATATAGGGTTTTCATTGTTTCTTGGGATTTCACCTAGCATTTCATTTTCCATCGTGAATACCGTGGAGAAGAAGGTGTTTAATATGTTAGCTTTTTCCTCGTCATCTACAACCATTCTTTCCTCACTATTTTTTAAGGGGCCTACATTTTCAGTTTTTATTCTTTTACTATTGATATAGTTGAAGAACAGTTTGGGATTAGTTTTACTCTCCTTAGCAATGTGCTTCTCTGTTTCCTTTTTGGCAGCTTTAATTAGTTTTTTAGATAAAGTATTTTTCTCCCTATAGTTTTTTAGAGCTTCAATGGTGCCATCCTGCTTTAGTAGTGCAAATGCTTTCTTTTTACTGTTAATTGCCTGTCTTACTTCTTTGTTTAGCCACATTGGGTTTTTCCTATTTCTAGTCCTTTTATTCCCACAAGGTATAAACCGCTTACACTGCCTATTTAGGATGTTCTTAAACATTTCCCATTTATTATCTGTATTCTCATTTCTGAGGATATTGTCCCAGTCTACCAGATTAAGGGCATCTCTAAGCTGTTCAAACTTTGCCTTCCTAAAGTTCAATGTTTTTGTGACTCCCTGACAAGTCCCCCTAGTGAAAGACAGGTGAAACTGCACAATATTGTGGTCGCTATTTCCTAAATGCCCAACCACCTGCAGATTTGTTATTCTGTCAGGTCTATTAGATAGTATTAGGTCTAAAAGTGCTGCTCCTCTGGTTGGATTCTGCACCAATTGTGAGAGATAATTTTTCTTGGTTATTAGCAGAAACCTGTTGCCTTTATGGGTTTCACAGGTTTCTGTTTCCCAGTTAATATCCGGGTAGTTAAAGTCCCCCATAACCAGGACCTCATTATGGGTTGCAGCTTCATCTATCTGCTTTAGAAGTAGACTTTCCATGCTTTCTGTTATATTTGGGGGTTTGTAACAGACCCCAATGAGAGTTTTGTTACCATTTTTCCCTCCATGAATTTCAACCCATATGGACTCGACATCCTCATTCCCTTCGCTAATATCCTCCCTTAAAGTGGACTTTAGACAAGACTTTACATAGAGACAAACCCCTCCTCCTCTCCGATTTTTACGATCCTTTCTAAACAGACTGTAACCCTGTAAGTTAACTGCCCAGTCATAGCTTTCATCTAACCATGTCTCGGTTATTCCCACTATGTCAAAGTTACCTGTAGATATTTCTGCTTCTAGTTCTTCCATCTTGTTTGTCAGGCTTCTGGCGTTTGCGAGCATGCAGTTTAGAGGATTTTGTTTTGTTCCAATCTCCTCACTGTGGATTGTTTTAGAAATGTTCTTACCTCCCTTCTGAGTATGTTTTCCTGGGTCGTCTTTGTTCGAGTCTAATGTTTTTCTTCCCGTCCCCTCTTCTTCTAGTTTAACGCCCTCCTGATGAGTGTAGCGAGTCTTCTGGCGAATGTGTGTTTCCCAGGTTTGTTGAGGTGTAGTCCGTCTCTGGCGAGGAGTCCATCATACCAGTAATTCACACCGTGGTCCAGGAATCCAAATCCTTGTTGTCTGCACCATCGTCTTAGCCAGTTGTTTGCATCAAGGATCCTGTTCCATCTCCTGGTGCCATGCCCGTCTACTGGAAGGATAGAAGAAAAAACTACCTGTGCATCCAGTTCCTTTACTTTCTTCCCCAACTCTTCAAAGTCCTTGCAGATTGTCGGTAGGTCCTTCCTTGCCGTGTCATTGGTGCCAACATGTATCAGAAGAAATGGGTGGACGTCCTTGGAGCTGAAGAGCTTTGGTATCCTATCGGTCACATCCTTGATCATCGCACCTGGAAGGCAGCATACTTCTCTTGCAGTTATGTCCGGTCTGCAGATGGCTGCTTCGGTGCCTCTCAGTAGTGAGTCTCCCACCACCACCACTCTTCGTTGCTTCTTGGCTGTACTTTTTGCTGTCGCTTGTTGCTGTGTGCCCTTTTCTTTTTTGCTTGCTGGTATTGCTTCATTCTTAGGTGTGCCATCTTCATCCTCTACAAAGATTTGATATCGGTTCTTCAGTTGTGTGGTTGGTGATTCCTCCATGGTCTTCTTGCTTCTTTTGGTCACATGCTTCCACTCATCTGCTTTTGGAGGTTCTCTGACACTTTTTGCACCTTCTGTGACCAGTAGAGATGCTTCTGTTCTGTCTAGAAAGTCTTCATTCTCTTTGATGAGTTTCAAAGTTGCTATTCTTTCTTCCAGACCCCGCACCTTTTCTTCTAAAAGGGCCACTAGTCTACACTTCTGACAGGTGAAATTGGATTCTTCTTCTGGTCGATCTGTGAACATGTAGCACATGCTGCAGCTCACCATGTAGGTTGTCACATCTGCCATGTTGCTCCTAGATCCTGCTGACTTGCTGTGTGTTTTCCTTCTTGTGTAATCTACTCAGCCAAGCTCTCTTGCAATAATGTCCTACAGGCAAAAATTGGTGATGCTTTCGAAGCAGCTGGTCCCGGCTGTACCCAACGATCTTCTAGCTTAGGGAGACTTCGCTTCTCCCAGAAGGCACCTGGAATATGCAAATTAGCCTCCTGAAGCTTGAATCCCTGGTTTGGTGATGCTTTCGAAGCAGCTGGTCCCGGCTGTACCCAACGATCTTCTAGCTTAGGGAGACTTCGCTTCTCCCAGAAGGCACCTGGAATATGCAAATTAGCCTCCTGAAGCTTGAATCCCTGGTTTGGTGATGCTTTCGAAGCAACTGGTCCCGGCTGTACCCAACGATCTTCTAGCTTAGGGAGACTTCGCTTCTCCCAGAAGGCACCTGGAATATGCAAATTAGCCTCCTGAAGCTTGAATCCCTGGTTTGACATGGAAGTGTTCTTTTCAATGTTAATCCCATTTTATTTGTAATTGTATTGTACATATGAAATGTGTCTCCTTTATAGCATCTTTTTATACTTTGTAACACTGCCTACCTTTTTTTGTAGTAAAATATAAAATTACTAGCTTGTCTCTTCATCCTCTATAATGAATTGTCGCATCCTCTGAAGTGAATTATGCTACTGATTTGGGTTGGCTCCGGAACCATTAATACTTGGAAAATCAGAGCTGGTGGCAACGGAATTGTCCTGTGCAATTGGGAGGCGATGGTGGAGCTGATAATTATTGTTCCCGCCTGAGTGGGAGTAGTTATATCGCCCTCGCTGCAGCGTGCCTAATCGCCAGTACATAGCAGGCAGCCATTCTGGTGACTAATTACCCTAGGTGCAGTACCCTGACTGACCTGAGGGTAAGGGGGCGCCAGAGAGCTGCGAGTTCCAAACCGGAACTGGGAAGTAGGATATAGATAAATCCCCTTCAGAAAGAACCAGGGGCAATCAAACAACCCCGGTTTGTGACAAATTGGTGTGAGTGGTGAGGAGGATAAAGGTATCCTCCCCGGGATCCCAGACATATTGGTGGGATCCCAGACATATCCGGTGGGATTCGTGACACCAGTGATGTAGCAGCGCCGGGTATTTCAGGACATATCGCAGCAGGGTGGAGCATTATAAGTCATTAGTGGCATAGATGCCAACTGCCTGCCCTTAGCACTCAACAGCCAACTCGCGGTCACCATAGGGCTTTGTTCACACATTGAGTTTTTGCTGCATTTTTTTAAAGCAAATTTTAAACTGTGTTTTACAGTACCAGCAAAAGTTCTGAGATTTCAGAAATCTCACATAGACAGATTGTTTTTTTTCCTGACTGAATTGGAAAACTGCTGCGTTTTTCTAAAATGCAGCATATCACTTATTTCAGTGTTTTTGCAGCATTTTTTCACCCATAGTAAGTGCAAAAACATAGGTATTAGGATTTGCTGGATTTTTGGTGCAAAAACCTAAGGAAGTTGCATCATTTTTTGGGGCAGCACTAAACTATCAGCATGCATAAGAGACAATACAAATGCATCAAAAATGCAGCAAAAATTGCAGCAACAAAATGCAGCAAAAATGCAGCAAAACCTGATTTTTTTAAGCAGCTTCTTTACTGTTAAGAGTGCAATAATAGTGTATATTTCAGCAAAACCCTACACCCCTAGAATTAAAGGCTGACATGGCTAACTTCTCCTTTACACAGAACTTCCTTGTTAAACCCAATTATTTTTATAACATGGATTATAGATCATAGGTAGTTTTAGTATAAATATAATGAATAGTAAAATGTAAATACTAAGTAACCAGGTAACAATATGGTTTTTTTTTTGTTTAATATATCTAGGTTGTAAATTGATAACTTCATGATATTTTCTAGGAGGAAATCGTGCATGTAAGAATGTAGAAATTCTTTCTACTTTGCAGTTGGAATGATGGCGCTGTGCTAGGTGGAATAAGTTTAACTGATGGTTGATAATTTATATATTAAAATAGTTTATAAATGAAAAAAGTCTTGTAACCCCGTAATAAAATGTAAACATGTAAAGTTCAACAAGGAGCTTCTCCGGGAGGGTTTCCGGGATGACAATATATCTAATTGTTGAATTTTTGGTATTTTGTTCCGTGAGAGGCAACGCGAGCTTCTCTGGTGTCTGTTCCACAAGGTATTTATGGGTATTGATAACTACTCATACATAAAATCTCTCAACACAATGTCACTAGATAAGAGCGAATCAATTCAATGTGAATCAAATATTGTTACATTTTTAGGAACCCCCAAAATTTCAACAGTTTGAAAGGTGCATCTGTAAAAATGAGGGATTTTGTGTGAGGCATTTTCCTCCATTCTTCCTTGGAGAATTCCTCCCATTCTGTGAGATTCCTGGGGCGTCTTGCTTCCTCTGCTATTTTGAGGTCTTGCCACAGAGTTTCAATGACGTTCAGGTCAGGGGACTATGAGGGCCATTGTAAAGCCTTCAGCTTGCACCTTTTGTGTGGATTATGACGTGTTTTGGATAATTCTCCATTTGTAGAAGTCATCCTTTTCCTCTTCTCACCTTCAGCTTTTTAACAGATGGTGTTATGTTTGCATCAAGAATTTGTTGAAATTTCATTGAATCCATTCTTCCCTCTACCAGTGAAATATTCCCCGCAGCATTGGCTGCATCACAACCCCAAAGCATAATTGATCTTCCCCCATGATTAATGGTGAGATGTTCTTTTTCCTGAAATTCTGTGCCATTTTTTCTCTACCTTTGATCATTGTGGCCACAGAGTTCTATTTTAACCTCATCGGTCCACAGGACTTGTTTCCAAAATGCACCAGGTTTGTTTAGATGTTCTTTGGCATTTTTCTGATGCTAAAATTTTATGGTGAGGATGCAAGTATCACGAAGGTGTCAGTTCCCTCTGGAAAACCTGAAATTAGACAGTCACTTTGGGTAATGAATCACAGGTCTTCTGTAGAGATGATGTGATTTGTGTCCCATATTAACTGGATTTAGTTTCTTCTGGTGATGAAGAGGTTAACGACCCTTTCTGTGCTGATTAGAAGCATGCAGCTCCATCCGATCCGGTCATTAACTCTTCCTATATAAACTGGTCAGGTGGTTTAATAAAAGGTTTTTTTACCACTTATCTATTGCAGTGTGCTCTATAGCCATAGCGCTCCTTAAATTGACCACATACAGATTTTTTCCAAAAAACATTTATATAAACTGATCAGACCATCTTGTCTCAGCCGGTGAAAGATTAATCTTCCTGTGCTGGGTGCTAAAGCTAAGTTGTTGAAGTAGAGTTGTTGCAGAAGTGTTCTGTGGTTTGCTCTAGTAAGGGTGTGTTTATCTCCTGGTTTTTGTACCCAGGAGACTCGGGCCTCTCTACCATCAAGAGAACCCCCGGAGCAGGGATAGTTAGGGTTCCAGTTCCAGGGACAGTTGAGGCCCCCCTTACCTAATGAACACCATCACAGTGTGACATTTTCACCAGCCGGACATCTTGTATCTTTGTATGGATCCTGCTCCAGTCCTTGCCAAACAGGGCCTGTTGCTTGACCTATAAGACCTGCAATCTAGGGTCTCACAGCAGCAGACTGTTGGTCTGGTGGGCAGTCAGGCTGAACCGGAGCTTAAGATGTACCTCCTAGATCGGTTTTCTGGGGGATGGGACAAATTTGTTGTGTTCTATGAAGCCTGCAAGCTTTTTTTTAGGCTTTGTCGTCGTTCATCTGGAAGTGAGGAGCAATAGGTTGGGATTGTTATTTCTCTCCTTCAAGGAGATCCTCAATCCTGGACCTTCTTATCAGACTTATCAGACTTACTGGCTCACCGGTCGGTTGATATTTTTTTTTTAGGCTTTAGGCCTCATGTATGATGATCTGGACTATGTCTCCCTTGCTAACTCTAAAGGCCCCTTCACATTAAGCGACGCTGCAGCGATACCGACAACGATCCGGATCGCTGCAGCATCGCTGTTTGGTCGCTGGAGAGCTGTCACACAGACAGTTCTCCAGCGACCAACGATCCCGAAGTCCCCGGGTAACCAGGGTAAACATCGGGTTACTAAGCTCAGGGCCGCGCTTAGTAACCCGATGTTTACCCTGGTTACCAGCGTAAAAGTAAAAAAAAAAAAAACACTACATACTTACCTACAGCCGTCTGTCCTCCAGCGCTGTGCTCTGCACTCCTCCTGTACTGGCTGTGAGCACAGCGGCCGGAAAGCAGAGCGGTGACGTCACCACTCTGCTTTCCGGCTGATCGACGCTCACAGACATTACAGGAGGAGTGCAGAGCACAGCGCTGGAGGACAGACGGCTGTAGGTAAGTATGTAGTGTTTTTTTTTTTTTTACTTTTACGCTGGTAACCAGGGTAAACATCGGGTTACTGAGCGCGGCCCTGCGCTTAGTTACCCGATGTTTACCCTGGTTACCAGTGAAGACATCGCTGGATCGGTGTCACACACGCCGATCCAGCGATGTCAGCGGAAGTCCAGCGACGAAATAAAGTTCTGGACTTTGTTCAGCGACCAACGATCTCCCAGCAGGGGCCTGATCGTTGGTCGCTGTCACACATAACGATTTCCTTAACGATATCGTTGCTACGTCACAAAAAGCAATGATATCGTTAACGATATCGTTATGTGTGAAGGTACCTTTAGCTGTGTAAACTCCAGCAGAAAGACTGGCCGGCAGAGGAATTCTCCTCAGAGTTCAGGTACCGTCACATTAAGCAACTTAACAACGATATCGCTAGCGATCCGTGACGTTGCAGCATCCTGGATAGCGATCTCGTTGTGTTTGACACGCAGCAGCGATCTGGATCCCGCTGTGACATCGCTGGTCGGAGCTAGAAGTCCGGAACTTTATTTGGTCATCAGGTCGGCGTGATTCGTCATGTTTGACAGCAAAAGCAACGATGCCAGCAATGTTTCTTCATGGAGCAAACAACCAGCGAGAACGATAAGTGAGTCGCCGTTACGTCACTGGATCACTCCTGCATCGTTCAGCCGTTGCCGTGTTTGACGTCTCCTAGCGACCTAAACAGCGACGCTCCAGCGATCGGCATCGTTGTCAATATCGCTGCAGCGTCGCTTAATGTGACGGTACCTTTAGGAGTCAGTTTTGTCAGTGTCTGTCTGAAAGACTAAAAGAGGCACTAGCGCTTTACGAGACTCCTGAGTTGTTGGAGGCCGCCAAGGCTCTGGCCACATGCAGAGATAGACGTCTCAGAGATAGACCTGTTCTGACTCCGCACTCTATGGTAATCCCTCGGTATGAGACTCCTACGGTTCGCTGCAAAACAGGGTTGGGGCATTTCACTGGGGTTTGACATTCTTTTCCAAAGCATAAAAAAAACTGTCAGAGAACGTCTCACCCCAGGTTGTGTGGAGGATAACCACCTGGGTGTATATATCTTCTCCGTGTGTGTATCTCAGTTTTTCTTATCCGCAGAAATGGTTATTGGTATGAAACCTGAGAAAATATCTATCCTCTTGGATAGTGGGGCGGGAGCCAATATGGTGGTTGCTCGGTTCGCATGGGACCTTGGTCTTCCCTGTAGTTCTCTGGCCAACCGCTCCCCATAGTTGCGATTGACTCTGCACCTCTCAGTCAGGGAAATTTGATGCCAGTAGTGCATAATGTGAACCTGTGCATGGGGGCTCTTCACAGGGAGCTCCTTTGTTGTGATATCTAGGAATTTCTCCCTACTCCTCTTGTGTTGGTCTTCCCTGGATAACTGGGCATAATGGCAGCACTTTTTGGGTTTGCTAACTACTATCATAAATTGATTAAAAACTTCAGGTCGATTGTCATGTCAGTGAGGAGTTTGACAAAGAAAAGTACGGATTTCTCGAGGAGGTCCCACTGCGCCGGGCAGGCATTTTCTTCTTGAAAGAAATGTTTTTCGACTGCTCCAGTACTCATTCAACCCGATGCTTCTCAACCATTTTTTGGTGAGGTTGATGCATCTAAGGTGGGGTCGGGGCTGTATTGTCTCAAGGGTCATCCCCTGGTAAGTGGCATCCATGTGCCATCTTCTCTTAAACATTATTGTCGACCGAAAGGAACTATGGTGTAATCAATAGAGAACTTTTAGCCATCAAGTTGGCTTTTGAGGAGTGGGTCTCTTTTTGGAGGGCTCAGTCCACGCTGGTCATCCAGGTAGCAAAGTGACCTTGGACCTCCTTTCTCGTCGTTTTTGTGGGTTAAGGTTACATCGGGATGTAGTCAACTTTGTGTCCCCTGTAATGTCTGTGCACGTTCTAAGACCCTGCATACTCATCCTTAGGAAGCTGATCGAGAGCAGCGAGGTATGTGTCCAGGTGACCTGATTGTCGCAACCTGAATTCTTCAAGACATCTCTGAGGGTTAAGGAATGGTCAATAGAGCAGATTTGTGTTCTTCCAGCTGGGGCCGTGGCCTGACATTCTGTAGAGTCACTTGGAACAGAGGCAAAGTCTCCTTATATAGTTCACAACTATCCTTCAAACCATCGTTCAAAGTGGTAAGGGGTGATGAGGTTGACCCGCATTGTTTGATTATTTATAGTTTATCCTTCAATGTTTGCAAGTCAACAAACTGCATGGCCTGGTAAAATGTGTACTCAACATATTAGCAGACATCATTGTTCAGTGACCTTGTGTCCCTGTTTTGGAAAGATAACAGTACAATTAATTGTAGGAGCTGATATAAGAGGTAAATTCATCAATTCAACCTACAAGAAGGGTCAATAATTCAGACAATAGTTTATGATTCTGGGCCTATGGAATTTACATCTGGCATAATTAAGAAATGCTGTGTCTTCACAATTACTATGATATTTTATTTTTATGTTATGTAAAGGCTAAACAGGCAGATGCAAGCTGATATTAAGAAACTGGGAACCTTTATAGATATTGGCCCCTTCTCAGAATAATAACACCAGTCCCCAGCTATCTGCTTTCCCTCAGCTGGTTTTTAAAAATACGAGGGACCCAAAGTCATATTTTTTTGGGTCCCCCCTTTTTAATAATGAATAAAGGTTATGCAGATAGCTTTGAACTGCTATTAATATGTTAGGAACCTTTATGGATATTGGCCCTTTCACAGAATAATAACAACAGCTCATAGGTGTCTTCTTTTCTTACTAATGTGATTTAACTGTGGGAGGGGTTCCAATGAATGGATGGATATTTACACTTGACATTGATAAGAATAGTCAACATTGACTTACATTGATTTTGGACTGTGTGTTGTCTAGCCTCACAACATCCTATTCATTTTATCCAGCCTGTTCGGGAAACTAATTAACTCAATCTTAACTGACTAAATTAAGGAATTTAAGCCATTTTTACATCCATATTTTTGCAGGACAATTGTCCTGCTTTTACCCACATTACCACTGTACTTCTATGTCTTGCTCAGTGGTGGTCGGGCTCAGCCTCCTCACCTCGGCCGTGTCTCTGAGCACTTAATGCCTTGTACTTTTGTGTCTTGCTCAGTGGTGGTCGGGCTCAGCCTCCTCACCTCGGCACTTGTGAGACATTTTGACCTCTGTACCTATATAGCGGCACACTTGGGGGAATCTTCTGGATGGATACCGCTGATGGAACATGATATAATTACATCGCACACTTCCTCCCCGGGTCAAGCGCTGGTTGTTCATTCCTCTATTAGAATAGTTTCACTTTACTCCTGTAATAAAAGTATTTGTGTAAAGTTCAACAAGGAAGTTACCGTATTTTGGAGAAGGAAAGTTATTGGGGGCAGACACGAATCCTAATCCCCCTCCCAGGTAATTACAGACTGGGCATTACTGATCTGTTAGTTATTCCTGGGAAGATACAAAGTTTACATCAACAGAAAAATGTTAAGATGTTAAATCAGACACATCAGGGCCGGACTGGCCATTGGGCAATTCTGGCAAATGCTAGAAGGGTCGGTCTGGTCAAGGGCCGCCTTGTCTGCTACATTGTTAACAGATTCGATGTTCTCAGGAACCCCATACTGTTGCTGACTCCGTCACTTACCCCTGCAGCCACAGGTATCATTAGAAATATTGGTCTTGTAGAAAATCTTTCTTTCCTCCATCCAGGGCAATATTAGTGATATATCCCATCTGGTTCATGGGGACGGGGACACCATGGGCCTGTGTGATTTCAAATGCCAGGAGTCCGTACCTGAGACACATCATCGAATACAACGGCTCAGCAGTCAGTATCACACAGGATAGGATTAGATACACAGCTCAGCAGACAGTATCACACAGGATAGGATTAGATACACGGCTCAGCTGAGAGTATCACACAGGATAGGATTAGATACACGGCTCAGCTGAGAGTATCACACAGGAGAGGATTAGATACACGGCTCAGCAGACAGTATCACACAGGATAGGATTAGATACACAGCTCAGCAGTCAGTATCACACAGGATAGGATTAGATACACGGCTCAGCTGAGAGTATCACACAGGAGAGGATTAGATACACGGCTCAGCAGACAGTATCACACAGGATAGGATTAGATACACAGCTCAGCAGACAGTATCACACAGGATAGGATTAGATACACAGCTCAGCAGACAGTATCACACAGGATAGGATTAGATACACGGCTCAGCTGAGAGTATCACACAGGAGAGGATTAGATACACAGCTCAGCAGACAGTATCACACAGGATAGGATTAGATACACAGCTCAGCAGACGGTATCACACAGGGGAGGATTAGATACATGGCTCAGCAGTCAGTATCACACAGGATAGGATTAGATACACGGCTCAGCAGACAGTATCACACAGGATAGGATTAGATACACGGCTCAGCAGACAGTATCACACAGGGGAGGATTAGATACACAGCTCAGCAGTCAGTATCACACAGGGGAGGATTAGATACACGGCTCAGCAGTCAGTACCACACAGGATAGGATGAGATACACGGCTCAGCAGACAGTATCACACAGGATAGGATTAGATACACGGCTCAGCAGATAGTATCACACAGGAGAGGATTAGATACACGGCTCAGCAGATAGTATCACACAGGAGAGGATTAGATACACGGCTCAGCAGTCAGTATCACACAGGAGAGGATTAGATACACGGCTCAGCAGATAGTATCACACAGGAGAGGATTAGATACACGGCTCAGCAGATAGTATCACACAGGAGAGGATTAGATACATGGCTCAGCAGACAGTATCACACAGGATAGGATTAGATACACGGCTCAGCAGACAGTATCACACAGGACAGGATTAGATACACGGCTCAGCAGTCAGTATCACACAGGAGAGGATTAGATACACGGCTCAGCAGATAGTATCACACAGGAGAGGATTAGATACACGGCTCAGCAGTCAGTATCACACAGGAGAGGATTAGATACACGGCTCAGCAGATAGTATCACACAGGAGAGGATTAGATACACGGCTCAGCAGATAGTATCACACAGGAGAGGATTAGATACACGGCTCAGCAGATAGTATCACACAGGAGAGGATTAGATACACGGCTCAGCAGATAGTATCACACAGGAGAGGATTAGATACACGGCTCAGCAGTCAGTATCACACAGGAGAGGATTAGATACACGGCTCAGCAGATAGTATCACACAGGAGAGGATTAGATACACGGCTCAGCAGATAGTATCACACAGGAGAGGATTAGATACACGGCTCAGCAGACTGGTAGGCACGGTACTGTATAAGGAACGTGCCTCTGACTGCAGAGCCCCTAAGGGATAGCTAGAGGGGAAATCTGTGCAGTGCCCAATTCCCCCCTCCCACTACCTCCCCAGGTGAGGTCATGATTGGGACGCCCAGCGGACCAACCGGGGAGAAGAGGTGAGTCAGGCCACACCCTCAGGGGTTAAATTCTAGTGACAGGGCCAGGTTCTCCCTCTTTCTCCCCGGTTGACCCTTGGAAGCTGTTGAAACCCGGGGCCCGGCGCGCTTATTGGATCATCCGCCGCCCTCCCATGCTGTGCAGGCCCGCCCTGACTCCCATAGTGCAGTGCGGGCCGGGCAGGACACGCCCACTTCCGGCCCCACTTCCTCCCGGCAATCACACTGCAGTGCGGGAGCAAGCAGGGGACCGCCCGCTGCCTCGGTCCCCTCGGCGGCGCGCCAGCCGCTCAGGGGGACCGGGGGCCAGCGGGGGCAGCCGGCCCAGGCATACCGCAGGTCCCCTGCAGCGTCAGGGAGTCCCCTCTCCCTGATGCCGGCTTGGGACCGCCAAGCCCCGCCCACTAACAGCGGCGGGGCCCCAACCCGCCAAATCGGTCGGGGGGGCGCCTCAAAAACGGCGCTCACAAGCCCCCCGAGCCAGGTCCCTCCACGGTGTGCTGCAGCGTCCCCTTCCTCACCAGAACCGCAGCACCGTGGACCTCTGGCCAGCCCACCCCTGGCCCACCGTGTCCCCCCAGCAGGCACATCAGCGTTGCCTGTGCGGGGAGGCGGGCGGTCGGGGGCCAGAGCCACGGCCGCGGAGCTTGATGACTGGTCTATTCAGACCAGCCAGCACGCTCCGCGGCCAGGAATGTACGCACCAAACACGCACACAGTCGCACCAAACAATAACACAGCTGCAATAAATTACGCGCCGCCAACACCCCCATGCTCCCAAACGCTAATCGCAGACAGTTTCCTATTAGTCCCCGCCCTGTTGCGCTCACCCTGCGGTTCCAGCCTAATAGTCTCTGCACCTTCCCCGTCTCTACCCCCTGCACCGCCACTCACGCCCCATGGCCAAGATAACGTCCCCCTTACTCCCGAGGTAAATGCACCTAACACAACCCCTAGACAGGGCGATCACAGGCATAGATGCCGCAGATCGTCCTCAACCTCATCAGTAGATTCCCGCCACCGTTCTCGCCGTCCCTCTAGCTGTCGCCATTCCCACTCCAGACGCCGACACCACTCACGCAGGAGCCACCACAGATCCCGCTCCTCCAGATGGCGCTCGCCATCCACAACCGGTTCAGACACATCGGGGAGTTACAACGGGCGGTACCGGTCGCACGCCGAAAGACGGCGGTCTCACCGGACACCCAGAGCGGGTACCCGGTGGGAACAGACACTGACACCCCCCGTTACCGACCAGGCAGAGATCGGGGCCCCGATAGCCTCTCATCCTCGAGCACACGACAGATCTCATCCGTCACGTGCTCCGTCATTGGCTGACGCACGGGGAGACATGCCATCCATACCTCCCCGGTCCACCAGCCAGCACCGAGCTCCGTCCTGGGCTGACGCACATGGAGACACGCCATACGTACCTCCCCGATCCACCAGCCAGCACCGAACCATGGAGACAATTGACGCCAGAGCACCTCCCTCTCCAGGGGACGCTCGGCACCAGACTAGAATACATCCCCGTGCCACGGCACTGGCCGCTGGCCTGCCATCTTCATCCTCCTGTGCGGGCGGCCAGCACCAGGACAGCGCCACGGCAGGAGCCAGAGTACCTCCGTCCGGAGACACTCGGCCGGCATCTGACAGCGGTGAGTTCTTTGATGTTGGTGAGCATTCTACAATGCAAAATGTGGGAGAAAGCGAGCTAGCAGCCGCTATTAAGACCCTAGTTCAGCAGTTGACACGCCCAGGCGTACCAACTGACACTAGCACCACCCAAGCAGCTAGTCTGCACAAAGCTGCATTTTTCTGTGGAGTTAGCCCACTGGGAGCGCATGTTGACTTGGAGACAAAGCAGAAAATTTGGGATAATGGTTATGTGGATATATGGTCACTGTTATCGGCCGACCAACAGTCCGTAGACAAGGAAAGGAGGATTGGCGAGCGGTTGCAAGATAGGAGCAAACCAAAAATAGCTCAAACAATGAATAACTGGCTCCAGGCCTTCGCGGTTCTCGGATGTATAATGGGCCAAAAGCACCCAGAGCGTTGTTCCGAATTATTTATTTACCAAGATCTAATATATAATTCATATAAGTGTCACAGCGGGGCGGCATGGAAACGGTACGATGAGGAGTTCCGCAGGCGGTTGGCCATGCAACCGGATTTGGGCTGGGGGGTAAAAGCGACGGACGTTTGGTTACGACTGATGTTGTCCCAAAAACAGCCCCCCTTTTCGGCAGCGACCACTTATCACTCAACAGCAGCAGGCCAGAACACAGTGGTCGCACGCGGACCTGGGGCCTGCTTACTGTTTAACGATGGATACTGCCGTTTCCAAGGGTCCTGTAAATATAGACACGAATGCTCCTCCTGCGGAGGTGGACACCCTGCGGCCAGATGTACCCGCCAGTCGAATAGAGCACCTGCGAGGTTTAACCCCAGTGAACGTAACCGCAATGGGCCCATGGCTAAGCCGTTATCCCAATAAAGGAGCGGCAGAACAACTATATTTCGGTTTTAAACACGGTTTTTATATCCCTTTCAAACCCAGCCCCTCGCCAACTATTGCAAATAATTTAAAATCGGCACGCGAATTCCCTGATATTTTACAGCAAAAAATCCAAAAAGAAGTTGAGCTGGGCAGGATGGCGGGACCTTTTAGTTCGTTGCCATTTAAAAATCTCAGAATCTCGCCTTTAGGTATCGTTCCCAAAAAGGAGCCAGGAAAATATCGGCTAATACATCACCTTTCCTACCCAAAAGGCGCATCGGTTAACGACGCGATACCCGAGGAAGACTCGTCCGTAACCTACTCTTCTTTTGACAGGGCGGTCGAGCTCGTGCGCGCAGCTGGGCCCGGTGCCCTGCTGGCGAAATCCGACATAGAGTCAGCCTTCCGCCTTTTGCCCGTTCACCCGGAATGTTTTCATTTATTAGGCTGCGAGGTGGACAGGCTATTTTATTTCGATATGTGCCTACCAATGGGCTGCTCCATTTCCTGTCATTACTTCGAGCTTTTCAGCACCTTCCTAGACTGGGTATTACGATACGAAACCGCTAGCAACTCAACGATTCACTACCTCGACGATTTTTTGTTCGTCGGTCCCGGGACTCCAGACTCTGCTCCTTTCTTCTCCAAAAGTTTAAGTTTTTAGCCGGAAAATTTGGGGTACCACTCTCACCGGATAAAACAGTCGGCCCTTGTAACGTTTTGCCTTTCCTCGGTATTGAAATAGACACCAATGCAATGGTGTTTCGATTACCAGCTGATAAACTGCAAAAAACTCTGCAAATGGTTAAAAATTGCTACGAAGCAAAAAAAGTCACCCTGCAGCAGATGCAGTCCCTGCTAGGATTGCTCAACTTTGCCTGTCGTGTAATGCCGGCGGGTAGAGCTTTTTCACGCCGACTATCACTGGCAACCAAGGGCATAGCCCAGCCGAGCCACAGAATTAGGCTAAACCGCTCCCTGAAGGCAGACTTGCTGGTCTGGAGGACATTCCTGGAGTCCTACAATGGGCATACATGCGTTATGGCGCAGGAGACGCCAAGCAAAGATTTAGACTTGATGGTTGGTGGAAATATTAATGATGGTTTCGCGGCGATATACAAAAACCAGTGGTGCAAAGGCCAATGGCCTGAACTATGGACCACGGCCGCATGGGGCCGTGACCCAGCACTGGTGGAAATTCTGGCGATAGTAACATCAGTCGAGCTATGGGGTGCCCAATTGGAAAATACAAACATCAGATTTACAACAAAGCAGCTGAGAACAGCAAAAGCCCTAAACAGCATGTCCTCTTCTTCTCAGCCGGTACTCGCGCTGTTGCGCCGCCTAGCACTATTATGCCTGAAGCACAACATCTGGTGCCGGGCCAGATTTACAGCGATTGTAGATGACAAAATTGTTAACTCTTTGTTATCTTCCGATTGGCAGGCATTCAAACTCTTCCTCCCCAGGGCGCGAACGTCGGGCCTGCGGTGTCCTCCTTCTCTCTTGGACATGGTGGCCAATCATTGATGCCCTTGATCCGCGCTTCAGTGACACCGGCGACTTGGCAGGTTTACGGTAAGGCGTGGGAGGAGTGGTACTTGCTAACGCAAGGAAGACCAGTCGATAGGTGCAACCAGACGAGATGCGACGTCCTAGTAGAACTTTTAGAAAAGCTCAGGCGTAGAGGTGCGTCAGGGACATTAGCGCAACGTCATCTGTCGGGAATAGCATTCTTCTTTCAGCTGCTGGGGTGGGTGGACGTAACCAAATATTTTTTCATCAAACAAGCCGTTAAAGGCTGGAGAAGGCTGCAACCTAGTCAGGAATGCCGCCGCCCAGTTTCCTTAAGGCTGCTGGCCGACATAATTGCAATTTCTTCATCGGTGTGCAAATCACAATACGAGGCAACGCTGATATCTGCAGCGTTTGCAATCGCCTTCTTCGGGGCACTTCGCATCAGCGAATTAGTGCCCCAGTCAAAAAACAGCATCAATAGGCGGCTTAATCAATGAAGACCTCGTCATATGCAGCGAAGCTCTGCGCATTAGAGTACGGAGATCCAAGTGCGACCCCACCGGGAGGGGGACATGGGTATTGGTCAAGGCGTCAGGCGGCCCTATATGCCCCGTAAAAATAGTTAAAAACTATGCGCTAGTAAGACATCCGGGTAGATTCCTCCTTTCACACACCGACGGGTCCCCTCTTACTAAATATCAATTTCAAGCGATTTTTAGACAGTGCCTAGAGGCACTCGGCGTGGCTCCAAAGGAATATGGGACACATTCCTTCCGAATAGGGGCGGCGACCGAAGCAGCTAGAGCGGGGGTATCGGAAGTCGAGGTGCAGAGAATGGGCCGCTGGAAATCCACATGCTTTGCAAGATACATAAGACCAGACCTGCTCTAACACTTCTTGTCTCTTACAGGCAGCTTTAAGCCCACAGTTTGGGTAGTGGGGCATTCTTTTGTCTACTGGGCGTGCAAAAGGGCCAAACTCAGGACGGGGGGAACCAATTTTGGCTTCCCGAATTTGGAAGTCAACTGGAGAGGCGTCAGAGGGCTTCGGTGGCGTCAGATCTTCCCGGAGTTGGTCGACATCGCTAAGAAGGCCAAGGGGCCGGTGGTTCTGGTGCTACATGCCGGAGGCAATGATTTGGGCAAGCGGAAAGGGGCCGAGCTGTACACAGTAATGTCAACGGACATCGAGCGGTTTGTCTGTTTATTACCAGATATGGTGGTGGTGTGGTCAGAGATAATACCTCGAGCGGTCTGGCACGGAGCTAAGGACGTAAAAGCCATCGAAAACGCAAGAAAAAGGATTAACACAAAGATGTCGAAGTTTGTGAGAGAAAATTACGGCATTGTGGTTCGACACCAGGAGTTAGAAGGGAACAATTTTGCTTTGCTGAGACCAGATGGCATCCACCTCACGGACATCGGACTGGACATATTCTTGAAGGGTTTGTGGGATGGTGTTGAACAGGCTCTAATGATGTTGTGTGGGGGTCGGAGTCTTGTGTAGGTCATACAAATGATCCTCCGTGGCGGTAGGTAGAGGGGGGCAAAGGTTCATAACCTCTCATCGGCTTGCTGGCCCAGCGGTCGTCGGCTGGGGCCTTCAGCAATGAGTGCGTCGCGATGTGTAATTGCCCTTCTCTACTTTGCAAATAATAAAACTGTGACCGACCTGTTCAACCCATCCAGGATTGTTGGTGTCTTTTATTACGGAGTGGTGGGATGGGGGAAGGCACTGGTTACGACACACGGGTCTCTGCAGTCTGGTAGGCACGGTACTGTATAAGGAACGTGCCTCTGACTGCAGAGCCCCTAAGGGATAGCTAGAGGGGAAATCAGTGCAGTGCCCAATTCCCCCCTCCCACTACCTCCCCAGGTGAGGTCATGATTGGGACGCCCAGCGGACCAACCGGGGAGAAGAGGTGAGTCAGGCCACACCCTCAGGGGTTAAATTCTAGTGACGGGGCCAGGTTCTCCCTCTTTCCCCCCGGTTGACCCTTGGAAGCTGTTGTCCCACCCTCCCTCCCTTATAAATTGATAAATGTGCTGTGCAATTACTGTTAAAATGTTTTGAATTTTAAATTTAAAAAAAAAAAAAAAAAAAAAAAAAAATTTTGATGTTCTTTTATATACGTCACAGTGGCGGTAGGTAGAGGGGGGCAAAGGTTCGTAACCTCTCATCGGCTTGCTGGCCCAGCGGTCGTCGGCTGGGGCCTTCAGCAATGAGTGCGTCGCGATGTGTAATTGCCCTTCTCTACTTTGCAAATAATAAAACTGTGACCGACCTGTTCAACCCATCCAGGATTGTTGGTGTCTTTTATTACGGAGTTGTGGGACGGGGGAAGGCACTGGTTACGACACACGGGTCTCTGCAGTCAGTATCACACAGGATAGGATTAGATACACGGCTCAGCAGACAGTATCACACAGGAGAGGATTAGATACATATACCATATACCAGGATGGTATCACATATGACAGGCTTAGCTACAGCAGTTGGTATCACAGGTTTCCCCCCCCCCCCGCACTGTTTTCTTTTTTACTCAGGATTTACGGTTTCTGGTTGTAGAAGTGACGGTTGACATTTGTAGATTCGGTGCAGATTTATTTGCAGAACATTTCGCCGGCGGCTCCGGACACTTTATCATCTAGATGTATATGTACAGTGTTTTATAGTCCTCGTTCTTCTCGCAGATTAATATTCCTCCCGCCGGCCCCAGCAATCACCTGCACATATTTTCTTTACAGATTAATAAATCGTCCTTCACTTCTGTCCTGTGCTGAAGCTTCAGCTGTAGCAGGTCCAGGTGTCCCAGGTATCAACACAGGTCAGGACCGGAGATGGACGAGAGCGGTCAATATGGCTGTGTGCACACGTTGCGGATTTTACCCCTTTTTTCCTCGTTTTTTCGCGATAAAAACACATAAAAAACGCATACATATGCATCCCATCATTTAGAATGCATTCCGCAATTTTTGGGCACATGATGCGTTTTTTTCGCGGAAAACACGCAGCATGTTCATTAATTTAGCGGATTTTTTGCGGATTTCCCACTATATTATTGCATTGGGAAATCTCCGGAAAAAAACCCCCAAAATCTGCAAAAAAACTCGCAAAAAACGTGAAAAAACCGCATGCGGATTTCTTGCAGAAAATGTCCGCTTTTGCTCAGGAAATTTCTGCAAGAAATCCTGACGTGTGCATATAGCCTAACACACATCACCAGGGCTCACGATGCGGAGAGGACAGCTTCCCTGTTAATGCTGTGATGATTGCCCAGGATCAGAGCCATCTCCGATCTCGGCTGCCTCATCTGTCAGGCACCGCCGCTCTCTACTGTTTCTGCGGACACCATCGTTGTGCACAAGTAACGACCAAGTGCTTAGATTGATGTCTGCCTCATGGGGTTGTTATCATTTCTTCAGGAGGCACAGATTCACCGGCATCAGTCATAAGCAGCAGTATAAGCCAGGGGTCCCCAACTCCAGTCCTTAAGGCCCACCAACATGTCATGTTTTCAGGATTTCCTTAGTCTTGCCCAGGTAATAATTGCATCACCTGTGCAATGCAAAGGAAATCCTGAAAACATGACCTGTTGGTGGGCCTTGAGGACTGGAGTTGGGGACCCCTGGTATAAGCAAGATAGGACTGGCCCACAGGGGAACAGGAGAATCCTCCGGTGGGCCGCTATGCAAAACTAAGCCACATGAGCAGTAGTGGGCCAGTATATCAATTCGCTATGTACAGACAAACGCGGCATCATCATTCATTCAACAAACGACCTAGTTTATTATAGAGGTAAATATGTGAAAGAAGATAATCTGAGATTTGCTTGTAGGTGAACAGTGGCCCCATAAGTCAATGTTACTGGTGGACCCTTCCCACCACGTCCAACACTGTGTGTTGTGGCTAGGGCCGGATTTAGTCAAACTGGGACCCGAGGCAAAAGTTTAAAATGTGCCCCCAAAGCTAACATATTGCACCATCACACAGAAACATTGCAGTTGTATTTACATGCGCTGATTTCAGGCCGCTAAACGAGCGAGATCGACAATTTTGAAGTCATTCACCGCTTGTTTCCCAGCCTCTTTACACCGGCTGAGGATGGGGACAGAATGGTCACTAGTTGATCAATCTGTCCACACACAGCATCATCTTATCAGCAACATATCTGCAGTTTTCACTGGGCGATGTGCTGATGAGAACAATGATTTCTGTTCCGGCATAACCAATCCAATCACTTGATGAATAGCAACATTTTGCACCCCCCCTCTTGTCCTCCATATAGTATAATACACTCCTCATAGTCCTCCATATAGAATAATGCACTCCCCAAAGTCCTCCATAAAGTTTAATGCACTACCCATAGACCTCCACATACTATAATACACTCCCCATAGTCCTCCATATAGTTTAATGCACCCCACATAGTCCTCCATATACTATGATATACTCCCCATAGTCCTCCATATACTATAATACACTCCCCGTAGTCCTCCATAGAGTGTAATACACACCCCATAGTCCTTCATAGAGTATAATGCACTCCCCATAGTCCTCCTTAGAGTATAATACACTCCCCATAGTCCTCCATATACTATAATACACTCCCCATAGTCCTCCATAGATTATAATGCACTCCCTATAGTTCTCCATATAGTATAATACACATCCCTTAGTCCTCCATATAGTATAATGCACTCCCCATAGTCCTCCTTATAGCATAATGCACTTCCCATAGTCCTCCATATAGTATAATGTACTCCCATTGTCCTCCATATAGTATAATGCACTCCCCATAGTCCTCTATGTAGTATAATACACTCCCCATAGTCCTCCATATAGTATAATACACATATACCCAAACAAGCAGTTTGCATCATCTCGCCCATAAAAATCAACATACATAGTATAGTATAATACACAGCCTATAGTCCTCCATATAGAATAATACACTCCCCATAGTCCTCCATAAAGTATAATGCACTCCCCATAGTCCTCTATGTAGTATAATACACTCCCCATAGTCCTCCATATAGTATAATACACATATACCCAAACAAGCAGTTTGCATCATCTCGCCCATAAAAATCAACATACATAGTATAGTATAATACACAGCCTATAGTCCTCCATATAGTATAATACACTCCCCATAGTCCTCCATATAGTATAATACGCTCCCCATAGTCCTCCATAAAATATTATGCAATCCCCATAGTCCTCCATATAGTATAATGCAGCTCCCCTCAGAGTATAATGCAGCCACCCCATAGATTTTAATGCAGCCTCCCCATAAATATAATGCAGACCCCTCATATAGTATAATGTAGCCCCCTCATAGAGTATAATGTAATCCCTGATAGAATATAATGTAGCCCCACTCATAGAGTATAATGCAGTCCCCACATAGAATATAATTCTGCTGTTATATAGTATAATGCAGCCCCCCACATAGAATATAATAGAGCCCCCCATAGAATATAAAGCAGTCCTACAGTATTATGGCCACTATATATATCATATTCATGGGCGTGGAGAGCAGTGAATATTCATTCCCTTTAGTAGCGGGCACATGTGATCACTCAGCAGTTGGAAGCCTGCTGTGCCCGCTATTAAAGTGAAATGAATATTCACTATAGTCCCTCCCATGTCTCGGTGCCAGCTTCCGTGCAAAGCCGTGGGAGGGGCTTTGAGCTTGGGGAGCAGTGAATATTACTTTCTCTTTAGCAGCGGGCACAAGATTTAGCCACAGCCGCTGGCTCCTTCCTCTTGTGACCCGCTGCTCCGCCGCTGCTGCATTGCTGGCATCGAGTGGGCCCTCCTGACTCATGGGCCCCATAGCAGCTGCGTAGTGTGCCGCTATTAGCGACACGCCATTGGCTGAGGGGCCCTGAGGCAGAGGGAGCCCTAGGCAGTTGCCTAATCTGCCTGCCCCTAATGCCAGCCCTGGCTATTAGATATTTACTGTGTCAGTTTGGATAGAGATGTATATATCTCCTGTTCTCCATGGATAACATGTGGTTTTTACAACTGGTGATTTTCTATGTAATGATACTTTTCAGATATTAATAAAGATGATTCTTTGCATAGCTGAGATATGCTGGAGAGGGTTATTATCATTATTTTTTCCTTTTTTTATTTTGTAAATTCCTTGTCTACACATTAATCCATATTACTATTATTTAGGTCCCCAATCATTAATTTGTATGTCTTTATGACCCATGTTTCATAAATTGGGTGAATATTTTACAACCTGACTGACTGAGCCGACACCTATTAACCCCCTGCAGTCACACCTCCTTAACGTGTTGGGCGGACGTCTATAAGACGTGTATAACGGCAGATCAGTGATGGATGTGGATCGCCCCCCAAGGGCAGTGGGGTACTCGGTATCAGGTCCTGCAGTTCACAGGGGGATGTCACGGTGGCTGACCCGGTCCGTGGCCCTGGGACGTCCGTGTAAAAGGGAAAGGTCTTTAAGGGGAATGTTCGTGACGCCACCTGTGGTATTCGGTCAGGGTGACCGACGCTGCTGTGGGGTCCGCTGGGGTGATGTTATGGCAGCTAGATGGTATACCTTCCCACAGGGGAAGTGTGTCCCCAGGGCTTCCCAGAGTGTAGATGGTGGGAGGCGCAGTGAAGAACGAGGACACAGGGTTGCAGTCTCTTTACCTTTACTGAAGGCTTCAGCATCCACAGTCCAGGGCACCAGATCACAGGGCAGGCAGAGTCCGGCCGGTTTGGAGGCAAGTCCAGAATTCCCTTGTCCAGGTGGAAATTAGTAGCCTTCCTTTGCGCTGCGGTGGTGTAGTCCCTTACTGCCTGTGGCTTCACATAAGGGTCTCACAGATGCAATGTTTCGCTCTCTCTGTCCCCCATATAGGATAGGACAAAACTCGTATGACTGGTGACTTGAGCCTGTTTATAGGATCTCTTAGATAACCCGACTCTGTAGCTGTCACTGTGCCTCCTGGGTGTAAGTGTGGACAGGTAACCTGCAATCAGCTGTCCTGTCGGTCTCTGAAATAAGGTGTAGAGGTCCTTACTCCCTCGGTGTTCCGGCTACCGGGATTTTGCGCCTCAGAAGGAGACAGCTTGAGCGGGGCTGTGTTGTGAGTTCTGTTTTTGGGCTCCCTCTGGTGGTTACTGATGGTACTGGGTGACTTGTCTTTCCTGGGTTTCTGGGTTCCACCTGTTCCATCAGCATATGGGAGTTTCCTATTTAACCTGGCTTTGCTGGCATTTCCTCGCCGGTTATCAATGTATCCAGTGTGTCTTGTTACCTCTGCTCCCTGCTCCTAGAACCTTCTGGACAAGCTAAGTTTGGATTTTCCTGTTTTGTGTTTTGCTTAATTTGGTTTTTAGTCCAGCCTGCAGATATGTGATTCTCTGCTGCTGGTTGCTCTAGTGGGCTGAAATTGCTTTTCATGTACCATGAGTTGGCACATGAGTTCAAGTAATTTCAGGATGGTTTTTTGAAGGGTTTTTCGCTGACCGCGCAGTTCACTTTTGTATCCTCTGCTATCTAGCTTTAGCGGGCCTCATTTTGCTGAAACTGTTTTCATACTACGTATGTGCTTTCCTCTCATTTCACCGTCATTATATGTGGGGGGCTGCTATTTGCTGTGGGGTATTTCTCTGGAGGCAAGAGAGGTCTGTGTTTCTTCTGATAGGGGAAGTTAGATCTTCGGCTGGAGCGAGACGTCTAGGATCATCGTAGGCACGTTCCCCGGCTACTTTTATTTGTGTGTTAGGTTTAGGGTCGCGGTCAGCTCAGGTTCCATCGCCCTAGAGCTTGTTTGTATCTGTGCTTGTCATTTTTGTGATCCCCTGCCATTGGGATCATGACAGTATAACCGGCCCACAAAGTGTTAATTGTATTGGCTGAAGTAGGAGGATAAGTAGTCTGAGGAAGTTTTTTTTTTTTTTTTTTTTTCTTCCCCTTTCCCTCAGAGTTTGCTGCCTAGCCTTATTGCAGCCTGGCTACTTCCTCCTCCTCTTAATCTTTGAATGGCTCTGATCTCAGCTGTTTATCATGGACGTCCAGAGTTTGGCTTCCAGCCTGAATAATCTTGCCGCTAAGGTTCAAGATATACAGGATTTTGTTGTACATGCTCCTATGTCTGAACCTAGAATTCCTGTCCCAGAGTTTTTTTCTGGAGATAGATCTCGTTTTCTGAATTTTAGGAACAATTGCAAGTTGTTTCTTTCTTTGAAATCTCGCTCCTCTGGAGACCCTGCTCAGCAAGTCAAGATAATTATATCTTTCCTGCGGGGTGACCCTCAGGATTGGGCATTTGCATTGGCACCAGGGGACCCTGCGTTGCTTAATGCGGATGCGTTTTTTCTGGCATTGGGTTTGCTCTATGAGGAACCTAACCAAGAGATTCAGGCTGAAAAAGCTTTGTTGGCCCTCTCTCAGGGGCAAGATGAAGCAGAAATTTATTGTCAAAAATTTCGGAAGTGGTCGGTACTTACTCAGTGGAATGAGTGCGCTCTGGCTGCAAAGTTTAGAGATGGCCTTTCTGAGGCCATTAAAGATGTTATGGTGGGGTTCCCTGCGCCTGCTGGTCTGAATGAGTCTATGACTATGGCTGTTCAGATTGATCGGCGTTTACGGGAGCGCAAACCTGTGCATCATTTGGCGGTGTCGTCTGAACCGTCACCTGAGATAATGCAATGTGATAGAATTCAGTCCAGAAGTGAACGGCAAAAGTATAGGCGGAAAAAAGGGTTGTGCTTTTATTGTGGTGATTCAGCTCATGTTATATCAGCATGCTCTAAACGCACAAAAAAGGTTGATAAGTCTGTTGCCATTAGTACTTTACAGTCTAAGTTCATTCTGTCTGTGACTCTGATTTGTTCATTATCATCCATTTCCGTCGATGCCTATGTGGATTCAGGCGCTGCCCTGAGTCTTATGGATTGGTCATTTGCCAATCGCTGTGGGTTTAGTCTGGAGCCTCTGGAAGTCCCTATTCCTTTGAAGGGAATTGACTCTACACCTTTGGCTATGAATAAACCTCAGTACTGGACACAAGTGACCATGCGTATGACTCCCGTTCATCAGGAGGTGATTCGCTTCCTGGTACTGTATAATTTGCATGATGTTCTAGTACTTGGTCTGCCATGGTTACAAACTCATAATCCAGTCCTTGACTGGAAATCAATGTCTGTGTTAAGCTGGGGTTGTCAGGGGGTTCATGATGATGCACCTCCGATTTCTATCGCTTCATCTACTCCTTCTGAGATTCCTGTGTTTTTGTCTGACTATCGGGATGTTTTTGAGGAGCCTAAGCTCAGTTCGCTTCCTCCTCACAGGGATTGCGATTGTGCTATAAATTTAATTCCAGGCAGTAAATTTCCTAAAGGTCGTTTGTTCAATCTGTCAGTGCCAGAGCATACTGCTATGCGGGATTATGTTAAGGAGTCCTTGGAAAAGGGACATATCCGTCCATCTTTGTCCCCTTTGGGAGCAGGTTTTTTTTTCGTGGCCAAAAAAGATGGTTCCTTGAGGCCTTGTATAGATTATCGTCTTTTGAATAAGATTACCGTAAAATATCAGTATCCTTTGCCATTGTTGACTGATTTGTTTGCTCGCATTAAGGGGGCTAAATGGTTCACTAAGATTGATCTTCGGGGTGCGTATAATCTTATACGAATAAAGCAAGGTGATGAGTGGAAAACCGCATTTAATACGCCTGAGGGCCATTTTGAGTATTTGGTAATGCCTTTTGGACTTTCTAATGCTCCTTCAGTCTTCCAGTCCTTTATGCATGATATTTTCCGTGAATATCTGGATAAATTTATGATTGTGTATTTGGATGATATTTTGGTTTTTTCTGATGACTGGGAGTCTCATGTTCAGCAGGTCAGGAAGGTGTTTCAGGTCCTGCGGGCCAATTCCTTGTTTGTAAAAGGCTCAAAGTGTCTCTTTGGAGTCCAGAAGATTTCTTTCTTGGGGTATATTTTTTCCCCTTCTACTATTGAGATGGATCCCGTCAAGGTTCAGGCTATTTGTGACTGGACGCAGCCTACATCTCTTAAGAGTCTACAGAAGTTCTTGGGTTTTGCTAATTTCTATCGTCGTTTTATAACTAATTTTTCTAGTGTTGTTAAGCCTTTGACGGATTTGACTAAGAAGGGTGCTGATGTTGCTAATTGGTCTCCTGCGGCTGTGGAGGCCTTTCAGGAACTTAAGCGCCGGTTTTCTTCTGCTCCTGTGTTGCGTCAGCCAGATGTTTCGCTCCCTTTTCAGGTTGAGGTTGATGCTTCCGAGATTGGAGCGGGGGCGGTTTTGTCACAGAGAAGCTCCGATGGCTCAGTGATGAAGCCATGCGCGTTTTTTTCTAGAAAGTTTTCGCCGGCTGAGCGGAATTATGATGTTGGTAATCGGGAACTTTTGGCCATGAAGTGGGCATTTGAGGAGTGGCGTCATTGGCTAGAGGGTGCTAGACATCGTGTGGTGGTCTTGACTGATCACAAAAATCTGATTTACCTTGAGTCTGCCAAGCGTCTGAATCCTAGACAGGCTCGTTGGTCACTGTTTTTCTCTCATTTCAATTTTGTGGTTTCATACCTGCCAGGTTCAAAGAATGTGAAGGCGGATGCTCTTTCTAGGAGTTTTGTGCCTGACTCCCTTGGAAATTCTGAGCCCTCTGGTATCCTTAGGGATGGGGTGATTTTGTCTGCTGTCTCCCCAGACTTGCGACGTGCTTTGCAGGAGTTTCAGGCGGGTAAACCTGATCATTGTCCGCCTGAGAGACTGTTTGTTCCGGATAATTGGACCAGTAGAGTCATCTCCGAGGTCCATTCTTCTGCGTTGGCAGGTCATCCTGGAATATTTGGTACTAGAGACTTGGTGGCCAGGTCTTTTTGGTGGCCTTCCTTGTCGAGGGATGTGCGTTCTTTTGTGCAGTCTTGTGAGGTTTGCGCTCGGGCTAAGCCTTGCTGTTCTCGGGCCAGTGGATTGTTGTCACCTTTGCCTATCCCGAAGAGGCCTTGGACGCACATTTCCATGGACTTTATTTCGGATCTCCCTGTCTCTCAAAAAATGTCCGTCATCTGGGTTGTGTGTGATCGCTTTTCTAAAATGGTTCATCTGGTACCCTTGCCTAAGTTGCCTTCCTCCTCTGAGTTGGTCCCTCTGTTTTTTCAGAATGTGGTTCGTTTGCATGGGATTCCTGAGAACATCGTTTCTGACAGGGGATCCCAGTTTGTGTCTAGATTTTGGCGGACGTTCTGTGCTAAGATGGGCATTGATTTGTCCTTTTCGTCTGCATTCCATCCTCAGACGAATGGCCAGACTGAACGAACTAATCAGACCTTGGAAACTTATTTAAGGTGTTTTGTTTCTGCTGATCAGGATGACTGGGTTACCTTTTTGCCGCTGGCCGAGTTTGCCCTTAATAATCGGGCTAGTTCTGCTACCTTGGTTTCTCCTTTCTTTTGTAATTCGGGGTTTCATCCTCGTTTTTCCTCTGGTCAGGTGGAACCTTCTGATTGTCCTGGAGTGGACATGGTGGTGGATAGGTTGCATCGGATTTGGAGTCATGTGGTGGACAATTTGAAGTTGTCCCAGGAGAAGGCTCAGCAGTTTGCTAATCGCCGTCGCCGCGTGGGTCCTCGACTTCTTGTTGGTGACTTGGTGTGGTTGTCTTCTCGTTTTGTTCCTATGAAGGTCTCTTCTCCTAAGTTCAAGCCTCGGTTCATCGGTCCCTATAGGATCTTGGAAATTCTTAACCCTGTGTCGTTTTGTTTGGATCTCCCGGCATCGTTTGCTATTTATAATGTGTTCCATCGGTCGTTGTTGCGGAAGTATGAGGTACCTGTTGTTCCTTCGCTTGAGCCTCCTGCTCCAGTGCTGGTGGAGGGAGAATTGGAGTATGTTGTGGAGAAGATCTTGGATTCTCGTGTTTCCAGACGGAAACTCCAGTATTTGGTCAAGTGGAAGGGTTATGGTCAGGAGGATAATTCTTGGGTGGTTGCCTCGGATGTTCATGCTGATGATTTGGTTCGCGCTTTTCATAGGGCTCATCCTGGTCGCCCTGGTGGTTCTCGTGAGGGTTCGGTGACCCCTCCTCAAGGGGGGGGGGGTACTGTTGTGAGTTCTGTTTTTGGGCTCCCTCTGGTGGTTACTGATGGTACTGGGTGACTTGTCTTTCCTGGGTTTCTGGGTTCCACCTGTTCCATCAGCATATGGGAGTTTCCTATTTAACCTGGCTTTGCTGGCATTTCCTCGCCGGTTATCAATGTATCCAGTGTGTCTTGTTACCTCTGCTCCCTGCTCCTAGAACCTTCTGGACAAGCTAAGTTTGGATTTTCCTGTTTTGTGTTTTGCTTAATTTGGTTTTTAGTCCAGCCTGCAGATATGTGATTCTCTGCTGCTGGTTGCTCTAGTGGGCTGAAATTGCTTTTCATGTACCATGAGTTGGCACATGAGTTCAAGTAATTTCAGGATGGTTTTTTGAAGGGTTTTTCGCTGACCGCGCAGTTCACTTTTGTATCCTCTGCTATCTAGCTTTAGCGGGCCTCATTTTGCTGAAACTGTTTTCATACTACGTATGTGCTTTCCTCTCATTTCACCGTCATTATATGTGGGGGGCTGCTATTTGCTGTGGGGTATTTCTCTGGAGGCAAGAGAGGTCTGTGTTTCTTCTGATAGGGGAAGTTAGATCTTCGGCTGGAGCGAGACGTCTAGGATCATCGTAGGCACGTTCCCCGGCTACTTTTATTTGTGTGTTAGGTTTAGGGTCGCGGTCAGCTCAGGTTCCATCGCCCTAGAGCTTGTTTGTATCTGTGCTTGTCATTTTTGTGATCCCCTGCCATTGGGATCATGACAGGGCTGGTCCCCTTCTGGTATCCTCTCCTTTGCTTTGACTTCCTTCACGCTCGCTGCAATACAGTTCTGCCTTTCAATGTCTCTTTCTGGGAGCTGCAGCTCTGAAGGCATGCACAGCTCTTTTAAACCTCCATCCTCCTCAGACTCTGGTCTGGAACTAACAGAACTCCTGTCTGGAGCTCTGCCAGGAACTGAACTCACTTTCCCTACAGACTACCAGTTATATATATGTGGGGAGTGACCTAATAAATAGGATCAGGAGCTCCCCCTGGTGGCCTGGAGTGTGAATGTGTTGCAGGTTTGTGATACCTGAATGCCGTTATCCTTCTTTGCTTCCAAACGTAGCATCACTCTCCCCGAGAGGAAAGCAATACCACTGTGATGACCAGGACCCTGCGGCGCCGCAGATGCACCATTCAGCGCTATATACAGACTGATTAATACCATTAGGTGCCAGCAAGCCTTAATCATATCTCCTCTGTGTATGTGACTGGTGTTAATTTACAGCCTGAACTTATAACGTGCAAGCACTTGGAACTACAACTGCCATCATGGCATCCATGTGCAGTGCATCGAGTATTGCGGTCTATCATACAGTGGTGTGATGTGTGATGTGTGACTCTAATGGCCGCCTGCTTTGTGGTTGTCATGAGGACACTATTACTGACTGAGGGGAACATCTGCAGACATCTGGTCCTGGCCAGGAGAAGTCATCATAGCGGTCTGGGTGGAATGGAGGAGATTTATAAGGAATTATTACCCGAGCATTGAGCATATGATGCTTCACCCTGTCCCCGGTCCTGGTCCCCATCTCCCGTTTGCTGCGCTCTGCATCTTTCATACCAGTCTTATGTAATTACGAGAACAACAAAAATCCAAAGTTTATTATAACAGAGATCAGAAACGTTCCTTATACATAACCATCAACGCCTAAAACAGCGATATAATTGTGGAAATCTGTGAGAGGTGTTATCGTATCCGTAGACTCCACAGCTGCAGTTGAAATTTTGCAGGCTTCACAGCAGAAATCTCCCAGCATCCTTTGCTTGTTCAAGATTTGCACAGAGATGGTTCTGCAATTTGCATTTTATACATTGCTGTGTTTACATCATCGCTGTATAGATATCTATCCTGTATTACAGGAGATCAGCTGAATTGGAGATCTGATGACAAGCTTGCTGACTGTTTCCAATAACAACAAGCGGAAATGTGCCAACAAAAATGAGGAAGGTTAGGCCTCATCTGCATCATCTGCTGGATCAGCTCGTTTATATTTCCTAAGAAAAAGAGAAAAGAAATAATTAGGAGGCACAATCAGTCAATTCATGTTAGTTTATAAAAAGACTAAGGCCGGGTTCACATTGCGCTAAGAGCAGCCCATTCAACACATGCGTTAGCGGGCTGCTGTTAACGCAAGTGCCGATATGTGTCGCGCTAGCGCAGGTAGAGCTAGCAGATGCTCTATGTGCGCTAGCAGTGACAGACCCGGAAACGCTGCAGCCCGCGTCCCAGGGTCCGGCACTCAATGACGGCACATCGCTAGTGGACGCCTATTGTGGGCGTGCGCTAGCGATGCGTCCGACATTGGACTAAATGGTGGCGTTAACAGACTACGTTACACCGCGTTATGCTGCAGTATAACGTAGTCCGTCTAACGGTCGCCAAAAAGTAATGTGAACCTGGCCTAAGGCTGCCGTCACACTAGCAGTATTTGGTCAGTATTTTACATCAGTATTTGTAGCCAAAACCAGGAGTGGGTGATAAATCCAGAAGTGGTGCAGATGTTTCTATTATACTTTTCCTCTATTTGTTCCACTCCTGGTTTTGGCTACAAATACTGATGTAAAATACTGACCAAATACTGATAGTGTGACGGCAGCCTAAGGGTTAACATTTCTACTTTTGGTGATCGCCAAGTCAGTGTAAGGAGACTTATTGGCCTGCAGTGCTCCTTGGGGAATATTAACATGCAAGTATCCATTTCAGAGGGAAAGAAGACACGACTCTGCCAACCTTAGAGGGCAGGGCTGTAGTTCCACCGTAGAAGGCAGGGCTGTAGTGCCACCGTAGAGGGCAGGGCTGTAGTGCCACCGTAGAAGGCAGGGCTGTAGTGCCACCGTAGAGGGCATGGCTGTAGTGCCACCGTAGAAGGCAGGGCTGTAATGCCACCGTAGAAGGCAGGGCTGTAATGCCACCGTAGAAGGCAGGGCTGTAGTTCCACCGTAGGAGGCAGGGCTGTAGTTCCACCGTAGAAGGCAGGGCTGTAGTTCCACCGTAGAAGGCAGGGCTGTAGTTCCACCATAGAAGGCAGGGCTGTAGTTCCACCGTAGAAGGCAGGGCTGTAGTGCCACCGTAGAAGGCAGGGCTGTAGTGCCACCGTAGAAGGCAGGGCTGTAATGCCACAGTAGAAGGCAGGGCTGTAGTTCCACCGTAGAAGGCAGGGCTGTAATGCCACCGTAGAAGGCAGGGCTGCAGTGCCACCGTAGAAGGCAGGGCTGTAATGCCACCGTAGAAGGCAGGGCTGTAATGCCACCGTAGAAGGCAGGACTGTAGTGCCACCGTAGAAGGCAGGGCTGTAGTTCCACCGTAGAAGGCAGGGCTGTAATGCCACCGTAGAGGGCAGGGCTGTAGTGCCACCGTAGAAGGCTGGGCTGTAGTGCCACTGTAGAGGGCAGGGCTGTAGTGCCACCGTAGAAGGCAGGGCTGTAGTGCCACCGTAGAGGGCATGGCTGTATTGCCACCGTAGAGGGCAGGGTTGTAATGCCACCGTAGAGGGAATGGCTGTATTGCCACCGTAGAGGGCAGGGCTGTAGTGCCACCGTAGAGGGCATGGCTGTATGGCCACCATAGAAGGCAGGGCTGTAGTGCCACCGTAGAAGGCAGGGCTGTAGTGCCACTGTAGAGGGCATGGCTGTAGTGCCACCGTAGAGGGCAGGGCTGTAATGCCACCGTAGAGGGCAGGGCTGTAGTGCCACCATAGAAGGCAGGGCTGTAGTTCCACCGTAGAAGGCAGGGCTGTAGTGCCACCGTAGAAGGCAGGGCTGTAGTGCCACCGTAGAAGGCAGGGCTGTAGTGCCACCGTAGAAGGCAGGGCTGTAATGCCACCGTAGAAGGCAGGGCTGTAATGCCACCGTAGAAGGCAGGGCTGTAGTTCCACCGTAGAAGGCAGGGCTGTAGTTCCACCGTAGAAGGCAGGGCTGTAGTTCCACCGTAGAAGGCAGGGCTGTAGTTCCACTGTAGAAGGCAGGGCTGTAGTTCCACCGTAGAAGGCAGGGCTGTAGTGCCACCGTAGAAGGCAGGGCTGTAGTGCCACCGTAGAAGGCAGGGCTGTAATGCCACCGTAGAAGGCAGGGCTGTAATGCCACCGTAGAAGGCAGGGCTGTAGTGCCACCGTAGAAGGCAGGGCTGTAATGCCACAGTAGAAGGCAGGGCTGTAGTTCCACCGTAGAAGGCAGGGCTGTAATGCCACCGTAGAAGGCAGGGCTGTAGTGCCACCGTAGAAGGCAGGGCTGTAATGCCACCGTAGAAGGCAGGGCTGTAATGCCACCGTAGAAGGCAGGACTGTAGTGCCACCGTAGAAGGCAGGGCTGTAGTTCCACCGTAGAAGGCAGGGCTGTAATGCCACCGTAGAGGACAGGGCTGTAGTGCCACCGTAGAAGGCTGGGCTGTAGTGCCACTGTAGAGGGCAGGGCTGTAGTGCCACCGTAGAAGGCAGGGCTGTAGTGCCACCGTAGAGGGCATGGCTGTATTGCCACCGTAGAGGGCAGGGCTGTAATGCCACCGTAGAGGGAATGGCTGTATTGCCACCGTAGAGGGCAGGGCTGTAGTGCCACCGTAGAGGGCATGGCTGTATTGCCACCATAGAAGACAGGGCTGTAGTGCCACCGTAGAAGGCAGGGCTGTAGTGCCACTGTAGAGGGCATGGCTGTAGTGCCACCGTAGAGGGCAGGGCTGTAATGCCACTGTAGAGGGCAGGGCTGTAGTGCCACCGTAGAAGGCAGGGCTGTAGTTCCACCGTAGAGGGCAGGGCTGTAGTGCCACCGTAGAGGGCAGGGCTGTAATGCCACCGTAGAGGGCAGGGCTGTAGTGCCACTGTAGAAGGCAGGGCTGTAGTGCCACTGTAGAGGGCAGGGCTGTAGTGCCACCGTAGAAGGCAGGGCTGTAGTGCCACCGTAGAGGGCATGGCTGTAGTGCCACCGTAGAGGGCAGGGCTGTAGTGCCACCGTAGAAGGCAGGGCTGTAATGCCACCATAGAGGGCAGGGCTGTAGTGCCACCGTAGAAGGCAGGGCTGTAATGCCACCATAGAGGGCAGGGCTGTAGTGCCACCGTAGAAGGCAGGGCTGTAATGCCACCGTAGAAGGCAGGACTGTAGTGCCACCGTAGAAGGCAGGGCTGTAGTTCCACCGTAGAAGGCAGGGCTGTAATGCCACCGTAGAGGACAGGGCTGTAGTGCCACCGTAGAAGGCTGGGCTGTAGTGCCACTGTAGAGGGCAGGGCTGTAGTGCCACCGTAGAAGGCAGGGCTGTAGTGCCACCGTAGAGGGCATGGCTGTATTGCCACCGTAGAGGGCAGGGCTGTAATGCCACCGTAGAGGGAATGGCTGTATTGCCACCGTAGAGGGCAGGGCTGTAGTGCCACCGTAGAGGGCATGGCTGTATTGCCACCATAGAAGACAGGGCTGTAGTGCCACCGTAGAAGGCAGGGCTGTAGTGCCACTGTAGAGGGCATGGCTGTAGTGCCACCGTAGAGGGCAGGGCTGTAATGCCACCGTAGAGGGCAGGGCTGTAGTGCCACCGTAGAAGGCAGGGCTGTAGTTCCACCGTAGAGGGCAGGGCTGTAGTGCCACCGTAGAGGGCAGGGCTGTAATGCCACCGTAGAGGGCAGGGCTGTAGTGCCACTGTAGAAGGCAGGGCTGTAGTGCCACTGTAGAGGGCAGGGCTGTAGTGCCACCGTAGAAGGCAGGGCTGTAGTGCCACCGTAGAGGGCATGGCTGTAGTGCCACCGTAGAGGGCAGGGCTGTAGTGCCACCGTAGAAGGCAGGGCTGTAATGCCACCGTAGAGGGCAGGGCTGTAGTGCCACCGTAGAAGGCAGGGCTGTAGTGCCACCATAGAGGGCAGGGCTGTAGTGCCACCGTAGAAGGCAGGGCTGTAATGCCACCGTAGAGGGCAGGGCTGTAATGCCACCGTAGAGGGCAGGGCTGTAGTGCCACCGTAGAGGGCAGGGCTGTAGTGCCACCGTAGAAGGCAGGGCTGTAGTGCCACCGTAGAGGGCAGGGCTGTAGTGCCACCGTAGAAGGCAGGGCTGTAGTGCCACTGTAGAGGGCAGGGCTGTAGTGCCACCGTAGAAGGCAGGGCTGTAGTGCCACCGTAGAGGGCATGGCTGTAGTGCCACCGTAGAAGGCAGGGCTGTAGTGCCACCATAGAGGGCAGGGCTGTAGTGCCACCGCAGAGGGCAGGGCTGTAGTGCCACTGTAGAAGGCAGGGCTGTTGTGCCACTTACTGGAGTAAGCAATCCTAAAATCCAACATTGACCCTTTAAGGACCCTGCCGCCTTCTGCTCTGAAGAGCATATTGCTTCACAATTTTACACATTGATACATTGTTGGTAATGTAGCAAAGCTCAGAACCTTCCGTAATATTTGTCTGTTGATTTCCGTGTTACACCAAGTTTTCTTACAAATACTTGGATGAAACCCATATAATCACTGGATCTTAATTCTCTTTTGTCCCACATATGAATAAAAAAATGGGATTTTTGATAATTATGGAGGCTGGAGAGCTGAACTTTGGACAAATCCGCCCTGCTTCACCCCGCGCACGTGGGAACATGTTCCCATGTGACCAAGACTCTTCTGAAATGAGTTGATGAATCTCTATTGTAGCGATATTTATTAGGACAATGGGTTGTATTCAGACGACCATTGTAAAACTCAGGTCAATGCGAATTTAATTAGCTGTAATAATGAATTGTTGTAACATTTACCTCTTATAACAGAAGTAGCAGATTTTAATGAAGGAACCCAAATTATCCAGTGCAGCTAATCCAGTTTCGACACAAGAGAAAAAGAAAATTATTTTGTCGCAGGATAAAATATCTTCTGTCCGAGAAAGATAGTAAGAAACTGCAAAAACACAGAAAAGGCTATAATGTAGTCAGAGTCTATAACACATTTTTGCATTCAGTAAATATTCTGATAACACCACATTTATAATAGAAAATGAACCTACAATATTCCACTTAGAGGGAATCTGTCAGCAGGATTTCATCCCCCATCTGTTTATATGTGCATGTCGACAAAGACAAGTCCAGAAATACCTGTACATGTCCACTCCTCTGTTATCTCAGCACTTAAATTGATATATAAGAGAGACTGAAGATCTATGGTAAATCTGAATCCTCTGTCACTCCAGCTCTATTCTCCACCCAGCACCAGCTCCTCCTTCTTGACTGACAGCCTCTATGCTGTGTGACTTCAGGCAAAGGAGCCTTCAGTCAAAGTAGGAAGAGGTGATGCTGGAGGGAGGAGAAGAGCTGGAGTGACGGAGGCTTCAGATCTACCAGAGTGCTTTAGCCTCATTTGCATATCATTCAAATGCTAATTTCTATGGAGGAACGGACCGGATTGCTGAACTTATCTTTGAAGATCTGCATGTGCAGAATTAATTTGAGGACGAAATCCTAGTATAGTCAAAAGCTCCTTAAAACGTGGCAATTTATTTGCACAACTCAAAACTTTCTGTCAATCCCGACCAGCTCTCCTATTCTTTAGAAAGGTCTTTAGGGAAAGGGTGAGTTGAAGCCCGTCACACAAACTCATCATAATTTCACAAAAGTGTCAAAAAAAAGTCCCTGGATGGAGTGACATTGCTGGTGAAAGTGCACGGTTCTTAATGAATTTGGCGTATCTTGCTCCAGCGCGCAGTTTATTAAGAATGGCATAGACAATACCTCTATTGATGAATCGGGGGCCACAGTCTGGGGACAATTGTAACTGGATGAACCACATTATAAACTAAATCAGCGCTTGGTGGAACATATTCATAACAGTGATGTGATCTACAAGCCCAATCTGAAAAGATTTAAAGCTCCACCCATATAGTTAAGCCCCACCCCATTTATTCGCCACTGAAGGCTCCACCCCCTGTAGCTGAGCCCCACCCCCATTCATGCACTGTAAGCCTCCCAGGGCTATAGATCGACTAGCGGACTGGGCTAGGAAGAGCTTTCACAGCCTAATCCTCCTGCAAATGTAATTGTGATGGGCCCTGTCCTCCCCGGGCCCCGATGTACGTTCTCTTCATAAGGTATATACCCGCTCCGGAGCTGTAACATTGATATCCAGTAATAGCAGATAGGACGAACCTGTGCAGACCAAACATGTAGAACTCACTAAGAAGCAGAGTGCAAACCACTTTATCAGAACTGAATTCTTTTTCGCTTGTTTGTAAAATATCACAGACTGGAGCAGCAGACACGCCGACTGAACGATTAAAAGATTCGGTAGATGAGGTAGATTCGGACAATTGTGTAGATTCACAAATCCTGCAAAAAAGAAGTTGTCGTTAAAGAGTGTCTGTCAGACTTACTGAGAGGGCGCTTCTTATCGACAGCCTCCGTCTTTCAGTCATAGAGGTGTGTTCAGAGCGAGCAGCGGCTGTAAGCATGACCTGGCACTTTGATTGACAGCTTGTTCTGTACAGATGTGCTGCAGAGTGAGCTGTCAATTAAAGTGCTGGGGGGCGTGGTTACAGCGGCTCCTCGCTGTGTATTGACTGGTGACTGAATCCGCTTCGTGCACATCTCTATGACTGAAAGCGGCCGGCTCCTGGGAAGAATATATGTAATTTTCTCCCATTAGGAATACTCTCAGTAGCATTAGCACACAGTTAACTTGCAGATGAACTCTATATCTGCAGGCGTTGTTGCCGCAGCTTCTTTCCTGCCAAGAAATCAGGCTTTGCTACAAAAATAAAAGGCAGCAAAATACACAAGTATCATTATTTGCAGCATTTTGCTGGAGAAAAGTCATGGAAAGCAACTCAACTTTATTAGCATGCACAAAGGGACACAAGTTAGCCCAAAAAACACACCAAAGAAAAGCACCAAAACCTCAATGAAAAACGCACCAAAAAAGCGCCAAAACAGCAACAAGCCCGAAGTTTAATAATGAACAGAGGTCAGCCAAATACTCTCATTAACAAAAGGTACATAAAGAGTTAAATAAAGACACACACACACACACACAAAATCTGCGTAAAAAAAAAAATTGCGTGGGCTCCCGCGTGATTTTCATAACCAGCAGAGGGAAAGCCGACGGCCGAAGGCTGATGTTAATATTCTGGGAAGGATCCAATAGACATAAAGGTTCCCAGGCTATTAATATCAGCTCACAGATGTTTGCTTAGCGTTTACTGGCTGTTTTACAGGGGAATCCCAGAAAAAAATTGACATGGGGTCCCCATATCAAATCAAAACTGCAAAAGCTAGGCAGACAGCTGCAGGCTGATATTAATAGCCTGGGAAGGGGCCATGGATATTGGCTCCCCCCCAGGATAAAAACATCAGCTCTCAGTCGCTCCAGAAATGGCGCATCCTCTAGATGCGCCAATTCTGACACTTAGCCTCACTCTTCCCACTGGCCCTGTAGCGGTGACAAGTGGGGTAATTGTTATGATCCGGTGACCTTGGAGCTGCATGAGAACTTTCACTGGAGAAAGTGGCCACTATACTGACCGCAAACCTGAACTTAACACCGCAACTAGAAGTAGCCATGGAGTATACCTAACACACCTAGACACCTCGTCACAGCCGGAGGACTAAATACCCCTAAAGATGGAAATCAGAATACTGTCTTGCCTCAGAGAAAATCCCCAAAGGATAGACAGCCCCCCACAAATATTAGCGGTGAGTCGGAGAGGAAAAAACATACACAGGCAGAAAAAAACAGGATTTAGCACAGGAGGCCACTCTAGCTGGGTAGGACAGGATAGGACAGAGTTCTGTGTGGTCAGTATAAAACCCTTCAAGAATCCACAGCAGAATATACCAAAAACTTCCTACATCTAACTAAAGATGTAGGAGCATATATCTGCAACTCCAGTGAAACCAACCAGACAGAGAAAACACAGACACAGTCTAATCTGGACAAAAGACAAACAAACGAACAGTACTGAAAATAAGCACACTGCATGTGTGCCACAGGAAAAGAAACAGAGACTTATCTTTGCTGAACTGGCAGATAAGCAGGAGAGGCCAGGCAGAGATCCAATACTTCCAAAGAAACATTGACAACTGGCAAGGGCTAAAGGATCCTGAACACCTAAATATCCCAGTCAGAATTGTAATTATCTGATACACCTGGCCAGGACTGCGAGTCAAAGACAACTGCATTCCCACCAACAACCACTGGAGGGAACCCAATAGCAGAATTCACAACAGTACCCCCCCTTTGAGGAGGGGTCACCGAACCCTCACCATGGCCCCCAGGAAGATCAGGATGAGCCAGATGAAAGGCACGGACCAAATCAGCAGCATGGACATCAGAGGCAAAAACCCAAGAATTATCCTCCTGGCCATAACCTTTCCATTTGACCAGGTACTGAAGCTTCCGCCTCGAAAAACGGGAATCCAAAATCTTCTCAACAACATATTCCAACTCCCCATCAACCAACACAGGGGCCGGAGGATCAGCAGAGGGAACAACGGGCTCCACATATTTCCGCAACAAAGATCTATGGAAGACATTACGGATAGCAAAAGAGGCCGGAAGCGCCAGTCGAAAAGACACCGGATTAATAATCTCAGAAATCCTATAAGGACCAATAAACCGAGGTTTAAACTTAGGAGAAGAAACCTTCATAGGAACATGACGGGAAGACAACCAGACCAGATCCCCAACCCGAAGCCGGGAACCAACACACCGACGACGATTAGCAAAACGTTGAGCCTCCTCTTGAGACAACACCAACGTGTCCACCACATGAGCCCAAATCTGCTGCAACCTGTCAACCACAGAATCCACACCAGGACAGTCAGAAGGCTCAACCTGCCCAGAAGAAAAACGAGGATGAAAACCAAAATTACAAAAGAAAGGCGAAACCAAAGTAGCCGAACTAGCCCGATTATTAAGGGCAAACTCGACCAATGGCAAAAAAGCCACCCAATCATCCTGATCAGCAGACACACAGCATCTCAAATAAGTCTCCAAGGTCTGATTAGTACACTCGGTCTGGCCATTTGTCTGAGGATGAAATGCAGAAGAAAAAGACAAATCAATGCCCAGCCTAGCACAAAAGGCCCGCCAAAACCTAGAAACAAACTGGGAACCTCTGTCGGAAACAATATTCTCCGGAATACCATGCAAACAAACCACATGCTGAAAGAACAACGGAACCAAATCAGAAGAGGAAGGCAATTTAGGTAAGGGTACCAAATGAACCATCTTAGAGAACCGGTCACAAACAACCCAGATAACAGACATCTTCTGGGAGACCGGAAGATCAGAAATAAAATCCATAGAAATATGCGTCCAGGGCCTCTCAGGGACTGGCAATGGCAAAAGCAACCCACTAGCACGGGAGCAACAAAGCTTGGCCCGCGCACAAGTCCCACAGGACTGCACAAAAAAACGCACATCACGTGACAATGAAGGCCACCAAAAGGACCTACCAACCAAATCTCTGGTACCAAAAATGCCAGAATGACCGGCCAACACGGAACAGTGAACCTCAGAAATCACTCTACTAGTCCATCTATCAGGAACAAACAATTTCCCCACAGGACAGCGGTCAGGTTTGTCAACCTGAAATTCCTGAAGAACCCGTCGTAAATCAGGGGAAATGGCAGAAAGGACCACCCCTTCTTTCAGAATACCGACCGGCTCTAAGACCTCAGGAGAATCAGGCAAAAAACTCCTAGAGAGGGCATCAGCCTTAATATTCTTAGAACCCGGAAGGTACGAGACCACAAAATCAAAACGGGAAAAAAACAAGGACCATCGAGCCTGTCTAGGATTCAGCCGTTTAGCAGACTCGAGGTAAATCAAATTCTTATGATCGGTCAAGACCACAATCCGGTGCTTAGCTCCCTCAAGCCAATGTCGGCACTCCTCAAACGCCCACTTCATAGCCAACAACTCCCGATTGCCGACATCATAATTGCGTTCAGCAGGCGAAAACTTACGGGAAAAGAAGGCACACGGTTTCATTAAGGAAGCAACAGGATCCCTCTGAGACAAAACGGCCCCTGCCCCAATCTCAGAAGCGTCAACCTCAACCTGAAACGGAAGAGAAACATCCGGTTGGCGCAACACTGGAGCAGAAGTAAATCGACGTTTAAGCTCCTGAAAGGCAGAGACAGCCGCAGAGGACCAATTCGCCACATCAGCGCCCTTCTTCGTCAAATCGGTCAAGGGTTTAACTGTTGTGAGTTCTGTTTTTGGGCTCCCTCTGGTGGTTACTGATGGTACTGGGTGACTTGTGTTCTCTGCGGTCTCTGGTGTCCACCTGTTCCATCAGGTTATGGATGTTTCCTCGCCGGCTATCAATGTTATCAGCGTGTCTTTTTACCTCTGCTCCCTGCATCTGTTATCTTCAGGACAAGCTAAGTTTTGATTTTCCTGTTCCACGTTTTGCTTACTTTTTGTCTTAGTCCAGCTTGCAGATATGTGATTCTTTGCTGCTGGTTGCTCTAGTGGGCTGAAATTACTCCTCATGTTCCATGAGTTGGCACATGAGTTCAAGTAATTTCAGGATGGTTTTTTGAAGGGTTTTTCGCTGACCGCGCAGTTCACTTTTGTATCCTCTGCTATCTAGCTTTAGCGGGCCTCATTTTTGCTGATTCTATTTTCATAACTACGTATGTGCTTTCCTCTTATTTCACCGTTATTACATGTGGGGGGCTGCTATTTCTGTGGGGTGTTTCTCTGGAGGCAAGTGAGGTCTGTGTTTCTTCTTATAGGGGAAGTTAATCCTTCGGCTGGCGCGAGACGTCTAGGAATCATCGTAGGCACGTTCCCCGGCTACTGCTAGTTGTGTGTTTAGGTTCAGGATCGCGGTCAGCTCAGGTTCCATCACCCTAGAGCTTGTTTTGTTTTTGTGCTTGTCCTTTTGTGATCCCCTGCCATTGGGATCATGACAGTATAGCCGGCCAGAAAAAATTGGTCATCGTTTTGGCTCAAGTAGGAGGAAAAGTAGTCTGAGGAAGTTTTTTTTTTTTTTTTTTTTCCCTCCTCAGTGTTTGCTGCCTAGCCTTAATTGCAGCTTGACTGCTTCTTTCCTCCTCTTAATCCTTGAATGGCTCTGACCTCAGCTGTTTATCATGGACGTCCAGAGTTTGGCTTCCAGCCTGAATAATCTTGCTGCTAAGGTTCAAAATATACAAGATTTTGTTGTACATACGCCTATGTCTGAACCTAGAATTCCTGTCCCAGAGTTTTTTTCTGGAGATAGATCTAGTTTTCTGAATTTTAGGAACAATTGCAAGTTGTTTCTTTCCTTGAAATCTCGCTCCTCTGGAGACCCTGCTCAGCAGGTCAAGATTGTTATATCTTTCCTGCAAGGTGACCCTCAGAATTGGGCATTTGCATTGGCACCAGGGGATCCTGCGTTGCTCAATGTGGATGCGTTTTTTCTGGCATTGGGTTTGCTCTATGAGGAACCTAACCTAGAGATTCAGGCTGAAAAAGCTTTATTGGCTCTCTCTCAGGGGCAAGATGAAGCAGAAATATATTGTCAGAAATTTCGGAAATGGTCGGTGCTTACTCAGTGGAATGAGTGCGCTCTGGCTGCAAAATTCAGAGATGGCCTTTCTGAGGCCATTAAAGATGTTATGGTGGGGTTCCCGGCGCCTACAGGTCTGAATGAGTCCATGACTATGGCTATTCAGATTGATCGGCGTTTACGGGAGCGCAAACCTGTGCACCATTTGGCGGTGTCTTCTGAACAGGCACCTGAGATAATGCAATGTGATAGAATTCAGTCCAGAAGTGAACGGCAAAATTATAGGCGGAAAAATGGATTGTGTTTTTATTGTGGTGATTCAGCTCATGTTATATCAGCATGCTCTAAACGCACAAAAAAGGTTGATAAGTCTGTTGCCATTGGTACTTTACAGTCTAAGTTCATTCTGTCTGTGACGCTGATTTGTTCATTATCATCCATTTCCGTCGATGCCTATGTGGATTCAGGCGCTGCCCTGAGTCTTATGGATTGGTCATTTGCCAATCGCTGTGGGTTTAGTCTGGAACCTTTGGAAGTTCCTATTCCTTTGAAAGGAATTGACTCTACACCTTTGGCTATGAATAAACCTCAGTACTGGACACAAGTGACCATGCGTATGACTTCCGTTCATCAGGAGGTGATTCGCTTCCTGGTACTGTATAATTTACATGATGTCTTAGTGCTTGGTCTGCCATGGTTACAAACTCATAACCCAGTCCTGGACTGGAAAACAATGTCTGTGTTAAGCTGGGGATGTCAGGGGGTTCATGATGATGCATCTCCGATTTCTATCGCTTCATCTACTCCTTCTGAGGTTCCGGTATTTTTGTCTGATTATCGGGAGGTTTTTGAGGAGCCTAAGCTCAGTTCGCTTCCTCCTCACAGGGATTGCGATTGTGCTATAGATTTGATTCCTGGCAGTAAATTCCCTAAAGGTCGTTTGTTCAATCTGTCAGTGCCAGAGCATACTGCTATGCGGGATTATGTTAAGGAGTCCTTGGAAAAGGGACATATCCGTCCATCTTCGTCCCCTTTGGTAGCAGGTTTTTTTTTGTGGCCAAAAAAGATGGTTCCTTGAGGCCTTGCATAGATTATCGTCTTTTGAATAAGATTACAGTCAAATATCAGTATCCTTTGCCATTGTTGACTGATTTGTTCGCTCGCATTAAGGGGGCTAAATGGTTCACTAAGATTGATCTTCGGGGTGCGTATAATCTTGTGCGGATAAGGCAGGGTGATGAGTGGAAAACCGCATTTAATACGCCTGAGGGCCATTTCGAGTATTTGGTGATGCCTTTTGGACTTTCTAATGCTCCTTCTGTCTTCCAGTCTTTTATGCACGATATTTTCCGTGAATATCTGGATAAATTTATTATCGTTTATTTGGATGATGTTTTGGTTTTTTTCTGATGACTGGGAGTCTCATGTTCAGCAGGTCAGGAAGGTGTTTCAGGTCCTGAGGGCCAATTCTTTGTTTGTAAAGGGTTCTAAATGTCTCTTTGGAGTCCAGAAGATTTCTTTTTTGGGGTATATTTTTTCCCCTTCTACTATTGAGATGGATCCCGTCAAGGTTCAGGCTATTTGTGACTGGACGCAGCCTACATCTCTTAAGAGTCTACAGAAGTTCTTGGGCTTTGCTAATTTTTATCGTCGCTTCATAACTAATTTTTCTAGTGTTGTTAAGCCTTTGACGGATTTGACTAAAAAGGGTGCTGATGTTACTGATTGGTCTCCTGCGGCTGTGGAGGCCTTTCAGGAACTTAAGCGCCGGTTTTCTTCTGCTACTGTGTTGCGTCAGCCAGATACGTCGCTTCCTTTTCAGGTTGAGGTTGATGCTTCCGAGATCGGAGCGGGGGCGGTTTTGTCACAGAGAAGCTCCGATGGCTCAGTGATGAAGCCATGTGCGTTCTTTTCTAGAAAATTTTCGCCCGCTGAACGGAATTATGATGTTGGTAATCGGGAGCTTTTGGCCATGAAGTGGGCATTTGAGGAGTGGCGTCATTGGCTTGAGGGTGCTAGACATTGTGTGGTGGTCTTGACTGATCACAAAAATCTGATGTACCTTGAGTCTGCCAAGCGTCTGAATCCTAGACAGGCTCGTTGGTCACTGTTTTTCTCCCGTTTCGATTTTGTGGTTTCATACCTGCCAGGTTCAAAGAATGTGAAGGCGGATGCTCTTTCTAGGAGTTTTGTGCCTGACTCCCCTGGATATTCTGAGCCCACTGGTATCCTTAGGGATGGGGTGATTTTGTCGGCTGTCTTCCCAGACTTGCGACGTGCTTTGCAGGAGTTTCAGGCGGATAAACCTGATCATTGTCCGCCGGAAAGACTGTTTGTTCCGGATAATTGGACCAGTAGAGTCATCTCCGAGGTCCATTCTTCTGTGTTGGCAGGTCATCCTGGAATATTTGGTACTAGAGACTTGGTGGCCAGGTCTTTTTGGTGGCCTTCCTTGTCGAGGGATGTGCGTTCTTTCGTGCAGTCTTGTGGAGTTTGCGCTCGGGCTAAGCCTTGCTGTTCTCGGGCCAGTGGATTGTTGTTACCTTTGCCTATCCCGAAGAGGCCTTGGACGCACATTTCCATGGACTTTATTTCGGATCTCCCTGTCTCTCAAAAAATGTCCGTCATATGGGTTGTGTGTGACCGCTTTTCTAAGATGGTTCATCTGGTACCCTTGCCTAAGTTACCTTTCTCCTCTGAGTTGGTCCCTCTGTTTTTTCAAAACGTGGTCCGTTTGCATGGCATTCCGGAGAACATCGTTTCTGACAGGGGATCCCAGGTTGTGTCTAGATTTTGGCGGACGTTTTGTGCTAAGATGGGCATTGATTTGTCCTTTTCGTCTGCATTCCATCCCCAGACGAATGGCCAGACGGAACGAACTAATCAGACTTTAGAAACTTATTTAAGGTGTTTTGTTTCTGCTGATCAAGATGACTGGGTTTCCTTTTTGCCGCTTGCCGAGTTTGCCCTTAATAATCGGGCTAGTTCTGCTACCTTGGTTTCTCCTTTCTTTTGTAATTCGGGGTTTCATCCTCGTTTTTCCTCTGGTCAGGTGGAGCCTTCTGATTGTCCTGGAGTGGACATGGTGGTGGATAGGTTGCATCGGATTTGGAGTCATGTGGTGGACAATTTGAAGTTGTCCCAGGAGAGGGCTCAGCAGTTTGCTAATCGCCGTCGCCGCGTGGGTCCTCGACTTCTTGTTGGGGACTTGGTGTGGTTGTCTTCTCGTTTTGTTCCTATGAAGGTCTCTTCTCCTAAGTTCAAGCCTCGGTTCATCGGTCCCTATAGGATCTTGGAAATTCTTAACCCTGTGTCGTTTCGTTTGGATCTCCCGGCATCGTTTGCTATTCATAATGTGTTCCATCGGTCGTTGTTGCGGAAGTATGAGGTACCTGTCGTTCCTTCGCTTGAGCCTCCTGCTCCGGTGCTGGTGGAGGGTGAATTGGAGTATGTTGTGGAGAAGATCTTGGATTCTCGTGTTTCCAGACGGAAACTCCAGTATTTGGTCAAGTGGAAGGGTTATGGTCAGGAGGATAATTCTTGGGTGATTGCCTCTGATGTTCATGCTGCCGATTTGGTCCGTGCTTTTCATAGGGCTCATCCTGGTCGCCCTGGTGGTTCTCGTGAGGGTTCGGTGACCCCTCCTCAAGGGGGGTACTGTTGTGAGTTCTGTTTTTGGGCTCCCTCTGGTGGTTACTGATGGTACTGGGTGACTTGTGCTCTCTGCGGTCTCTGGTGTCCACCTGTTCCATCAGGTTATGGGTGTTTCCTATTTAACCTGGCTTTTTTGTCATTTCCTCGCCGGCTATCAATGTTATCAGCGTGTCTTTTTACCTCTGCTCCCTGCGTCTGTTATCTTCAGGACAAGCTAAGTTTTGATTTTCCTGTTCCACGTTTTGCTTACTTTTTGTCTTAGTCCAGCTTGCAGATATGTGATTCTTTGCTGCTGGTTGCTCTAGTGGGCTGAAATTACTCCTCATGTTCCATGAGTTGGCACATGAGTTCAAGTAATTTCAGGATGGTTTTTTGAAGGGTTTTTCGCTGACCGCGCAGTTCACTTTTGTATCCTCTGCTATCTAGCTTTAGCGGGCCTCATTTTTGCTGATTCTATTTTCATAACTACGTATGTGCTTTCCTCTTATTTCACCGTTATTACATGTGGGGGGCTGCTATTTCTGTGGGGTGTTTCTCTGGAGGCAAGTGAGGTCTGTGTTTCTTCTTATAGGGGAAGTTAATCCTTCGGCTGGCGCGAGACGTCTAGGAATCATCGTAGGCACGTTCCCCGGCTACTGCTAGTTGTGTGTTTAGGTTCAGGATCGCGGTCAGCTCAGGTTCCATCACCCTAGAGCTTGTTTTGTTTTTGTGCTTGTCCTTTTGTGATCCCCTGCCATTGGGATCATGACATTTAACCATGCTGGAAAAATTAGAAATGAAACGGCGATAAAAATTTGCAAAACCCCAAAATTTCTGAAGGCTCTTCACGGATGTGGGCTGAATCCAATCATGAATGGCCTAAACCTTAACCAGATCCATCTCTATAGACGAAGGAGAAAAAATGAAGCCCAAAAAAGAGACTTTCTGCACCCCAAAGAGACACTTAAACCCTTTCACAAACAGGGCATTGTCACGAAGGATCTGAAATACCATCCTGACCTGTTGCACATGAGACTCCCAATCATCGGAAAAAATCAAAATATCGTCCAAATATACAATCAAGAATTTATCAAGATAAGTCCGGGAGATATCATGCATGAAGGACTGAAAAACAGATGGAGCATTAGAGAGTCCGAATGGCATCACAAGGTATTCAAAATGGCCTTCGGGCGTGTTAAACGCAGTTTTCCATTCATCACCCTGCTTAATGCGAACAAGATTATATGCCCCTCGAAGGTCAATCTTGGTAAACCAACTAGCTCCCTTAATCCTAGCAAACAAATCAGAAAGCAAAGGTAAAGGGTATTGAAAGTTGACCGTGATTTTATTCAAGAGGCGATAATCTATACAGGGTCTCAAGGAACCATCTTTTTTAGCAACAAAAAAGAACCCCGCTCCCAACGGTGAAGAAGATGGCCGAATATGCCCTTTCTCCAAAGACTCCTTAATATAGCTCCGCATGGCGGTATGTTCAGGCACAGATAGATTAAAAAGTCGACCCTTAGGAAACTTACAGCCTGGAATCAAGTCAATAGCACAATCACAGTCCCTGTGCGGTGGAAGAAAACTGGACTTGGGCTCATCGAATACATCCTGAAAATCAGACAAAAACTCTGGAATCTCAGAAGGTGAAGAAGAGGAGATTGACATCAAAGGAACATCATTATGAACCCCCTGACAACCCCAACTAGTCACAGACATGGACTTCCAGTCCAACACAGGATTATGTACCTGCAACCATGGAAAACCCAGCACGATAACATCATGCAAGTTATGCAACACCAGAAATCGACCATCTTCCTGATGGGCTGGCGTTATGCGCATGGTCACCTGTGTCCAAAACTGGGGCTTATTTCTAGCCAAGGGTGTAGCATCAATGCCCCTCAAAGGAATAGGGTTCTGCAAAGGCTGCAAGGGAAAACCACAATGCTTGGCAAACTCAAAATCCATTAAATTCAAGGCGGCGCCTGAATCCACAAACATCATGACAGAAAATGATGACAATGAGCAGATCAAGGACACAGATAACAGAAATTTAGGTTGTACAGTACTGATGGTAATTGAACTGGTGATCCTCTTTGTCCGCTTAGGGCAGACAGAAATGACATGAGAAGCGTCGCCACAATAATAACACAACCTATTTTGACATCTGAAACCTTGTCGTTCCGTTCTAGACAGAATTCTATCACATTGCATAGGCTCAGAAATTTGCTCTGAGGATAACGCCACAGCGCGCACAGTTCTGCGCTCCCGCAGGCGTCGGTCAATCTGAATGGCCAGAGACATAGAATCACTCAGACCGGAAGGCGTGGGAAACCCCACCATAACATCTTTAACGGATTCAGAAAGCCCCCTTCTGAAAATTGCCGCGAAAGCATCATTATTCCATTTAGTCAATACAGACCATTTTCTGAATTTCTGACAATACAATTCTGCCGCCTTTTGACCCTGAGACAGGGCCAACAAGGTCTTCTCAGCTTGATCCACAGAATTAGGCTCATCATATAATAGTCCTAAAGCCTGAAAAAAGGAGTCAATATTAAGCAAAGCCAGATTCCCAGATTCCAGGGAAAACGCCCAATCCTGCGGGTCGCCACGCAGCAGGGAGATTACGATTTTTACCTGCTGAATGGAATCACCAGAGGATCGAGGTCTCAGGTCAAAAAACAGTTTACAGTTGTTTTTAAAACTCAAAAATTTAGACTTGTCACCAGAAAACAAATCAGGAATAGGAATCTTCAGTTCTAAAGCAGGAGTCTGAACAATATAATCAGAAATACCTTGCACACTAGCAGCAAGCTGGTCTACACGAGAAGCTAATTCCTGAACATTGCTTGCACCAGGCTCCTCAGCCACCCAGATATTAAGAGGGAAGAGAACACAAAACAGACTGGAGAAAAAAAATGGCTCAAGAGCTTCCTTCCCTTCTTCTGAGATGCATTTAACTCATTGTTGGCCAGTTGTACTGTTATGATCCGGTGACCTTGGAGCTGCATGAGAACTTTCACTGGAGAAAGTGGCCACTATACTGACCGCAAACCTGAACTTAACACCGCAACTAGAAGTAGCCGTGGAGTGTACCTAACACACCTAGACACCTCGTCACAGCCGGAGGACTAAATACCCCTAAAGATGGAAATCGGAATACTGTCTTGCCTCTGAGAAAATCCCCAAAGGTTAGACAGCCCCCCACAAATATTGGCGGTGAGTCGGAGAGGAAAAAACATTCACAGGCAGAAAAAACAGGATTTAGCACAGGAGGCCACTCTAGCTGGATAGGACAGGATAGGACAGAGTTCTGTGCGGTCAGTATAAAACCCTTCAAAAATCCACAGCAGAATATACAAAAAACTTCCTACATCTAACTAAAGATGTAGGAGCGTATATCTGCAACTCCAGTGAAACCAACCAGACAGAGAAAACACAGACACAGTCTAATCTGGACAAAAGACAAACAAACGAACAGTACTGAAAATAAGCACACTGCATGTGTACCACAGGAAAAGAAACAGACACTTATCTTTGCTGAACTGGCAGATAAGCAGGAGAGGCCAGGCAGAGATCCAATACTTCCAAAGAACCATTGACAACTGGCAAGGGCTAAAGGATCCTGCACACCTAAATATCCCAGTCAGAATTGTAATTATCCGATACACCTGGCCAGGAATGCGAGTCAGAGACAACTGCATTCCCACCAACAACCACTGGAGGGAACCCAAGAGCAAAATTCACAACAGGTAATATTTCTGGGGTTGATGTCACCTTTATATTGTCCTGTGACATCAAGCCCACGGGTTAGTAATGGAGAGGCGTCAATAAGACACCTATCCATTACTAATCATATACCGTATATACTGGAGTATAAGCCGACCCGAGTATAAGCCGACCCCCCTAATTTTGCCACAAAAAAGGAAAACTTATTGACTCGAGTATAAGCCTAGGGTAGGAAATGCAGCAGCTACCCGTGAACTTCAAAAATAAAAATAGATGCTCCATACCTTTCATTATTGCCCCATAAGATGCTCCATATAAAGCTGTGCCACATACAATGCTCCATACTGTTCATTATTGCCCCATAGATGTGTCATAGAAAGCTCTGCCATATAGTGCTCTGCACCGTTCATCATTGCCCCATAGATGTGCCATATAAAGCTGTGCCATATAGTGCTCTGCACCGTTCACTATTGCCCCATAGATGTGCCATATAAAGCTGTGCCATATAAAGCTGTGCAATATAGTGCTCTGCACCGTTCATTATTGCCCCATAGCTGTGCCATATAGTGCTCTGCAACGATCATTATTGCCCCATAGATGTGCCATACAAAGCTGTGCCATATAGTGCTCTGCACCGTTCATTATTGCCAGATAGATGTGCCATATAGTGCTCTGCGCCGTTCATTATTGCCCCATAGATGTGCCATATAGTGCTCTGCACCGTTCATTATTGCCCCATAGCTGTGCCATATAGTGCTCTGCTCCGTTCATTATTGCCCCACAGCTCTGCCATATAGTGCTCTGCACCGTTCATTATTGCCCCATAGATGTGCCATATAGTGCTCTGCACCGTTCATTATTGCCCCATAGCTGTGCCATATAGTGCTCTGCACCGTTCATTATTGCCCCATAACTGTGCCATATAGTGCTCTGCACTGTTCATTATTGCCCCATAGATGTGCCATATAAAGCTGTGCCATATAGTGCTCTGCACCGTTCATTATTGCCCCATAGATGTGCCATATAGTGCTCTGAGCCGTTCATTATTGCCCCACAGATGTGCCATGTAGTGCTCTGCACCGTTCATTATTGCCCCATAGCTGTGCCATATAGTGCTCTGCACCGTTCATTATTGCCCCATAACTGTGCCATATCGTGCTCTGCACCATTCATTATTGCCCCATAGCTGTGCCATATAGTGCTCTGCACCGTTCATTATTGCCCCATAGCTCTGCCATATAGTGCTCTGCACCGTTCATTATTGCCCCATAGCTCTGCCATATAGTGCTCTGCACCATTCATTATTGCCCCATTGCTGTGCCATATAGTGCTCTGCGCCGTTCATTATTGCCCCATAGCTCTGCCATATAGTGCTCTGCACCGTTCATTATTGCCCCATAACTGTGCCATATAGTGCTCTGCACCGTTCATTATTGCCCCATAGCTGTGCCATATAGTGCTCTGCACCGTTCATTATTGCCCCATAGCTGTGCCATATAGTGCTCTGTGCCGTTCATTATTGCCCCATAGCTCTGCCATATAGTTCTCTGCACCGTTCATTATTGCCCCATAGCTCTGCCATATAGTGCTCTGCACCGTTCATTATTGCCCCATAGCTGTGCCATATAGTGCTCTGCACCGTTCATTATTGCCCCATAGCTGTGCCATATAGTGCTCTGCACCGTTCATTATTGCCCCATAGCTGTGCCATATAGTGCTCTGCACCGTTCATTATTGCCCCATAGCTGTGCCATATAGTGCTCTGTGCCGTTCATTATTGCCCCATAGCTCTGCCATATAGTTCTCTGCACCGTTCATTATTGCCCCATAGCTCTGCCATATAGTGCTCTGCACCGTTCATTATTGCCCCATAGCTGTGCCATATAGTGCTCTGCACCGTTCATTATTGCCCCATAGATGTGCCATATAGTGCCCTGCACCGTTCACTATTGCCCCATAGCTCTGCCATATAGTGCTCTGCACCGTTCATTATTGCCCCATAGCTGTGCCATATAGTGCTCTGCGCCGTTCATTTTTGCCCCATAGCTGTGCCATATAGTGCTCTGCACCGTTCATTATTGCCCCATAGCTGCCATATAGGGCTCTGCACCGTTCAGTATTGCCCCATAACTGTGCCATATAGTGCTCTGCACCGTTCATTATTGCCCCATAGATGTGCCATATAAAGCTGTGCCATATAGTGCTCTGCACCGTTCATTATTGCCCCATAGATGTGCCATATAGTGCTCTGAGCCGTTCATTATTGCCCCACAGATGTGCCATGTAGTGCTCTGCACCGTTCATTATTGCCCCATAGCTGTGCTATATAGTGCTCTGCACCGTTCATTATTGCCCCATAACTGTGCCATATCGTGCTCTGCACCATTCATTATTGCCCCATAGCTGTGCCATATAGTGCTCTGCACCGTTCATTATTGCCCCATAGCTCTGCCATATAGTGCTCTGCACCGTTCATTATTGCCCCATAGCTCTGCCATATAGTGCTCTGCACCATTCATTATTGCCCCATAGCTGTGCCATATAGTGCTCTGCGCCGTTCATTATTGCCCCATAGCTCTGCCATATAGTGCTTTGCACCGTTCATTATTGCTCCATAGATGTGCCATATAGTGCTCTGCACCATTCATTATTGCCCCATAGCTGTGCCATATAGTGCTCTGCACCGTTCATTATTGCCCCATAACTGTGCCATATAGTGCTCTGCACCGTTCATTATTGCCCCATAGCTGTGCCATATAGTGCTCTGCACCGTTCATTATTGCCCCATAGCTGTGCCATATAGTGCTCTGTGCCGTTCATTATTGCCCCATAGCTCTGCCATATAGTTCTCTGCACCGTTCATTATTGCCCCATAGCTCTGCCATATAGTGCTCTGCACCGTTCATTATTGCCCCATAGCTGTGCCATATAATGCTCTGCACCGTTCATTATTGCCCCATAGATGTGCCATATAGTGCCCTGCACCGTTCACTATTGCCCCATAGCTCTGCCATATAGTGCTCTGCACCGTTCATTATTGCCCCATAGCTGTGCCATATAGTGCTCTGCGCCGTTCATTTTTGCCCCATAGCTGTGCCATATAGTGCTCTGCACCGTTCATTATTGCCCCATAGCTGTGCCATATAGTGCTCTGCACCGTTCATTATTGCCCCATAGCTGTGCTATATAGTGCTCTGCACCGTTCATTATTGCCCCATAACTGTGCCATATCGTGCTCTGCACCATTCATTATTGCCCCATAGCTGTGCCATATAGTGCTCTGCACCGTTCATTATTGCCCCATAGCTCTGCCATATAGTGCTCTGCACCGTTCATTATTGCCCCATAGCTCTGCCATATAGTGCTCTGCACCATTCATTATTGCCCCATAGCTGTGCCATATAGTGCTCTGCGCCGTTCATTATTGCCCCATAGCTCTGCCATATAGTGCTTTGCACCGTTCATTATTGCTCCATAGATGTGCCATATAGTGCTCTGCACCATTCATTATTGCCCCATAGCTGTGCCATATAGTGCTCTGCACCGTTCATTATTGCCCCATAACTGTGCCATATAGTGCTCTGCACCGTTCATTATTGCCCCATAGCTGTGCCATATAGTGCTCTGCACCGTTCATTATTGCCCCATAGCTGTGCCATATAGTGCTCTGTGCCGTTCATTATTGCCCCATAGCTCTGCCATATAGTTCTCTGCACCGTTCATTATTGCCCCATAGCTCTGCCATATAGTGCTCTGCACCGTTCATTATTGCCCCATAGCTGTGCCATATAATGCTCTGCACCGTTCATTATTGCCCCATAGATGTGCCATATAGTGCCCTGCACCGTTCACTATTGCCCCATAGCTCTGCCATATAGTGCTCTGCACCGTTCATTATTGCCCCATAGCTGTGCCATATAGTGCTCTGCGCCGTTCATTTTTGCCCCATAGCTGTGCCATATAGTGCTCTGCACCGTTCATTATTGCCCCATAGCTGTGCCATATAGTGCTCTGCACCGTTCATTATTGCCCCATAGCTGTGCCATATAGTGCTCTGCGCCGTTCAGTATTTCCCCATAGATGTGCCATATAGTGCTCTGCGCCATTCATTATTGCGCCATAGCTGCCATATAGTGCTCTGCACCGTTCATTATTGCCCCATAGCTGCCATATAGGGCTCTGCACCGTTCAGTATTGCCCCATAGCTGTGCCATATAGTGCTCTGCACCGTTCATTATTGCCCCATAGATGTGCCATATAAAGCTGTACCATATAGTGCTCTGCACCATTCATTATTGCCCCTGTTATGACCTGGTGGTCAGGACAATAATGGACCTGGTGGTTAAGAGCACACGGAATGACCTGATAGTTACTGATAATAAGGACGAGCTCTGGGACGTGGGAACTCTGCTGACCGCAATCCCTAAACCTATCACACCACACTAGAAATAGCCGTCGATTGCGCCTAACGCTCCCTATGCAACTCGGCACAGCCTAAGAAAAGAAATTTAGACTGTACCGTACCAATGGTGGCAGACCTAGCGAAACGCTTAGTGCGCTTAGGACAATCGGAGATAGCATGAGTGGAATCACCACAGTAAAAACATAGCCCATTCCGACGTCTGTCTTCTTGCCGTTCAGCTCTGGTCAAAGTCCTATCACATTGCATAGGCTCAGGCCCATGCTCAGATAGTACCTCCAAATAGTGCACAGCTTTACGCTCACGCAAGCGTCGATCGATCTGAATGGCCAAGGACATAGACTCATTCAGGCCAGCAGGCATGGGAAACCCCACCATGACATCCTTAAGGGCTTCAGAGAGACCCTTTCTGAAGATTGCTGCCAGGGCACATTCATTCCACTGAGTGAGCACAGACCACTTTCTAAACTTCTGACAATATATCTCCACTTCATCCTGACCCTGACACAGAGCCAGCAAGATTTTCTCTACCTGATCCACTGAATTACGTTCGTCATAAAGCAATCCAAGCACCAGGAAAAACGCATCAACATCACGCAATGCCGGATCTCCTGGCGCAAGGGAAAATGCCCAGTCTTGAGGGTCACCACGTAACAAAGAAATAATGATCTTTACTCGTTGAACAGGGTCACCTGAGGAGCGAGGTTTCAACGTAAGAAACAATTTACAATTATTTTTGAAATTCAAGAACTTAGATCTATCACCAAAAAACAAATCAGGAATTGGAATCCTAGGCTCTGACATCGGATTCTGAACCACAAAATCTTGAATGTTTTGTATCCTTGTAGTGAGATTATCCATCCAAGAGGACAGACCTTGAATGTCCATGTTTACACCAGTGTCCTGAACCACCCAGAGGTAAAGGGGAAAATAGAGACAAAACACGCTGCAAAGAAAAAAAAAAGGTCTCAGAACTTCTCTTATCCCTCTATTGAGATGCATTAGTACTTTGGGCCACCTGTACTGTTATGACCTGGTGGTCAGGACAATAATGGACCTGGTGGTTAAGAGCAACGGAATGACCTGATAGTTACTGATAATAAGGACGAGCTCTGGGACGTGGGAACTCTGCTGACCGCAATCCCTAAACCTATCAAACACACTAGAAATAGCCGTGGATTGCGCCTAACGCTCCCTATGCAACTCGGCACAGCCTAAGAAACTAGCTAGCCCTGAAGATAGAAAAATAAAGCCTACCTTGCCTCAGAGAAATTCCCCAAAGGAAAAGGCAGCCCCCCACATATAATGACTGTGAGTAAAGATGAAAATACAAACACAGAGATGAAATAGATTTAGCAAAGTGAGACCCGACTAACTGAACAGACCGAGGATAGGAAAGGTTACTTTGTGGTCAGCACAAAAACCTACAAAAAGACCACGCAGAGGGCGCAAAAGACCCTCCGCACCGACTCACGGTGCGGAGGCGCTCCCTCTGCGTCCCACAGCTTCCAGCAATCAAGACAACAAATTAAATAGCAAGCTGGACAGAAAAATAGCAAACCAAAGAAATACAAGCTGGAACTTAGCTTCTGATGGAAGACAGGTCACAAGAACGATCCAGGAGTGAACAGACCAATACTGGAACATTGACAGGTGGCATGGAGCAAAGATCTAAGTGGAGTTAAATAGAGCAGCAGCTAATGAATTAACCTCGTCACCTGTGAAACTCAGAAACACCCACCAGAGGAAGTCCATGGACAGAACCAGCCGAAGTACCATTCATGACCACAGGAGGGAGCCCGACAACAGAATTCACAACAGTACCCCCCCCTTGAGGAGGGGTCACCGAACCCTCACCAGAGCCCCCAGGCCGACCAGGATGAGCCAAATGAAAGGCACGAACCAGATCGGCAGCATGAACATCAGAGGCAAAAACCCAGGAATTATCTTCCTGACCATAACCCTTCCACTTGACCAGGTACTGGAGTTTCCGTCTCGAAACACGAGAATCCAAAATCTTCTCCACCACATACTCCAACTCCCCCTCAACTAACACCGGGGCAGGAGGATCAACGGATGGAACCACAGGCGCCACGTATCTCCGCAATAATGACCTATGGAACACATTATGGATGGCAAAAGAAGCAGGAAGGGCCAAACGAAATGACACAGGATTGATAACCTCAGAAATCTTATACGGACCAATGAAACGAAACTTAAACTTAGGAGAGGAAACCTTCATAGGAACATAACGAGACGACAACCAAACCAAATCCCCAACACGAAGTCGGGGACCCACACAGCGCCGGCGGTTAGCGAAACGTTGAGCCTTCTCCTGGGACAATGTCAAATTGTCCACTACATGAGTCCAAATCTGCTGCAACCTATCCACCACAGTATCTACACCAGGACAGTCTGAAGACTCAACCTGCCCTGAAGAGAAACGAGGATGGAAACCAGAATTGCAGAAAAACGGCGAAACCAAAGTAGCCGAGCTGGCCCGATTATTAAGGGCGAACTCAGCCAACGGCAAAAAGGACACCCAATCATCCTGATCAGCAGAAACAAAGCATCTCAGATATGTTTCCAAAGTTTGATTAGTTCGTTCGGTTTGGCCATTTGTCTGAGGATGGAAAGCCGAGGAAAAAGACAAATCAATGCCCATCCTAGCACAACAGGATTGCCAAAACCTTGAAACAAACTGGGAACCTCTGTCAGAAAGGATGTTCTCAGGGATACCATGTAAACGAACCACATGCTGGAAAAATAATGGCACCAAATCAGAGGAGGAAGGCAATTTAGACAAAGGTACCAAATGGACCATCTTAGAAAAGTGATCACAAACCACTCAAATGACCGACATCTTTTGAGAGACGGGGAGATCCGAAATAAAATCCATAGAAATATGCGTCCAGGGCCTCTTTGGGACCAACAAGGGCAAAAGCAACCCACTGGCACGAGAACAGCAGGGCTTAGCCCGAGCACAAGTCCCACAGGACTGCACAAAAGAACGCACATCCCGCGACAAAGACGGCCACCAGAAGGATCTAGTCACCAAATCTCTGGTACCAAAGATTCCAGGATGCCCAGCCAACACTGAACAATGAATCTCAGAGATAACTCTACTAGTCCATCTATCAGGGACAAACAGTTTCTCCGCTGGGCAACGGTCAGGTCTATCAGCCTGAAATTTTTGCAGCACCCGCCGCAAATCAGGGGAGATGGCAGACAAAATTACCCCCTCTTTGAGAATACCCGCCGGCTCAGGAACACCCGGAGAGTCAGGCACAAAACTCCTTGACAGGGCATCAGTCTTCACATTCTTAGAGCCCGGAAGGTACGAAACCACAAAATCAAAACGGGAGAAAAATAATGACCATCGAGCCTGTCTCGGATTCAACCGTTTGGCAGACTCAAGATAAGTCAAATTCTTGTGATCTGTCAAGACCACCACGCGATGCTTGGCTCCTTCCAGCCAATGACGCCACTCCTCGAATGCCCACTTCATGGCCAACAATTCACCATTATCAACATCATAGTTACGCTCAGCAGGCGAAAACTTTCTAGAAAAGAAAGCACATGGCTTCATCACTGAGCCCTCAGAACTTCTTTGTGACAAAACAGCCCCTGCTCCAATCTCAGAAGCATCAACCTCAACCTGAAACGGAAGCGAAACATCTGGCTGGCACAACACAGGGGCAGAAGAAAAACGACTCTTCAACTCCTGAAAAGCCTCTACAGCCGCAGAAGACCAATTGACCACATCAGCACCCTTCTTGGTCAAACCAGTCAACGGTTTAGCAACAGTAGAAAAATTAGCGATGAAGCGCCGATAAAAATTAGCAAAGCCCAGGAACTTTTGCAGGCTCTTCACAGATGTCGGCTGAGTCCAATCGTAAATGGCCTGGACTTTAACAGGGTCCATCTCGATAGTAGAAGGGGAAAAAATGAACCCCAAAAATGAAACCTTCTGAACTCCAAAGAGACACTTGACCCCTTCACAAACAAGGAATTCGCACGAAGGACCTGGAACACCATTCTGACCTGCTTCACATGAGACTCCCAATCATCCGAAAAGACCAAAATATCATCCAAATACACAATCAGGAATTTATCCAGGTACTCTCAGAAGATGTCATGCATAAAGGACTGAAATACTGATGGAGCATTGGAAAGCCCGAATGGCATAACCAGGTACTCAAAATGGCCCTCGGGCGTATTAAATGCTGTTTTCCATTCATCGCCTTGTTTAATACGCACAAGATTATACGCCCCTCAAAGATCTATCTTGGTGAACCAACTAGCCACTTTAATATGAGCAAACAAATCAGACAGCAACGGCAAAGGATACTGAAATTTGACTGTAATTTTATTAAGAAGGCGGTAATCAATACAAGGTCTCAAAGAACCATCCTTCTTGGCCACAGAAAAGAACCCTGCTCCTAACGGTGATGACGACGGGCGAATATGGCCTTTCTCCAAGGATTCCTTTATATAACTCCGCATAGCGGCGTGTTCTGGCACAGATAAATTGAACAATCGGCCCTTAGGAAACTTACTACCAGGAATCAAATTAATTGCTCAATCGCAATCCCTATGAGGAGGTAGGGCACTGGCTTTAGGCTCATCAAATACATCCCGATAATCCGACAAAAACTCTGGAACTTCAGAAGGAGTGGAAGACGAAATAGACAAAAATGGAACATCACCATGTACCCCCTGGCAACCCCAGCTGGACACAGACATAGATTTCCAGTCCAATACTGGATTATGAACCTGTAGCCATGGCAACCCCAAAACGACCACATCATGCTGATTATGCAACACCAGAAAGCGGATATCCTCCTGATGTGCAGGAGCCATGCACATGGTCAATTGGGTCCAATACTGAGGCTTATTCTTGGCCAAAGGCGTAGCATCACTTCCTCTCAATGGAATAGGATACTGCAAGGGCTCCAAGAAAAAACCACAGCGCCTAGCAAACTCCAAGTCCATCAAATTCAGGGCAGCGCCTGAATCCACAAATGCCATAACAGAATAGGACGACAAAGAGCAAATTAGAGTAACGGACAAAAGAAATTTAGACTGTACCATACCAATGGTGGCAGACCTAGCGAAACGCTTAGTGCGCTTAGGACAATCGGAGATAGCATGAGTGGAATCACCACAGTAAAAACATAGCCCATTCCGACGTCTGTCTTCTTGCCGTTCAGCTCTGGTCAAAGTCCTATCACATTGCATAGGCTCAGGCCCATGCTCAGATAGTACCTCCAAATAGTGCACAGCTTTACGCTCACGCAAGCGTCGATCGATCTGAATGGCCAAGGACATAGACTCATTCAGGCCAGCAGGCATGGGAAACCCCACCATGACATCCTTAAGGGCTTCAGAGAGACCCTTTCTGAAGATTGCTGCCAGGGCACATTCATTCCACTGAGTGAGCACAGACCACTTTCTAAACTTCTGACAATATATCTCCACTTCATCCTGACCCTGACACAGAGCCAGCAAGATTTTCTCTACCTGATCCACTGAATTACGTTCGTCATAAAGCAATCCAAGCACCAGGAAAAACGCATCAACATCACGCAATGCCGGATCTCCTGGCGCAAGGGAAAATGCCCAGTCTTGAGGGTCACCACGTAACAAAGAAATAATGATCTTTACTCGTTGAACAGGGTCACCTGAGGAGCGAGGTTTCAACGTAAGAAACAATTTACAATTATTTTTGAAATTCAAGAACTTAGATCTATCACCAAAAAACAAATCAGGAATTGGAATCCTAGGCTCTGACATCGGATTCTGAACCACAAAATCTTGAATGTTTTGTATCCTTGTAGTGAGATTATCCATCCAAGAGGACAGACCTTGAATGTCCATGTTTACACCAGTGTCCTGAACCACCCAGAGGTAAAGGGGAAAATAGAGACAAAACACGCTGCAAAGAAAAAAAAAAAAAGGTCTCAGAACTTCTCTTATCCCTCTATTGAGATGCATTAGTACTTTGGGCCACCTGTACTGTTATGACCTGGTGGTCAGGACAATAATGGACCTGGTGGTTAAGAGCAACGGAATGACCTGATAGTTACTGATAATAAGGACGAGCTCTGGGACGTGGGAACTCTGCTGACCGCAATCCCTAAACCTATCAAACACACTAGAAATAGCCGTGGATTGCGCCTAACGCTCCCTATGCAACTCGGCACAGCCTAAGAAACTAGCTAGCCCTGAAGATAGAAAAATAAAGCCTACCTTGCCTCAGAGAAATTCCCCAAAGGAAAAGGCAGCCCCCCACATATAATGACTGTGAGTAAAGATGAAAATACAAACACAGAGATGAAATAGATTTAGCAAAGTGAGACCCGACTAACTGAACAGACCGAGGATAGGAAAGGTTACTTTGCGGTCAGCACAAAAACCTACAAAAAGACCACGCAGAGGGCGCAAAAAGACTCACGGTGCGGAGGCGCTCCATCTGCGTCCCAGAGCTTCCAGCAAGCAAGACAACAAATTAAATAGCAAGCTGGACAGAAAAATAGCAAACCAAAGAAATACAAGCTGGAACTTAGCTTCTGATGGAAGACAGATCACAAGAACGATCCAGGAGTGAACAGACCAATACTGGAACATTGACAGGTGGCATGGAGCAAAGATCTAAGTGGAGTTAAATAGAGCAGCAGCTAATGAATTAACCTCGTCACCTGTGAAACTCAGAAACACCCACCAGAGGAAGTCCATGGACAGAACCAGCCGAAGTACCATTCATGACCACAGGAGGGAGCCCGACAACAGAATTCACAACATGCCCCATAGATGTGCCATATAAAGCTGTGCCATATAGTGCTCTGCACAGTTCATTATTGCCCCATAGATGTGCCATATAAAGCTGTGCCATATAGTGCTCTGCACCGTTCATTATTGCCCCATAGCTGTGCCATATAGTGCTCTGCACCGTTCATTATTGCCCCATAGATGTGCCATATAGTGCTCTGCACCGTTCATTACTGCCCTATAGCTGTACCATATAGTGCTCTGCGCCGTTCATTATTGCCCCATAGATGTGCCATATAGTGCTCTGCACCGTTCATTATTGCCCCATAGCTGTGCCATATAGTGCTCTGCGCCATTCATTATTGCCCCATAGCTGTGCCATATAGTGCTCTGCGCCATTCATTATTGCCCCATAGCTCTACCATATAGTGCTCTGCACCGTTCATTATTGCCCCATAGATGTGCCATATAGTGCTCTGCACCGTTCATTATTGCCCCATAGCTGTGCCATATAGTGCTCTGCACCGTTCATTATTGCCCCATAGATGTGCCATATAGTGCTCTGCACCGTTCATTATTGCCCCATAGCTGTGCCATATAGTGCTCTGCACCGTTCATTATTGCCCCATAGCTGTGCCATATAGTGCTCTGCACCGTTCATTATTGCCCCATAACTGTGCCATATAGTGCTCTGCACCATTCACTATTGCCCCATAGCTGTGCCATATAGTGCTCTGCACCGTTCATTATTGCCCCATAGCTGTACCATATAGTGCTCTGCACCATTCATTATTGCCCCATAGCTGTGCCATATAGTGCTCTGCACCTTTCATTATTGCCCATTAACTGTGCCATATAGTGCTCTGCACCGTTCATTATTGTCCCATAGCTGTGCCATATAGTGCTCTGCACCGTTCATTATTGCCCCATAGCTGTGCCATATAGTGCTCTGCGCCGTTCATTATTGCCCCATAGGTCTGCCATATAGTGCTCTGCACCATTCATTATTGCCCCATAGATGTGCCATATAGTGCTCTGCACCGTTCATTATTGCCCCATAGCTGTGCCATATAGTGCACTGCACTGTTCATTATTGCCCCATAACTGTGCCATATAGTGCTCTGCACTGTTCATTATTGCCCCATAGCTGTGCCATATAGTGCTCTGCACCGTTCATTATTGCCCCATAGCTGTGCCATATAGTGCTCTGCGCCGTTCATTATTGCCCCATAGCTCTGCCATATAGTGCTCTGCACCATTCATTATTGCCCCATAGCTGTGCCATATAGTGCTCTGCACCGTTCATTATTGCCCCATAGCTGTGCCATATAGTGCTCTGCACCGTTCATTATTGCCCCATAGCTCTGCCATATAGTGCTCTGCACCGTTCATTATTGCCCCATAGATGTGCCATATAGTGCTCTGCACCGTTCATTATTGCCCCATAGCTCTGCCATATAGTGCTCTGAACCGTTCATTATTGCCCCATAGATGTGCCATATAGTGCTCTGCACCGTTCATTATTGCCCCATTACTGTGCCATATAGTGCTCTGCGCCGTTCATTATTGCCCCATAGCTGTGCCATATAGTGCTCTGCGCCATTCATTATTGCCCCATAGCTGTGCCATATAGTGCTCTGCGCCATTCATTATTGCCCCATAGCTCTACCATATAGTGCTCTGCACCGTTCATTATTGCCCCATAGATGTGCCATATAGTGCTCTGCACCGTTCATTATTGCCCCATAGCTGTGCCATATAGTGCTCTGCACCGTTCATTATTGCCCCATAGATGTGCCATATAGTGCTCTGCACCGTTCATTATTGCCCCATAACTGTGCCATATAGTGCTCTGCACCGTTCATTATTGCCCCATAGCTGTGCCATATAGTGCTCTGCACCGTTCATTATTGCCCCATAGCTGTGCCATATAGTGCTCTGCGCCGTTCATTATTGCCCCATAGCTGTGCCATATAGTGCTCTGCACCGTTCATTATTGCCCCATAACTGTGCCATATAGTGCTCTGCACCGTTCATTATTGCCCCATAGCTGTGCCATATAGTGCTCTGCACCGTTCATTATTGCCCCATAGCTGTGCCATATAGTGCTCTGCACCGTTCATTATTGCCCCATAGATGTGCCATATAGTGCTCTGCACCGTTCATTATTGCCCCATAGCTCTGCCATATAGTGCTCTGAACCGTTCATTATTGCCCCATAGATGTGCCATATAGTGCTCTGCACCGTTCATTATTGCCCCATTACTGTGCCATATAGTGCTCTGCGCCGTTCATTATTGCCCCATAGCTGTGCCATATAGTGCTCTGCGCCATTCATTATTGCCCCATAGCTGTGCCATATAGTGCTCTGCGCCATTCATTATTGCCCCATAGCTCTACCATATAGTGCTCTGCACCGTTCATTATTGCCCCATAGATGTGCCATATAGTGCTCTGCACCGTTCATTATTGCCCCATAGCTGTGCCATATAGTGCTCTGCACCGTTCATTATTGCCCCATAGATGTGCCATATAGTGCTCTGCACCGTTCATTATTGCCCCATAACTGTGCCATATAGTGCTCTGCACCGTTCATTATTGCCCCATAGCTGTGCCATATAGTGCTCTGCACCGTTCATTATTGCCCCATAGCTGTGCCATATAGTGCTCTGCGCCGTTCATTATTGCCCCATAGCTGTGCCATATAGTGCTCTGCACCGTTCATTATTGCCCCATAACTGTGCCATATAGTGCTCTGCACCGTTCATTATTGCCCCATAGCTGTGCCATATAGTGCTCTGCACCGTTCATTATTGCCCCATAGCTGTGCCATATAGTGCTCTGCACCGTTCATTATTGCCCCATAACTGTGCCATATAATGCTCTGCACCGTTCATTATTGCCCCATAGCTGTACCATATAGTGCTCTGCACCATTCATTATTGCCCCATAGCTGTGCCATATAGTGCTCTGCACCGTTCATTATTGTCCCATAGCTGTGCCATATAGTGCTCTGCACCGTTCATTATTGACCCATAGCTGTGCCATATAGTGCTCTGCGCCGTTCATTATTGCCCCATAGCTCTGCCATATAGTGCTCTGCACCGTTCATTATTGCCCCATAGATGTGCCATATAGTGCTCTGCACCGTTCATTATTGCCCCATAGCTGTGCCATATAGTGCTCTGCACCGTTCATTATTGCCCCATAACTGTGCCATATAGTGCTCTGCGCCGTTCATTATTGCCCCATAGCTCTGCCATATAGTGCTCTGCACCGTTCATTATTGCCCCATAGCTGTGCCATATAGTGCTCTGCACCGTTCATTTTTGCCACATAGCTCTGCCATATAGTGCTCTGCACCGTTCATTATTGCCCCATAGATGTGCCATATAGTGCTCTGCACCGTTCATTATTGCCCCATAGCTGTGCCATATAGTGCCCTGCACCGTTCATTATTGCCCCATAACTGTGCCATATAGTGCTCTGCACCGTTCATTATTGCCCCATAGCTGTGCCATATAGTGCTCTGCACCGTTCATTATTGCCCCATAGCTGTGCCATATAGTGCTCTGCGCCGTTCATTATTGCCCCATAGCTCTGCCATATAGTGCTCTGCACCGTTCATTATTGCCCCATAGCTGTGCCATATAGTGCTCTGCACCGTTCATTATTGCCCCATAGCTCTGCCATATAGTGCTCTGCACCGTTCATTATTGCTCCATAGCTGTGCCATATAGTGCTCTGCGCCGTTCATTATTGCCCCATAGCTCTGCCATATAGTGCTCTGCACCGTTCATTATTGCCCCATAGCTGTGCCATATAGTGCTCTGCACCGTTCATTATTGCCCCATAGCTGTGCCATATAGTGCTCTGCACCGTTCATTATTGACCCATAGCTGTGCCATATAGTGCTGTGCGCCGTTCATTATTGCCCCATAGCTCTGCCATATAGTGCTCTGCACCGTTCATTATTGCCCCATAGATGTGCCATATAGTGCTCTGCACCGTTCATTATTGCCCCATAGCTGTGCCATATAGTGCTCTGCACCGTTCATTATTGCCCCATAACTGTGCCATATAGTGCTCTGCACCGTTCATTATTGCCCCATAGCTGTGCCATATAGTGCTCTGCACCGTTCATTATTGCCCCATAGCTCTGCCATATAGTGCTCTGCACCGTTCATTATTGCTCCATAGATGTGCCATATAGTGCGCTGCACCGTTCAGTATTTCCCCATAGATGTGCCATATAATGCTCTGCGCCATTCATTATTGCGCCATAGCTGCCATATAGTGCTCTGCACCATTCATTATTGCCCCATAGCTGCCATATAGTGCTCTACACCGTTCAGTATTGCCCCATAGCTGTGCCATTGCTGCTGCTGCAATAAAAATAAATAAAGCCATACTCACCTCGCTGCTTGCAGCTCCTCAGCGTCCGGTCCTGGCGTCTCTCCGCACTGACTGATCACGCAGAGGGCGCCGCGCACACTATATGCGTCATCGCACCCTCTGACCTGCACAGTCAGAGCAAGAGGACGCGAAGACAGAGCGGCGCCCGGCGGGTGGAACGTGGACAGGTGAATATGACATACTTACCTGCTCCCAGCGTCCGGCTCCCCCTGCCTGTCACACGGTCTTCGGTGCCGCAGCCTCTTCCTCTATCAGCGGTCACCGGCACAGCTGATTAGAGAAATGAATATGCGGCTCCACCCCTATGGGAGGTGGAGCCGCGTATTCATTTCTCTAATGAGCGGTCCCACGTGACCGCTGAAGAGGGGAAGAACTGCAGCACCGAAGACCGTGTGACGGGCAGGGGGAGCGCCAGGATCGCCGGGACTAGGTGAGTATGCCTCAGCGCCCTCTCCCCCTCACCTGCTGACCCTGCCGCCCACCGTGACTCGAGTATAAGCCGAGTATATACGGTATTCATTATTCACATAATACATACATACATAATTCACATAGAAATAAAAACACATTATACTTACCACACACCAAATCCCCAACGCCCTCGTCTCCAAGAAATAGCATAAAATAATAAACCAACATATACTCCCTGTCCGCCATAGTCCAAGCTAATCCAGATTGTCCCATGGCGATCTCACGTGTAGAACAGTCACATCAGGAGATGTGACTGCTCTACCCGACCAGCGATACACTGACAGGAGCTAATCGCCCCCCGCAGTGTATCAGCTGATCAGCTACAGTGCAGTTCTCACACAGCAATACTGCCATAAAGTGAGAGCACCGGAGTGATGAACTCCGGTGAACTCTCACTGCAGCTCTGTGATACATTGCGGGAGATATCAGCTCCTGTCACTGATCACCAGAGCCTGGGTAGAGCAGTAACATCTCCTGATGTGACTGTTCTACACATGAGATCATCGTGGGACAGTCAGTAAATGGACTACAGCAGACAGGGAGTATTATATGTTGGCTTATTATTTTATTTTTGTTGCAGGAGATCGAGAGAGTCGGGGATTAGGCGATGCAGTAAGTATGGTTAATTAAGATTAATAAAGGATTTTATTCTGGCTGTGTCTATTTTGACCATATAACTACCGTATATGGAATACAGTGATCACTGGTGACATTGTACACAGGACCTCTGTATATAGTATACAGTGTATAGTGTCAGTGTATAGGTAACACTCACTCACCAGTGACGTCTCTAGGTGAAGTCCTTCATCTTTCATCCAGCAAAGACCGCCATCATTTTTTCCAGCCAGGACTCGTTTCTGCAGGAAATAACACAGTTATCTCGAGCTCCGCTTGCAGAACACATTACTTAATTTTTCACAACTTCTACATTACAACACGAAGAAAAAAAGGCAATATAGTGTCACTCTGCACAGTAACAGGACCCCCCCCCCCCCATTTAAAACAGTATACTCAAAAAAATAAAATAAATACATCACTGCAGTAGTATTATCCCTTAATTAGCCCCTATGGTAATAATATTCCCCACCCTGGCCCCGTGTGTCTCATTCCTGGCTCCAGCCATATGTTCTCCCATCCTGCACTCATGAGTATCCATTCTACACCATATGATCTCTGTTGTGAATTCTGTGGCTGAATTCACTTCTGTGGTCACAAGTGGTATTGCAGTCTCTGGGCTTCCTCCCTCAGGTGTTTTGGTGAGCTCGTTGGCTGCCTTGCTATTTAGCTCCACCTGAGTCTGTCTTCCTTGCTCCTTGTCAATGTTCCAGTGTTGGATCTGAGCTACTGCATCTTTCCTTGGGCCTGCTGCTCTGCTAGATAAGTGCTTCTGGTTTGTTTTCTGTTTTTTCTGTCCAGCTTGCTATTAACTTTTGCTGGAAGCTCTGAGAAGCAAAGGAGTGCACCGCCGTGCTGTTAGTTCGGCACGGTGGGTCTTTTTGCCCCTTTGCGTGGTTTACGTTTTAGGGTTTTTTGTAGACTGCATAGTTCTCTTTGCTATCCTCGCTCTGTCTAGAATATCGGGCCTCACTTTGCTGAATCTATTTCATTCCTACGTTTGTCTTTTCATCTTGCTAACAGTCATTATATGTGGGGGGCTGCCTATTCCTTTGGGGTATTTCTCTGAGGTAAGTCAGGCTTGTATTTCTATCTTCAGGCTAGTCAGCTCCTCAGGCAGTGTCGAGTTGCATAGGTAGTGATAGGCGCAATCCACTGCTGCTTATAGTTGTGTGAGGATAGATCAGGTACTGCAGTCTACAGAGATTCCACGTCTCAGAGCTCGTCCTATTGTTTTTGGTTATTGCCAGATCTCTGTATGTGCGCTGATTTCTGCACGCTGTGTTGCCTGATTGCCAGCCATAACAGTACAAGGAGCCATACCAATGATTCCCAATAGAGGGAAAAAAGAAATCCTGACAGCATTTTTTTTTCTTAGCTCTGTCTTCAGTCTTTTTTTTCCCCTAGACATTAGAGTGCTTCAGGACACAGCTGTGGACATGGATATTCAGGCTCTATGCTCCTCAATGGATAATCTCGTTGTAAATGTACAAAAGATTCAAGATACTATTGATCAGAAATCGATGCTAGAACCAAGAATTCCGATTCCTGATTTGTTTTTTGGTGACAGAACTAAGTTCCTGAGCTTCAGAAATAATTGTAAGCTATTTTTGGCCTTGAAACCTCATTCTTCTGGTAATCCTATTCAACAGGTTTTGATTATTATTTCTTTTTTGCGCGGCGACCCACAGGACTGGGCGTTTTCTCTTGCACCAGGAGATTCTGCATTGAGTAATGTTGATGCATTTTTCCAGGCGCTGGGATTGCTTTACGATGAGCCTAATTCAGTGGATCAGGCTGAGAAAAATCTGCTGGCTTTATGCCAGGGTCAGGATGATGTAGAAGTATATTGTCAGAAATTTAGGAAGTGGTCAGTACTCACTCTGTGGAATGAATCTGCACTAGCGGCTTTGTTCAGAAAGGGTCTCTCTGAAGCTCTTAAGGATGTAATGGTGGGATTTCCTATGCCTGCTGGTTTGAATGAGTCTATGTCCTTGGCCATTCAGATCGGTCGTCGCTTGCGCGAGTGTAAATCTGTGCACCATCTGGCGGTATTGTCTGAGAGTAAACCTGAGCCTATGCAGTGCGACAGGACTATGACTAAAGTAGAACGGCAAGAACACAGACGTCTGAACAGACTGTGTTTCTATTGTGGTGATTCTACTCATGCTATTTCTAATTGTCCTAAACGCACTAGGCGGTTCGATAGCTCTGCCGTTATTGGTACTGTACAGTCCAAATTCCTTTTGTCCATTACCTTAATGTGCTCTTTGTCATCGTATTCTGTCATGGCGTTTGTGGATTCAGGCGCTGCCCTGAATCTGATGGATTTGGATTATGCTAAACGTTGTGGATTTTTCTTGGAGCCTTTGCGGTGTCCTATTCCGTTGAGAGGAATTGATGCTACACCTTTGGCCAAGAATAAGCCTCAGTACTGGGCCCAGCTGACCATGTGCATTGCTCCTGCACATCAGGAAGTTATTCGCTTTCTGGTACTGCATAATTTGCATGATGTGGTCGTGTTGGGGTTGCCATGGCTACAAACCCATAATCCAGTATTGGATTGGAACTCTATGTCGGTAACCAGCTGGGGTTGTCAGGGAGTACATGGTGATGTTCCATTTTTGTCTATTTCGTCATCCATTCCTTCTGACATCCCAGAGTTCTTGTCGGACTTTCAGGATGTATTTGAAGAGTCCAAGTCTGATGCCCTACCTCCGCATAGGAATTGTGATTGTGCTATCGATTTGATTCCTGGTAGTAAATTCCCTAAGGGTCGTTTATTTAATTTGTCCGTACCTGAACACACCGCTATGCGCAGTTATGTGAAGGAGTCCCTGGAGAAGGGACATATTCGCCCATCGTCGTCACCATTGGGAGCAGGGTTCTTTTTTGTAGCCAAGAAGGATGGTTCGCTAAGACCGTGTATTGATTACCGCCTTCTTAATAAGATCACTGTTAAGTTTCAGTATCCCTTGCCATTGTTATCTGACTTGTTTGCTCGGATTAAGGGGGCTAGTTGGTTTACTAAGATTGATCTTCGTGGTGCGTATAATCTGGTGAGAATCAGGCAGGGAGATGAATGGAAAACGGCATTTAATACGCCCGAGGGTCATTTTGAGTATCTGGTGATGCCGTTCGGACTTGCCAATGCTCCATCTGTTTTTCAGTCTTTTATGCATGACATTTTCCGTGAGTATCTGGATAAATTCTTGATTGTTTACTTGGATGACATTTTGATCTTCTCAGATGATTGGGAGTCTCATGTGAAGCAAGTCAGAATGGTTTTCCAGGTACTGCGTGCTAATTCCTTGTTCGTGAAGGGATCAAAGTGTCTCTTCGGTGTGCAGAAAGTTTCATTTTTGGGGTTCATCTTTTCCCCTTCTACTATCGAGATGGATCCGGTTAAGGTTCAGGCCATCCAGGATTGGACTCAGCCGACATCTCTAAAAAGTCTGCAGAAATTCCTGGGCTTTGCTAACTTTTATCGTCGCTTCATCTGTAATTTTTCTAGCATTGCCAGACCATTGACCGATTTGACCAAGAAGGGTGCTGATTTGGTTAATTGGTCTTCTGCTGCCGTGGAAGCTTTTCAGGAGTTGAAGCGTCGTTTTTGCTGTGCCCCTGTGTTGTGTCAACCTGATGTTTCTCTTCCGTTCCAGGTCGAGGTTGATGCTTCTGAGATTGGTGCAGGGGCGGTTTTGTCACAGAGAGGTTCTGGTTGCTCAGTGTTCAAACCATGTGCTTTCTTTTCCAGGAAATTTTCTGCTGCTGAGCGTAATTATGATGTGGGCAACCGAGAGTTGCTGGCCATGAAGTGGGCATTCGAGGAGTGGCGTCATTGGCTTGAGGGTGCTAAGCATCGCGTGGTGGTTTTGACTGATCATAAGAACCTTACTTATCTTGAGTCTGCCAAGCGCTTGAATCCTAGACAGGCCCGTTGGTCGTTATTTTTTGCTCGTTTTGATTTTGTGATTTCATACCTTCCGGGCTCTAAAAATGTGAAGGCGGATGCTCTGTCTAGGAGTTTTGTGCCCGACTCTCCGGGGTTATCTGAGCCGGCGAGTATCCTCAAGGAAGGAGTCATTGTGTCTGCCATCTCCCCTGATTTGCGGAGAGTGTTGCAGAAATTTCAGGCTAATAAACCTGATCGTTGTCCGGCCGAGAAACTGTTCGTCCCTGATAGGTGGACTAGTAAAGTTATCTCTGAACTTCATTGTTCGGTGCTGGCCGGTCATCCAGGAATCTTTGGTACCAGGGAGTTGGTTGCTAGATCCTTCTGGTGGCCATCTCTGTCGCGGGATGTGCGTGCTTTTGTGCAGTCCTGTGGAATTTGTGCTAGGGCTAAGCCCTGCTGTTCACGTGCCAGTGGGTTGCTTTTGCCCTTGCCGGTCCCGAAGAGGCCTTGGACACATATTTCGATGGATTTCATTTCTGACCTTCCCGTTTCTCAAAAAATGTCGGTCATTTGGGTGGTCTGTGATCGCTTTTCTAAAATGGTCCATCTGGTGCCCTTGGTTAAATTGCCTTCCTCCTCTGATTTGGTGCCTTTGTTCTTCCAGCATGTGGTTCGTTTACATGGCATTCCTGAGAATATTGTTTCTGACAGAGGTTCCCAGTTTGTCTCGAGGTTCTGGCGAGCCTTTTGTGGTAGGATGGGCATTGACCTATCTTTCTCCTCGGCCTTCCATCCTCAGACTAATGGCCAGACCGAACGAACCAATCAGACCTTGGAAACATATCTGAGATGTTTTGTTTCCGCTGACCAGGATGATTGGGTGTCATTTTTGCCGTTGGCTGAGTTCGCCCTTAATAATCGGGCCAGCTCGGCTACCTTGGTCTCTCCATTTTTCTGCAATTCTGGGTTCCATCCTCGTTTCTCTTCAGGACAGGTTGAGTCTTCGGACTGTCCTGGTGTGGATTCTGTGGTGGACAGGTTGCAGCAGATCTGGACTCAGGTAGTGGACAATTTGACCTTGTCCCAGGAGAAGGCTCAGCTTTTCGCTAATCGCAGACGCCGTGTGGGACCCCGACTTCGTGTTGGGGATCTGGTTTGGTTATCTTCTCGTCATATTCCTATGAAGGTTTCCTCTCCTAAATTTAAACCTCGTTTTATTGGTCCATATAGGATTTCTGAGATTCTCAATCCGGTGTCTTTTCGTCTGATCCTCCCAGACTCCTTTTCCATTCATAATGTATTCCATAGGTCGTTGTTGAGGAGATACGTGGCACCTATGGTTCCATCTGTGGAGCCTCCTGCCCCTGTTTTGGTGGAGGGGGAATTGGAGTATATTGTGGAGAAGATTTTGGATTCTCGTGTCTCTAGACGGAAACTCCAGTATCTGGTCAAATGGAAGGGTTATGCTCAGGAAGATAATTCCTGGGTTTTTGCCTCTGATGTCCATGCCCCAGATCTTGTTCGTGCCTTTCATGTGGCTCATCCTGGTCGGCCTGGGGGTTCTGGTGAGGGTTCGGTGACCCCTCCTCAAGGGGGGGGTACTGTTGTGAATTCTGTGGCTGAATTCACTTCTGTGGTCACAAGTGGTATTGCAGTCTCTGGGCTTCCTCCCTCTGGTGTTTTGGTGAGCTCGTTGGCTGCCTTGCTATTTAGCTCCACCTGAGTCTGTCTTCCTTGCTCCTTGTCAATGTTCCAGTGTTGGATCTGAGCTACTGCATCTTTCCTTGGGCCTGCTGCTCTGCTAGATAAGTGCTTCTGGTTTGTTTTCTGTTTTTTCTGTCCAGCTTGCTATTAACTTTTGCTGGAAGCTCTGAGAAGCAAAGGAGTGCACCGCCGTGCTGTTAGTTCGGCACGGTGGGTCTTTTTGCCCCTTTGCGTGGTTTACGTTTTAGGGTTTTTTGTAGACTGCATAGTTCTCTTTGCTATCCTCGCTCTGTCTAGAATATCGGGCCTCACTTTGCTGAATCTATTTCATTCCTACGTTTGTCTTTTCATCTTGCTAACAGTCATTATATGTGGGGGGCTGCCTATTCCTTTGGGGTATTTCTCTGAGGTAAGTCAGGCTTGTATTTCTATCTTCAGGCTAGTCAGCTCCTCAGGCAGTGTCGAGTTGCATAGGTAGTGATAGGCGCAATCCACTGCTGCTTATAGTTGTGTGAGGATAGATCAGGTACTGCAGTCTACAGAGATTCCACGTCTCAGAGCTCGTCCTATTGTTTTTGGTTATTGCCAGATCTCTGTATGTGCGCTGATTTCTGCACGCTGTGTTGCCTGATTGCCAGCCATAACAGATCTCCCCATCCTGCCCCATCTGTCTCCATCGTATCCATCCTGCCCATGATCCAATCCTGCCCCATGTCTTTCATTCTGCCCCTTGTCTCCAATCATGCCACGTGTCTACATTCTGCCCATGCCTCCAGTCCTGACCCCAGTGTGTCCAGCAATCTGCCCCAGTGTGTCCAGCATATTACCCCCAGTGTGTCCAGCATATTACCCCCAGTATGTCCAGCAATCTGCCCCAGTATGTCCAGCATTGCCCCCAGACAGTGTGTCCAGCAATCTGCCCCAGTGTGTCCAGCAATCTGCCCCAGTATGTCCAGCAATCTGCCCCAGTGTGTCCAGCAATCTGCCCCAGTGTGTCCAGCATATTACCCCCAGTGTGTTCAGCAATCTGCCACAGTATGTCCAGCATATTACCCCCAGTGTGTTCAGCAATCTGCCACAGTATGTCCAGCATTGCCCCCAGACAGTGTCCAGCAATCTGCCCCAGTGTGTTCAGCAATCTGCCCTAGTGTGTCCAGCATATTACCCCCAGTGTGTCCAGCATATTACCCCCAGTGTGTCCAGCATATTACCCCCAGTGTGTCCAGCAATCTGCCCCAGTGTGTCCAGCAATCTGCCCCAGTGTGTCCAGCAATCTGCCCCTGAATGTCCAGCATATTGCCCCAGTGTGTCCAGCATTGCCCCCAGACAGTGTGTCCAGCAATCTGTCCCAGTGTCTGACTCCAGCATATTGCCCCCAGTGTGTCCAGCAATCTGCCCCAGTGTCCAGCATTGCCCCCAGACAGTGTGTCCAGCAATCTGCCCCAGTGTGTCCAGCAATCTGCCCCAGTGTGTCCAGCAATCTGCCCCAGTGTGTCCAGCAATCTGCCCCAGTGTGTCCAGCATATTACCCCCAGTGTGTCCAGCAATCTGCCCCAGTGTGTCCAGCATATTACCCCCAGTGTGTCCAGCAATCTGCCCCAGTGTGTCCAGCAATCTGCCCCAGAATGTCCAGCATATTGCCCCAGTGTGTCCAGCATTGCCCCCAGACAGTGTGACCAGCAATCTGTCCCAGTGTCTGACTCCAGCATATTGCCCCCAGTGTGTCCAGCATATTACCCCCAGTGTGTCCAGCATATTACCCCCAGTGTGTCTAGCAATCTGCCCCAGTGTGTCCAGCAATCTGCCCCAGAATGTCCAGCATATTGCCCCAGTGTGTCCAGCATTGCCCCAGACAGTGTGACCAGCAATCTGTCCCAGTGTCTGACTCCAGCATATTGCCCCCAGTGTGTCCAACAATCTGCCCCAGTGTCCAGCATTGCCCCCAGACAGTGTGTCCAGCAATCTGCCCCAGTGTGTCCAGCAATCTGCCCCAGTGTGTCCAGCAATCTGCCCCAGTGTGTCCAGCAATCTGCCCCAGTGTGTCCAGCATATTACCCCCAGTGTGTCCAGCAATCTGCCCCAGTGTGTCCAGCATATTACCCCCAGTGTGTCCAGCAATCTGCCCCAGTGTGTCCAGCAATCTGCCCCAGAATGTCCAGCATATTGCCCCAGTGTGTCCAGCATTGCCCCCAGACAGTGTGTCCAGCAATCTGTCCCAGTGTCTGACTCCAGCATGTTGCCCCCAGTGTGTCCAGCAATCTGCCCCAGTGTCCAGCATTGCCCCCAGACAGTGTGTCCAGCAATCTGCCCCAGTGTGTTCAGCAATCTGCCCCAGTGTGTCCAGCATTGCCCCGGACAGTGTGACCAGCAATCTGTCCCAGTGTCTGACTCCAGCATATTGCCCCCAGTGTGTCCAGCAATCTGCCCCAGTGTCCAGCATTGCCCCCAGACAGTGTGTCCAGCAATCTGCCCCAGTGTGTCCAGCAATCTGCCCCAGTGTGTCCAGCATATTACCCCCAGTGTGTCCAGCAATCTGCCCCAGTGTGTCCAGCATATTACCCCCAGTGTGTCCAGCAATCTGCCCCAGTGTGTCCAGCATATTAACCCCAGTGTGTCCAGCAATCTGCCCCAGTGTGTCCAGCAATCTGCCACAGTATGTCCAGCATTGCCCCCAGACAGTGTCCAGCAATCTGCCCCAGTGTGTTCAGCATATTACCCCCAGTGTGTCCAGCATATTACCCCCAGTGTGTCCAGCAATCTGCCCCAGTGTGTCCAGCATATTACCCCCAGTATATCCAGCATATTGCCCCAGTGTGTCCAGCATTGCCCCCAGAAAGTGTGTCCAGCAATCTGCCCCAGTGTCTCCAGCATTGCCCCAGTGTCTCCAGCAATCTGCCCCAGTGTCTCCAGCAATCTGCCCCAGTGTCTCCAGCAATCTGCACCAGTGTCTCCAGTATTGCCCCCAGTGTGTCCTCCAGCAATCTGCCCCAGTGTCTCCAGTATTGCCCCCAGTGTGTCCTCCAGCAATCTGCCCCAGTGTCTCCAGTATTGCCCCCAGTGTGTCCTCCAGCAATCTGCCCCAGTGTCTCCAGTATTGCCCCCAGTGTGTCCTCCAGCATTGCCCCAGTGTGTCCTCCAGCATTGCCCCCCAGTGTGTCCACCGTAACCGTTAGCTTATCAAAAAACAAAAAAAAAAAACAGTCTCCTCACCTGTCCGCGCTCCAGGCGGCGAGCTCCTTCCAGCAGCGCACACTCGCCGGCGACTGACAATGACGTCAGACGCCGGCGACGTGTGCGCTGCGGCCGACTTCAGCTGCCAGCCTCCAATTGGCTGGCGGCTGTTGTTGTTAACTGTTGATGTGCGAGCGCACGCCCGCACGTCAATAGGAAATCGCCGCAGCGCCGGAAGGGGCCCGGTGAGCAGATGAGACGGGGCCCGATGCGGGCCCCCTCTCTCTGCCCACCGGATCTGGGGGCACATACATGCCGGCCCGGCGGTGGGCATTCACAGACGATTAGTGGAGGGTCAATCTGTGCGGTAGCCCAGGGCCCCCCCAGACCACTGGGCCCTGGGCTACCGCCCATATTGACCCTCTGATAATCCGCCCCTGCATATCACCCATAGGATACGATGCTGCACGCAGCTTATAGGAGCACGCAGTAGACTTAGGGCCCTATACACACTGGATAAATGTTGGCCGGTTAGCATTAACCAACCACCTTATATGTATGGGGACCACTGGGAGGCTCATGTCAGGGCATAGAGGGAGCAAGATGTTGGAATTACATTTTTTGGGGAAAATAAATACAGTGGGGAAAAAAGTATTTAGTCATCCACCAATTGTGCAAGTTCTCCCACTTAACCCTGCTGTTATGTTCGGTCAAAAATGACCATTTTCGAACTTTGATATTTTTTTAAAAACTTCATTATGCGGTTCTGAAACTTGTGGTTACTTCTATTTTCCTAATTTGAGGGGTTCTTTCTAAGGGTACTTTTTTTTTGGTTTATTTTTTTCGCCACATTTTGTTTTTACACTTGTACTGTTCCCGGTCAAAAATGACCGAATAGCATTTTATGCTAATTTCAGCCATTTTTTGAGTAAAACAAATGAGTTATAATTTCTTTTGAGACTACTTATTGCATCTACTATTGTTTATGAAGTAAACAGTTGCTTTAGGTGCAGATTTACACATGCTTTCAATTCAAACCATACGCATTGGCTTTCAGTACAGCTCTGTGCAATTATTTTTCTCTGTATGTTATTTACCCTGCTTGAATGTAAACAATAGAAATTATGTGAAGATTTTCTGAAAAAACTGATTTTTTAAAATTATTTTTACTATTTTTTTCAATAAGTTTTTTACGTATTTTTTTTTTATAATGACCAACTATGTTCACATACAGTATAATAATGCAAAAAAATTTTTTTTAAGTAGCTAAAGCAGCATTTTAATAGGTCCGGTCAAAAATGACCGGACAGTACAAGTGTATAGTGGTAACGAATAGAACAGCAGGGTTAAAAAGATAAGCGAGGCCTGTAATTCACATCATAGGTAGACCACAACTATGAGAGTCACAATGAGAAAACAAATCCAGAAAATCAACTTGTCTGATTTGGTAAGATTTATTTTGCAAATTATGGTGGAAAATAAGCATTTGGTCATTTCCAAAAGTTCATTGCAATATTTTGCAATATATCATTTGTTGGCAATGACAGAGGTGAAGCATTTTCTGAAAGTCTTCACAAGGTTGGCACACACTGTTGGTGGTATGTTGGCCCATTCCTCCATGCAGATCTCCTCTAGAGCAGTGATGTTTTGGGCCTGTCGCTGGGCAATACAGACTTTCAACTCCCTCCAAAGGTTTTCTATGGGGTAGAGATCTGGAGACTGGCTAGGCCACTCTAAGACCTTCATATGCTTCTTATGAAGCCACTCCTTCATTGCCCTGGTGGTGTGCACTCAAAATCTCACGATACATGGCCCCATTCATTCTTTCATGTACACGGATCAGTCGTCCAGGTCCCTTTGCAGAGAAACAGCCCCAAAGTATGATGTTGCCACCCCCATGCTTTACAGTAGGTATGGTGTTCTTTGGATGCAGCTCAGCATTCTGTCTGCTCCAAACACAAGTTTTGTTTCTACCAAGCAGTTCTACTTTGGTTTTATCAGACCGTATGACATTCTCCCAATACTCTTCTGTATAATCCAAAAGCTCTCTAGCATACTTCAGAGGGGCCTGGACATGTACTGGCTTAAGCAGGGGGGCACGCCTGGCACTGCAGGATCTGAGTGCCTGACGTCATAGTGTGTTACTGATGGTAGACTTTGTTATGGTGGTCCCAGCTCTATGCAGATCATTCACTAGGTCCCCCTGTGTGGTTCTGGGTATTTTCTATCACCGTTCTTGTGATCATTTTGACACCACGGGGTGAGATCTTGCGTGGAGCTCCAGATCGAGGGAGATTATCAGTGGTCTTGTATGTCTTCCATTTTCTTATTATTGCTCCCTCACTTGATTTTATCACATCAAGCTGCTTGCCTATTGCATATTCAGTCTTTCTAGCCTGGTGAAGGGCTACAATTTTGTTTCTGGTGTCCTTCGACAGCTCTTTGGTCTTCACCATAGTGGAGTTTGGAGTGTGACTGTTTGAGGTTGTGGACAGGTGTCTTTTATACTGATAACTGTTCTGTTTGATGAATCCTGTCATAAATCACACTCTGTGAGTATCTCCAGGCTCTTTATTCACATCATGTCTCAACCTCCATTACATGAAATCCGAGTACAACAACATCCAACAAGTTCCAAACAAAGAATATAGAACACACATAAAAGTAGTGAGACCCCTAGAGGCCACATGAACATATAACATATTGCTACATCCTTTCTCTTTTAACTAGAGGAACAATAAAAGATACTAAACTAATGTATACTATGACAAAGTTAGAAATTAACCTAGTACGTCCAGTTAGATATAATCTTTGAGGTGCGCCGGCTTTTTGCTAATTCTGCCAGCTTTGGTAATATAAGATGTGTCACTTTCTACATCTGGTACATCTGGTAGTTCTTCTGATATTGTCTGTCTCTGGCCAGAGTCCTCACCCTGATGGTCAGCTGTCACTGTTGGTGCCTGACTTGTGCTTGCTGCCTCGTTGTCTTGGGTGTCTGGATACTGTTCAAAAGGCCATGAATCATCTCTTTCTTGCGTTTTCCTCAAATATCTTCGATTCCTCCTTAGTAGTGTTGAGCATTCCGATACCGCAAGTATTGGGTATCGGCCGATACTTGCGGTATCGGAATTCCGATACCGAGATCCGATACTTTTGTGGTATCGGGTATCGGATACATAGAGATGTGTAAAATAAAGAATTAAAATAAAAAATATTGATATATTTACCTCTCCGGCGGCCCCTGGACTCAGCGCGGGTAACCGGCAGGCTTCGTTGTTCAAAATCAGCGCTTTTAGGACCTGAGAATCACGTCCCGGCTTCTGATTGGTCGCGGGCCGCCCATGTGACCGCCACGCGACCAATCACAAGCCGCGACGTCACCGCAAGCTATTAACGCGCTCATTTTTGAAAAATGAGCGCGTTAATGACTTTCAAAGACGTAGCGGCTTGTGATTGGTCGCGTGGCCGCGACCAATCACAAGCCGCTACGTCTTTGAAAGCCATTAACGCGCTCATTTTTAAAAATGAGCGCGTTAATAGCTTGCGGTGACGTCGCGGCTTGTGATTGGTCGCGGGCCGCCCATGTGACCGCCACGCGACCAATCACAAGCCGCGACGTCACCGCAAGCTATTAACGCGCTCATTTTTAAAAATGAGCGCGTTAATGGCTTTCAAAGACGTAGCGGCTTGTGATTGGTCGCGTGGCCGCGACCAATCACAAGCCGCGACGTCACCGCAAGCTATTAACGCGCTCATTTTTAAAAATGAGCGCGTTAATAGCTTGCGGTGACGTCGCGGCTTGTGATTGGTCGCGTGGCGGTCACATGGGCGGCCCGCGACCAATCAGAAGCCGGGACGTGATTCTCAGGTCCTAAAAGCGCTGATTTTGAACAAAGAAGCCTGCCGGTTACCCGCGCTGAGTTCAGGGGCCGCCGGAGAGGTAAATATATAAATATTTTTTATTTTAATTCTTTATTTTACACATCCCTATGGATCCCAGGGCCTGAAGGAGAGTTTCCTCTCCTTCAGACCCTGGGAACCATGAGAATACCTTCCGATACTTGATGTCCCATTGACTTGTATTGGTATCGGATATCGGTATCGGCAATATCCGATATTTTTCGGGTATCGGCCGATACTATCCGATACCGATACTTTCAAGTATCGGACGGTATCGCTCAACACTACTCCTTAGTCTTCTTCCGTCGTCTGTTAGAATTTCGTAAGACCGAGGTCCCAGTTTCTGGACAACCTTTGCCTTTTGCCAGTGTTTGTCAAATGTGGTGCTTGGCTGCAGCCGAATGTTGTCATTTCTCTGGAGCTCAGGCAGATCCTTTGCAGATTTATTGTAATAGAAAGCTTGCCTAGCTTGATTCTTCTGTAATTTAGCTTCGATGTTTCCCAGCAGCTTTGGCTCTAACAGAGGACACGCAGTTGGTACTAGTGTCTTTGTACGCCTACTCATGAGCCTCTGTGCCGGACTGCTGTCTAGGCCTTGGGTGGGTGTGTTTCTATGATCCAGTATAGACAGATATACATCAGCACCCGCCTGGTTTGCTTTCTGCATGAGTCTTTTGGCCGTTTTTACTGCTGACTCTGCTTTCCCATTACTCTGAGGATATCTTGGAGAAGATGTCTGGTGTTCAAATTCCCATTTCTTACTGAAAGTTTTGAATTCTTCCGACGTAAACTGTGCCGCATTGTCAGAGAAAACGATATCTGGAATGCCATACCTGGCAAAATGGGCCTTGAGTTTTTTAATCACTGTTCTCGCCCTTGTGTCCTGCACCAAATCAACCTCCCAGAAGTTAGAAAAATAGTCCACTGTAATCAGGTATTCTTTGTCATTCCATGTGAACAAGTCTGTTCCTATTTTTGACCAAGGCCTATGTGGAATTTCATGAGGTTGCAATGTCTCCTTTGGTTGCTTATCATTGCAGGATGCACATATTTCACATTGTGCTATGTAATTTTTTATGTGGTCATTCATTCCTGGCCAATAAACTGATTCTCGTGCACGACGTAGACATCCTTCCATGCCTAAGTGAGAAGAGTGCAATGTCTTCAATATGCCTCTTCTGAGAACTTCAGGTATAACAGCCCTGTCTCCTTTAAAGATGATTCCTTGCTGCACTGACAATTCATCTCTTATGTGGAAGAATGGTGAGACTTCCCTCGGAGCATGCTGCTTGGATTTTGGCCAGCCCTGCAGGATGACAGTCTTTAAACTCTGGAGACTTTTATCCTTCTCTGTACAAGTCTGGATTTGCTTTACCTTTTCTTGTGACACTGCAAGGTAGTTACACATATTGCTGGTTTCAATGTCTTCCTCATCATCATTTGTGATAAGCTCTGCTTAGCGTATCTGCAATCAGTAAGTCTCTTCCTGGACAGTACCCGATGTCAACATCATATTTCTGAAGTCGCAACAGCATGCGCTGTAGTCTCTTTGGGGCATTTAGTAATGGTTTCATTGTAATGCTCTCCAATGGTTTGTGATCCGACTGCACTGTTACCCGTCGACCGTAGGTGTACTGGTGAAACTTCTCCATCCTAAATACCACAGCCAGTAGTTCCTTCTCAATCTGCGCATATCCCTGCTCTGTTGTTGTAAGGGCTCTGCTTGCAAATGTAATTGGCTGCTTGTTCTGCATTAATGTGGCTCCAAGGCCTTTTTCCGAAGCATCACATTGTACCACCACTTCTCGATCTGGATCGAAATACTTTAGGGTTGCTGTATCTGCAATGGCATTCTTTACTGCTCGGAAAGCCGTCTCCTGGCTTTCTGTCCATTCCCAGCGCACATCTTTGTGGGTTAGCTGTCTCAGTGGCTCACACATGTCTGACAGATGGCTGCAAAATTTGGAGAGATAATTCACCATGCCCAAAAATTGTTGTACTCCAGAAACATCAGTAGGGGTAGGCAAATCTTGTATTGCTCTCACCTTTTCAGGATCCACTTTGACCCCAGTTGAAGTCAGTCGATGACCAATATAGGCCACTTCTGTCATTTTCAATTTGAATTTGTCCAAATTCAGCTTTATGTTTTTTTCTCTGCATCTGTCCAAAAATTGTATCATCTTCTGATCGTGATCCTTGATTGCAGATTCCATATTTTCACCTTCTCCCACTACTAGGATATCATCCGCTATTGTCTTCACTCCAGTAAGTCCTCCCAAAGCCTGCATCAATTTCTGCTGGAATATCTCTGGAGCAGGTTTTAGTCCCATGGGCATTTTCAGCCATTTAAAGCGTCCAAATGGTGAAGAAAATGTTGTCAATAAACTTGAATCTTCAGTCAGGGCCACATGCCAGAATCCATTTTTTACATCACATACAGAAAATATTTTAGCCTTTGATAAATCTGGTAGAACATCATCTAATGTTGGCATTGGGTAATGATTTCGTTTCAGCGCCTTGTTGAGTGGCTTAGGATCAATACATATTCTTAACTTGCCCGATGGTTTCTGCACTATGACCAAACTGCTGATCCAATCTGTGCTCTTATGGACTGGTGCTATCATGCCTCTTCTCTGTAGATCTTGCAGCTCTACTTTCAGCGGTTGCATTAACGCTACAGGCACTCTTCTTGTAGGTAATCTGGTGGGCTGCACTGTGTTGTCAATTTCTAGCCTATATTTACTTTCAAAGCATCCATCACCTTCAAATACATCAGCATACTCTGCTTTTATTTTCTGCATGTCCAAGTTGTGCTCTGCATTTAGTTTTGGATTTTGTATATCCTGGGCAACTTCAACAGACATAATGTTCTGAGACTGTACTTTTATTAAAGGGAACCTGTCACCCCGTTTTTGAAAGATGAGATATAAATAGTGTGAAATAGGGGCAGAGCTGGGCTTTACATTAGTGTCCTTTTGGTGCCTTTATTCCCCCGGGATGCTGCTGAAATACCTTTGTGAAGTGTCCGTTTTGTCCTGTCAGTCAAGTTGGTCAGGTCGAATGGGCGTTGTAAAATAGCGGTTCCTCCCCCACCTCATGCGATTCCCTGCGAAGTTTAGTTCCGCCGTTGGCGTTATGTTTAGCGCTTGCGCAGTGAATTTGCCTCCGGCGCCTGCGCATTATGTTTTGCCCATCTGTGGGCAAAGCATAATTGACATCATTGCGCATGCGCGGGCCTTCACTTTAGCCGGGGTGCCCCGGAAGTTGTCATATCGGCAAAGTGTTATTCTGGATGCCGTATCTCATCCCACACTGCGAAACATAATGCGCAGGCGCCGGAGGCAAATTCACTGCGCAGGCGCTAAGAAAAAGCGCGATCTGTGCTATTCACAGATCGCGTTTACGAAAGACAAGCCGAGAATCAGGGGGAGGAACCGCTATTTTACAACGCCCATTCGACCTGACCAACTTGACTGACAGGACAAAACGGACACTTCACAAAGGTATTTCAGCAGCATCCCGGGGGAATAAAGGCACCAAAAGGACACTAATGTAAAGCCCAGCTCTGCCCCTATTTCACACTATTTATATCTCATCTTTCAAAAACGGGGGTGACAGGTTCCCTTTAAGTCCATTGCCTGAACTGCTTTTACTCCCAGTAATGGTACATGGTTACCACCCCGTAACACGGTAAATTCAACTCTATAACTCTTTCTGTTACATGGGTTTCGTATTTTTAGCTTACATGTCCCCATTGGTTTCAGAAGACTTTTGTTGTACATCACCAGTACCTTGTCAGTTGGCTCAATAGAAACCTGTTTGTTTAGCAGATCAAATGAAATTACATTGCAGCTTGCTCCACAATCCAGCTGAAATCTAATGGGCTTCTCATCCAACAAGAATGTTGCATAAAGCTGCTTGGCATCCTTCACTACTGACTGCCCGACTACATTAACTTTCTCTGTTGTAGACTGCATTTGTAGCCATGTAATGTACTCTGCACTGTCAGTGTCTGGTGTCACAGTGTGGAGCTGTCTGTACTGTTTGCCTCTTCCTTGCCTGCAGACAGCAGAGGAATGATTCTTCTTGCCACATGACCTGCAGGTTTCCCCATATGCTGGACACTTGGTTTTGTCTCTCTCATGTTTTTTCCCACAATACTTGCAGTGGACAGTGTTTATAGGGTAGTCTGGTCCTGTCTTTCCTTTCATAGATACTGCATGTACCTTGTCATCATCATTCTCACTGGCGCCTGCCATCATCTTCAGGCTGTGCTTTGTGAGCTCAGCAGCCCTGCAGATTTGCATACATTTCTCTAAAGTCATGCCTTCCTCTCTCAGTAATCTTTCTTTGAGATGACTGTCCTTTATGCCACACACCATTCTGTCCTTGATTAGACTGTCCCTGATCTCTCCAAAGCCACATGTTTCCGCAAGTCTCCTCAGCTCTGTCAGATATCTGTCCACATTTTCACCATTCTCCTGATGTCTTGTGAAAAACTTATATCTTTCCACTGTCTCATTCTTCTTTGGGTCACAGTGTTTATCAAATGCCTGCACAATGTCTGCTAGGAGGAGGTTGTCTGTGTCTGGGAGCAAGGTGTGGGCTAATTCTCTGCCATTTTCCCCAATTAGGTAATAAAACAGCTTTACTTTCCGTTTGTCATCAGTGGGGCCCACAGTCAGATCCACATACAGTGTAAACTCTTCCTTCCAATGTCTGCAAGTCTGGGACAGATTACATGATGTGACATCCAGTCTCTGAGGGGGCTTCAGACCAGTCTCCATTTTTCTGTACTGTCAAGGAATCTGTACTTACAGTTGCAGTGATCTGTGCAGTTCCAGCCTCATATAAGCTCTAAGAATTTGCAGGTTCTATCCCACCGCTGCCACCATGTTCTGTTTGATGAATCCTGTCATAAATCACACTCTGTGAGTATCTCCAGGCTCTTTATTCACATCATGTCTCAACCTCCATTACATGAAATCCGAGTACAACAACATCCAACAAGTTCCAAACAAAGAATATAGAACACACATAAAAGTAGTGAGACCCCTAGAGGCCACATGAACATATAACATATTGCTACAGATAACAAGTACAAACAGGCGCCATTACTACAGGTAATGAGTGGAGGACAGAGGAGCCCCTCAAAGAAAAAGTTACAGGTCTGTGAGAGCCAGAAATCTTGCATGTTTTTAGGTGACCAAATACTTATTTTCCACCATAATTTGTAAAATAAATCTTACCAAATCAGAAACGGTGATTTTCTGGATTTGTTTTCTCATTTTGACTCTCATAGTTGTGATCTACCTATGATGTCAATTACAGCCTCTCTCATGTTTATAAGTGGGAGAACTTGCACAATTGGGGGCTGACTAAATACTTTTTTTCCCCACTGTATTTTCCAGATGATTCTGGCAGCGATTGTCTCATAGAGAACACAGGAGTGTTTAGCCGAGCCGAGGGTTGCTATGTATGGGAGAGTCAAAGAGACAGATGTGAGCAGAACCATCGTTCATCTGACAGCAGCTCAGCAGACACGATCACAGATAGGCTGAGGTACTGCAGATAGGGTCACACATAATAAGATTGGATAGTTCAGCTCAGCAGGATTAGTATAGCCTTGTATTCACTCTTCCCAGCACCTGCTATATCCTTTGACAATGTGTTCTTTTGTATTGTCTGTGAGTCCACATTTGTATGTTTTTTTTTTCTTCATTTATCCCTGTACGTCCTATCTTGTTAGTTCGGTTTGTCTATATTAATACATTATTACTGCCCATTTACCTGGGTGGAGGAGGGGGGACAGATATAGGGCTGATTCAGGAATTCAGCAAGTCTAACAAGATTAAAAATGAACAAGGAACACCCGATTCATAATTATCGTGCAGTGTAAACAGTCTGCCGAACAATCGATGAAGTTTGGAAGAGTGAACCAGAGGCAAGAGGGATCGATACAAAATAGCACAAAGGAGCAAAGTATCAGAGAGACCAGATCTAGCTGATCTAATAACTTTCAGCCACAGACTATCTGCTAGGGTTTATTCAGAAGAAGCTCCCTATGGCTTCCAGCAAAGAGCTAATAATTACCTACCAGCTTATGGCAGCAAAACACAAGTGTACAAGAAAAAGACAGCCAGTCTCAACAGTCTAAAAGCTAAACTGCCACACACTGTCGGCATTGAGCAGTGCTCGTGGTATTATTGTGGCGCCACCTAGTGACCAGGGCAGTTGTTTCTGCAATATGTTCAGACAGTTCTCAGGGCACCAATCAATACAGGAGCGTTATACACAGACATTATAGGTGGACTGGACTCTCCCTTTAATTCATGTCTTCGGCCTCACAGCTGAACATTAATTTTCTCTTCCACTTGTTGACATTTATTGTAAATTTTAACAAAATATAATTTAAAATTATCATCTATTTTGATAAAATATTCAGTTTTCTCTCTGGTCTCATTGTCTCATTTAATACAGTGTACTCCGCTGTCCCAGACTAATCTTTCAGGGCCGTTATTACATGTAATTGGAGAGCGTTTTTCTGTGTATAATGGTTTCTGAAATTACATGTCCGTCACGGTGATGCCAATTGTGTGAAGGAAAAATATATTATGATCGACTCAATAATGCCCCGTAATTGCTTCCAACCTCCGGTGGCGTCTCATATTCTGCTACCTAAATGAGGTGAACAAAACAGCGGCCGCTCTGTGATGTGGCCGTCTCCTTTCATCCTGCCCAAAGTTTTGCCTCGTTCGGTTGTTTGCCGTAGTTTCTTTCTTTATGTCTTTTATTAGGAAACTCGCCAAAGTTTTAAAGTGATACAATGTAATTAATACTAGGAAAGATAGGAAAGATAATAGCAGCAGTGATGCTCCTGGGGTTATACATGCAAAAAGACCATCGCTGTCAGCAGGGGCCAACTATAACATGTGCATCCAGGCCCTAGAGCCTAGGGGGCCCACCAGTCCCTTTGGTCCTTATGAGAAGACCAGTACTATTAACGTGCCATGGTAGTTGGGGGCCCATTTGGAGATGGGGCTGAAGTTATGCCACTGGTCATCAGGTAAGGTCAGAGGCGTAGCTAGAGCTTTTGCCGCCCGGGGCTGTTCCCGAGTTTGGCGCCCCCAATCTGCCCCAGTATGTCCAGCATATTACCCCCAGTGTGTCCAGCAATCTGCCCTCAGTGTGTCCAGCAATCTGCCCTCAGTGTGTCCAGCAATCTGCCCCAGTGTCCAGCCTTTCCCCAGTGTGTCCAGCAGTCTGCCCCAGTGTGTCCAGCATATTACCCCCAGTGTCCAGCATTGCCCCAGTGTGTCCAGTATATTACCCCCAGTGTGTCCAGCAATCTGCCCCAGTGTCCAGCATTGCCCCAGTGTGTCCAGAAGTCTGCCCCAGGGTCTCCAGCATTGCCTCAATCTGTCCAGAAATCTGCCCCAGGGTCTCCAGTATTGCCCCAGTGTGTCCAGCAATCTGCCCCAGGGTCTCCAGTATTGCCCCAGTGTGTCCAGCAATCTGCCCCATGGTCTCCTGTATTGCCCCAGTGTGTCCAGCATTCTGCCCCATGGTCTCCAGTATTGCCCCGGTGTGTCCAGCAATCTGCCCCATGGTCTCCAGTATTGCCCCAGTATGTCCAGAAGTCTGCCCCAGGGTCTCCAGCATTGCCTCAATGTGTCCTGAAATCTGCCCCATGGTCTCCAGTATTCAGTGTATCCAGCATTCTGCCCCATAGTCTCCTGTACTGCCCCAGTGTGTCCAGCATTCTGCCCCATGGTCTCCAGTATTGCCCCAGTGTGTCCAGCATTCTGCCCCATGGTCTCCAGTATTGCCCCAGTGTGTCCAGCAATCTGCCCCATAGTCTCCTGTATTGCCCCAGTGTGTCCAGCAATCTGCCCCATGGTCTCCTGTATTGCCCCAGTGTGTCCAGCAATCTGCTCCATGGTCTCCTGTATTGCCCCAGTGTGTCCAGCAATCTGCCCCATAGTCTCCTGTATTGCCCCAGTGTGTCCAGCAATCTGCCCCATGGTCTCCTGTATTGCCCCAGTGTGTCCAGCATTCTGCCCCATGGTCTCCTGTATTGCCCCAGTGTGTCCAGCAATCTGCCCCATAGTCTCCTGTATTGCCCCAGTGTGTCCAGCAATCTGCCCCATGGTCTCCTGTATTGCCCCAGTGTGTCCAGCAATCTGCCCCATGGTCTCCTGTATTGCCCCAGTGTGTCCAGCAATCTGCCCCATAGTCTCCTGTATTGCCCCAGTGTGTCCAGCAATCTGCCCCATGGTCTCCAGCATTGCCCCAGCCCCAGACAGTCAGACATAAAGAAAAAAAAAAAAAAGTAAAATCCTCACCTCTCCCGTTCCCAGCGCAGGTCCGGTGCAGTCAGCGTCTCTCCGGCTCTGCGACGCTCAGGACAGAGAGGCAGAGCGGCGCGCACAGTAGTGACGTCATCGCGCCCTCTGCTCTGAGACGTCGCAGAGTCAGAGGACGCTGAAGCCGCAGGAACCAGGAGAGGTGAGTATAGAGCGGGGGGCGGGGTCCGGTGGTGGGGGGAGCTGGCCCTGGTCGTGGCGGCGGACGGCGCCGCCCGAAGATTTAAAGGGGCGTCTTTTTTTTTTTTTTTTTTTATCTTCTTCTCCTGCAGCGCCGGCCGCCCCCAGCATTGTGCCGCCCGGGGCGGACCGCCCCCCCCGCACCCCCCTTCCTACGCCACTGGGTAAGGTAGCGGTGCTCTAGGTGCACCCCCGGAGAAGGGCACTATTAGGGTCCAATTGAGTTAAAGGTTCTATAGGATTTAGGAGGTATGTCTACTATTGAGACACATTATGTAAGCAGCTGATGGAAGGGGCACAGTTCCCTCCAGTTCTGACAGCCGATGGTGAACAGGGGCCACCTCACCAGCATCGGAGGGTTAGACGGGACTGATGTCAGGCAAGGCAGTAGGTGGAGGTTGTTGGTTTGTGCACTGATGTCTAAAGGTACCGTCAAACATAATGATATTGTTGCTTTTTGTGACGTAGCAACGATATCGTTAACTAAATCGTTATGCGTGACAGCGACCAACGATCAGGCCCCTGCTGGGAGATCGTTGGTCGCTGGGGAATGATCAGGACTTTATTTTGTCGCTGGATCACCCGCTGACATCGCTGGGCCGCACTTAGTAACCCGATGTTTACCCTGGTTACCATTGTAAAAGTAAAAAAAAAACACTACATACTCACATTCCTGTCGCGTCCCCCAGCGTCAGCTTCCCTGCGTCCCCCAGTGTCAGCGCCGGCCGGCCGTAAAGCAGAGCACAGCGGTGACGTCACCGCTCTGCTTTCCGGCCAGCGCTTACACAGTGCAGGGAAGCTGACGCTGGGGGACGCGACAGGAATGTAAGTATGTAGTGTTTTTTTTTTTACTTTTACAATGGTAACCAGGGTAAACATCGGGTTACTAAGCACGGCCCTGCGCTTAGTAACCCGATATTTACCCTGGTTACCCGGGGACTTCGGCATCGTTGGTCGCTGGAGAGCTATCTGTGTGACAGCTCCCCAGCGACCACACTACGACTTACCAACGATCACGGCCAGGTCATATCACTGGTCGTGATCGTTGGTAAATCGTTAAGTGTAACGGTACCTTAAGGAAGCATCGGGGTAGCAGAGAGCAGCAATCAGGGGCTGGGAGGGGATCTAAGGGACTGCCTTAAAGGGAACCTGTCACCCCCCCCAGGGCCTATTAAAGTAAAAGAGCCACCGTCAGCAGCACTAAGGCTGCATTCTGTGAAGGTGGCTCTTATGTTTATTATCCCTGGGAACGCTGAAATAATGACTTTTATAAATTTCCTGCCATACCTCTATTGAGTCAGGGAGGTGTGTTTTCTCCCATTGACTTAACCGCCTCGCAGCCGTCCATCATCCCCGTGTCCTCCGGGCCCTGCCTCCTCTCTTTGTTGTGACGTCACCGGCGCCTTCGTGTAGCGGAAGCCCCAGATCCCACCCCGCAGTGTGTTATCATGTATTCACACTGCGGGGCTGGGAATCTGGCGGCTGCACAGTGGAGCAGGTCACCGTGCCCAATTGAAGATAGTGTCGATGTCTCGCGAGATTTGTGAAGTCTCGCGAGACTTCGGCACTATCTGGGGCCTCCGCTACATGAAGGCGCCGGTGATGTCACGACAAAGAGAGGAGGCGGAGCCCGGAGGATACAGGGGGATGATGGACGGCTGCGAAGCGGTTGAGTTAAGGGGAGAAAACAAAACTCTCTGACTCAATAGAGGTATGGCGGGAAATTTATAAAAGTCATTATTTCAGCGTTCCCAGGGATAATAAACATAAGAGCCACCTTCACAGAATGCAGCCTTAGTGCTGCTGATGCTGGCCCTTTAACTTTAATAGGCCCTGGGGGTGGTGGTGACAGGTTCCCTTTAATAGGGAGAGGAGTGCGGGCTGGAGAAGAAATCAAAGGCGCTAAAAAGAGGGCAAAGATAGAGGAAGGGAAAGAGTGAAAAGAGAACAGGAGTGAGGGACAAAAAAGAGAGAAGGCTGGAGAAGTCATCAAAAGCCCTAGGAAGAGTGCAAAGACAAAGAGGAAGGGAAGGAGTGAAAAGAGAATGGAGGTGAGGGACATAAAAGAGAGAAGGCAGGAGAAGTCATCAAAAGCCCTAGGAAGAGTGCAAAGACAGAGAGGAAGGGAAAGAGTGAAAAGAGAATGGAGGTGAGGGACATAAAAGAGAGAAGGCAGGAGAAGTCATCAAAAGCCCTAGGAAGAGTGCAAAGACAAAGAGGAAGGGAAGGAGTGAAAAGAGAATGGAGGTGAGGGACATAAAAGAGAGAAGGCAGGAGAAGTCATCAAAAGCCCTAGGAAGAGTGCAAAGACAAAGAGGAAGGGAAGGAGTGAAAAGAGAATGGAGGTGAGGGACATAAAAGAGAGAAGGCAGGAGAAGTCATCAAAAGCCCTAGGAAGAGTGCAAAGACAAAGAGGAAGGGAAGGAGTGAAAAGAGAATGGAGGTGAGGGACATAAAAGAGAGAAGGCAGGAGAAGTCATCAAAAGCCCTAGGAAGAGTGCAAAGACAAAGAGGAAGGGAAGGAGTGAAAAGAGAATGGAGGTGAGGGACATAAAAGAGAGAAGGCAGGAGAAGTCATCAAAAGCCCTAGGAAGAGTGCAAAGACAGAGAGGAAGGGAAAGAGTGAAAAGAGAATGGAGGTGAGGGACATAAAAGAGAGAAGGCAGGAGAAGTCATCAAAAGCCCTAGGAAGAGTGCAAAGACAAAGAGGAAGGGAAGGAGTGAAAAGAGAATGGAGGTGAGGGACATAAAAGAGAGAAGGCAGGAGAAGTCATCAAAAGCCCTAGGAAGAGTGCAAAGACAAAGAGGAAGGGAAGGAGTGAAAAGAGAATGGAGGTGAGGGACATAAAAGAGAGAAGGCAGGAGAAGTCATCAAAAGCCCTAGGAAGAGTGCAAAGACAGAGAGGAAGGGAAAGAGTGAAAAGAGAATGGAGGTGAGGGACATAAAAGAGAGAAGGCAGGAGAAGTCATCAAAAGCCCTAGGAAGAGTGCAAAGACAAAGAGGAAGGGAAGGAGTGAAAAGAGAATGGAGGTGAGGGACATAAAAGAGAGAAGGCAGGAGAAGTCATCAAAAGCCCTAGGAAGAGTGCAAAGACAAAGAGGAAGGGAAGGAGTGAAAAGAGAATGGAGGTGAGGGACATAAAAGAGAGAAGGCAGGAGAAGTCATCAAAAGCCCTAGGAAGAGTGCAAAGACAAAGAGGAAGGGAAGGAGTGAAAAGAGAATGGAGGTGAGGGACATAAAAGAGAGAAGGCAGGAGAAGTCATCAAAAGCCCTAGGAAGAGTGCAAAGACAGAGAGGAAGGGAAGGAGTGAAAAGAGAATGGAGGTGAGGGACATAAAAGAGAGAAGGCAGGAGAAGTCATCAAAAGCCCTAGGAAGAGTGCAAAGACAGAGAGGAAGGGAAAGAGTGAAAAGAGAATGGAGGTGAGGGACATAAAGAAGGAGCGATGGATGGAGAAATCAACAAAAGCCCTAAGAGGAGGGTAAAGACAGAGAGGAAGGGAAGGAGTGAAAAGAGAAAGGGAGCAAGGGACAAAAAGAGGAAGACATGGTTGCAGAAACCAGCAGAAATGTAAAGAAGCGAGAGAGTTGGAGGAAGAGAAGAAAAATGAGCCAGAAGAAAGAGAGCGATGGTGACACAAAGGGAGAGAGGGCTGAGGAAAAGTGCAAAAACCCCGAGAAGAGAGCAAAGACAGAGAAAAACGGAAAGAGTGAAAAGAGAAGGAAAGCAAAGATTGATAGAGAGAGGGAAAGAGGAAAAAAAGAGACAGCCATACTCTCTGTCATAGACAGCTAGGGAGCAGAATGAGAGAGAAAGAACGGGCAAAAGAGAGATACAAAGGTCAGAGAAAGAGAGAGTGAAGATAGAGGGACAGATAGAAGGTAGAAACAGAATGGAAAGTGTGTAAAAGAGAGAAGACGATAGAGAGGGAAAGAGTAATGAGAGCGTTGGCGCACAGAAGAGAGGGCTGTGGAGCGCTGTCTGCCGGGGGCTCGTCAGCATTGGCAGCCGACAGTGGCTGTATTATCCATTTTGAGTAACATCCACAGAAATTCTTGGCAGTTACGGACACGGCAGAACTCACGGTAATACACTGTCATCTTTCTGTATAAGTGATGGCGCACTTGAGGGGCACGTAAATCCGGCAGCACACATGACGGTAGGATTCTGGCAGTTTGCTGTCACTGGATCCCGTGCTGTCACTTTCTCCACATTCTGTAGCTGGTGCAGCACCTGAGAGACACAGAAAACATCTGCAAATACTACAGGAGAATAGGCTATTTGTTAAAATATTGGAAGAGTGCACGGTAGTACAAGCATTGAGCCTTCATCTGCCCCCTCTTCCTCCTCCCATTATTTTGTATCTGGAACATTTTAGTTCCATACTTATCCATAGATTTCAGCTATAAGACACTCTAGGCAAACTGAGACTAAAAAGTTTGCAAATTTAGAAAAATAATTGGGTCACCCAATGTACAAATAGTAGGCGTCACTACAATGTATCCACTGCTGGGTTATAATTCTTTGCCGACGTTCGCTTTCATGTCTTGGCTACATTCCTTGGAAAATATAAACCATTCTCAGCACGGAGTAATCTCCCAAGCCAGCACCCCGCCGCCTGCTAACAATGCCATCCAAATTATTTGTGAGCGAGGACCGCACCGGCCCGTCTGGGCACTCGTTCAATATTTCACAGAGAGTCGGAGTCAGGAACTGAATTCTTTAAACGAGAAATTTTGTTTTTTTGCTGCATCTGGCAGAAAATATGAAGCTCATGATCGAATATCACCATAATGCAGAAGTAAATACTGGAAATGGAAGCCGAGGCGATGAGAGCGAACAATCAGTCAGAAGCAGAGCGGTTATTGAAGTGAAGTTGTAGATAATTATCAGAAATGGTTGTTTTTAGACATTCTGAAATAAATGGAATTTCTAAGAATATGTGATTGCCTCTCCGACTTTCTTTCTGTCATACGATAGTTGCCATCTCTTTATGCGAGTGCCTTATCTCTGGGCGTACAAAGCAATCTGCGGTCTGGAATCAGACCTGCCCAATGTTCATCTCCCTTGTCCATCAGTTGGAAGACCCCACCATGCACATTAGAGTGTGACCTGAACTCAGGGAGATCGGTGGGATTGGTGGACATTAGTTTAATGAGTATGAGGCCAGTCTCCCACTACCAGTTATAGTTTATACTTGCCTTGGTTCACTTCTGTTATTCCACTGAGATTCAGACTGTTTTATTCTCGTACTGTCCTCGACCCATTTGCTAACCTAACCGGGTTTACGACTTTGTCCCTTTTGACCCGGTAAACAGACCATTCGTGTCAGATAGCTCCACCGGCCAGTGGCTACTCCGAGGACTCCACCCAGGGGCCCTTGTGTAAGTCTACATCCCTGTTCAAGAGTTAACCCTGATGTTGTCTTCGGTCTGGGGAGACCGATTTTGGGTGTTCAAGATGCGGTTCTGAAACTTGTGATTGATTGACGTAAATGAGGATGGGTCGGTCGGCCACGGGTTTCAGAGCCGCATCTTGAATATTTTAAAGAATATTGAAGACAACAGCAGGGTTAAAGGGTGAAAGCCAAGAATCCACTAGGACCTGATGGAAAAGCTAGCACAAAGTATGACTGTGAGAGCCACCAGGCAACCACAGACAGAGCATGTTACCAGTCATACAGCCAGCACACAGGTCTAATTGCTGAGAATGGTGCTAGTTCTGGCTGCACTGCAGCACCGCTAACCGAAAGAAATGGACAAAAGAGCGTATATAAAAAAAAAACAATTAATAAATAACTTCATTCTGATGGTTTTCATAAAAATAGATATGCAAATACAAGTATTTAAAATGATGACTGAATGGCAACAACACCTTAGTGCCACATTTGGGCAAAGTCACAGTGTATAGGTCCGTAGAAATTAATAAATAGAAAATTAAAAGGGGAGTACAAGATATGAACGTACATATGGTTTACCATACAGGAAATAGAAAAGTGTAACCACACTAAAGCTGTCGTACAAGGTGAAAAAACATGTACAAGAAAAATACTCAGACATCATGCAGGTGACTCACTTGGTTCATATAATCGCTGCCCTTTCAATCATTGTTTTAAATACTTGTATTTGCATATCTGTTTTTATGAAAATTATCAGAATAAAGTTATTTATTCATTGTTGTTTGATATACACTCTATTGTCCATTTTGTTACTCTTATGATTATGGATGAGCTTTTTTTTTTTACTTGGCTTTTTGTTCAGATTTCTGATTGCAGCAGTTTAACCTCTTAGATTTCGATGCCTCGAAACACACATCATGATTTCATGGCAGCTGGGAGGCCCACTATGGCTGTACTTCATAGCAGAGCGGTAATTTTACAATGCACTATAGTGGAAGTCAATACATGCTCAAGTCCCCTAGGGGGACCAAGAAAAAAATATTAACAAATAAAGAGAAAAATAACAAAAACAAAAGTTCATTACCCCCATTTTGCTATAATGTAAATAAAATATAAAAGGAGGGAAAAAAAAGTTGCCACAAGTAGAACTGTCAGAACTAATGTAAAATCATATTTATCCCAGAGGGCGAACATAGAGCCAAAAATTAATTAAAAGGGATTAATCACAGTTTCTGTTTATTTTGTCTCTCAAAAACAATATAATAAGAGATCAGACAGTCATATGGACCCCAAAGTAGCAATGATGCCACAGCAAACAAGTCCTCATAAGGCTCAATCAATCATTAAAAAATTATCTCTCTTGGAAGGTGAGGAGGAAAAAAATGAAGGGACGACCACCCAGGGGCCCAAATAACCCTAGAACTGGAGCTATTAGGGAGGAACATTATAGATACAGGGAGAAGAATAATTGCAATGTAGATAATAACAATTAATATTAATACTTGTTGAGAGGTTTGGTGACTAAGTGATGTAGAGTCGATCTACACATCAATTTAACCCCTTCATGACCCAGCCTATTTTGACCTTAATGACCTGGCCGTTTTTTGCAATTCTGACCAGTGTCCCTTTATGAGGTAATAACTCAGGAAAGCTTCAACGGATCCTAGCGGTTCTGAGATTGTTTTTTCGTGACATATTGGGCTTCATGTTAGTGGTAAATTTAGGTCAATAAATTCTGCGTTTATTTGTGATAAAAATGGAAATTTGGCGAAAATTTTGAAAATTTCGCAATTTTCACATTTTGAATTTTTATTCTGTTAAACCAGAGAGTTATGTGACACAAAATAGTTAATAAATAACATTTCCCACATGTCTACTTTACACCAGCACAATTTTGGAAACAAAATTTTTTTTTGCTAGGAAGTTATAAGAGTTAAAATTTGACCAGCGATTTCTCATTTTTACAACGAAATTTACAAAACCATTTTTTTTAGGGACCACCTCACATTTGAAGTCAGTTTGAGGGGTCTATATGGCTGAAAATACCCAAAAGTGACACCATTCTAAAAAATGCACCCCTCAAGGTGCTCAAAACCACATTCAAGAAATTTTTTAACCCTTCAGGTGCTTCACAGCAGCAGAAGCAACATGGAAGGAAAAAATGAACATTTAACTTTTTAGTCACAAAAATTATCTTTTAGCAACATTTTTTTTATTTTCCCAATGGTACAAGGAGAAACTGAACCAGGAAAGTTGTTGTCCAATTTGTCCTGAGTACGCTGATACCTCATATGTGGGGGTAAACCACTGTTTGGGCGCACGGCAGGGCTTGGAAGGGAAGGAGCGCCATTTGACTTTTTGAATGAAAAATTGGCTCCTCTCTTTAGCGGACACCATGTCACGTTTGGAGAGCCCCCGTGTGCCTGAAAATTGGAGCTCCCCCACACGTGACCCCATTTTGGAAACTAGACGCCCCAAGGAACTTATCTAGATGCATAGTGAGAACTTTGAACCCCCGGGGGCTTCACAAATTGATCCGTAAAAATGAAAAAGTACTTTTTTTTCACAAAAAAATTCTTTTAGCCTCAATTTTTTTCATTTTCACATGGGCAATTTCTCATGAGTACACCGATACCTCACATGTGGGGGTAAACCACTGTTTGGGCACATGGTAAGGTTCGGAAGGGAAGGAGCGCCATTTGACTTTTTGAATGAAAAATTATCTCCATCGTTAGCGGACACCATGTCGTGTTTGGAGAGCCCCCGTGTGCCTAAACATTGGAGCTCCCCCACAAATGACCCCATTTTGGAAACTAGACCCCCCAAGGAACTTATCTAGATGCATATTGAGCACTTTAAACCCTCAGGTGCTTCACAAATTGATCTGTAAAAATGAAAAAGTACTTTTTTTTCACAAAAAAATTCTTTTCGCCTCAGTTTTTCATTTTCACATGGGCAATAGGATAAAATGGATCCTAAAATTTGTTGGGCAATTTCTCCCGAGTACGCCGATACCTCATATGTGGGGGTAAACCACTGTTTGGGCACACGGCAGGGCTCGGAAGGGAAGGCGCGCCATTTGACTTTTTGAATGGAAAATTAGCTCCAATTGTTAGCGGACACCATGTCGCGTTTAGAGAGCCCCTGTGTGCCTATGCATTGGAGCTCCCCCACAAGTGACCCCATTTTGGAAACTAGACCCCCCAAGGAACTTATCTAGATGCATATTGAGCACTTTAAACCCCCAGGTGCTTCACAGAAGTTTATAATGCAGAGCCATGAAAATAAAAAATAATTTTTCTTTCCTCAAAAATGATTTTTAGCCTGGAATTTCCTATTTTGCCAAGGGTAATAGGAGAAATTGGACCGCAAATGTTGTTGTCCAGTTTGTCCTGAGTACGCTGATACCCCATATGTGGGGGTAAACCACTGTTTGGGCGCACGGCAGGGCTCGGAAGGGAAGGCACGCCAATTGGCTTTTTAAATGGAAAATTAGCTCCAATCATTAGCGGACACCATGTCACGTTTGGAGAGCCCCTGTGTGCCTAAACATTGGAGATCCCCCACATATGACCCCATTTTGGAAACTAGACCCCCAAAGGAACTAATCTAGATGTGTGGTGAGGACTTTGAACTTCCAAGTGCTTCACAGAAGTTTATAACGCAGAGCCATGAAAATAAAATAAAATTTTATTTTCTCTAAAATGATTTTTTAGCCTGCAATTTATTATTTTCCCAAGGGTAACAGGAGAAATTTGACCCCAAAAGTTGTTGTACAGTTTCTCCTGAGTACGCTGATACCCCATATGTGGGGGTAAACCACTGTTTGGGCACACGTCGGGGCTCAGAAGGGAAGTAGTGACTTTTGAAATGCAGACTTTGATGGAATGGTCTGCGGGCGTCACGTTGCGTTTGCAGAGCCCCTGGTGTGCCTAAACAGTAGAAACCCCCCACAAGTGACCCCATTTTGGAAACTAGACCCCCCAAGGAACTTATCTAGATATGTGGTGAGCACTTTGAACCCCCAAGTGCTTCACAGACGTTTACAACGCAGAGCCGTGAAAATAAAAAATCATTTTTCTTTCCTCAAAAATGATGTTTTAGCAAGCAATTTTTTATTTTCTCAAGGGTAACAGGAGAAATTGGACCCCAGTAATTGTTGCCCAGTTTGTCCTGAGTACGCTGATACCCCATATGTGGGGGTAAACCACTGTTTGGGCACATGTCGGGGCTCGGAAGTCAAGTAGTGACGTTTTGAAATGCAGACTTTGATGGAATGGTCTGCGGGCGTCACGTTGCGTTTGCAGAGCCCCTGGTGTGCCTAAACAGTAGAAACCCCCCACAAGTGACCCCATTTTGGAAACTAGACCCCCCAAGGAACTTATCTAGATATGTGGTGAGCACTTTGAACCCCCAAGTGCTTCACAGACGTTTACAACGCAGAGCCGTGAAAATAAAAAATCATTTTTCTTTCCTCAAAAATGATGTTTTAGCAAGCAATTTTTTATTTTCTCAAGGGTAACAGGAGAAATTGGACCCCAGTAATTGTTGCCCAGTTTGTCCTGAGTACGCTGATACCCCATATGTGGGGGTAAACCACTGTTTGGGCACATGTCGGGGCTCGGAAGTCAAGTAGTGACGTTTTGAAATGCAGACTTTGATGGAATGGTCTGCGGGCGTCACGTTGCGTTTGCAGAGCCCCTGGTGTGCCTAAACAGTAGAAACCCCCCACAAGTGACCCCATTTTGGAAACTAGACCCCCCAAGGAACTTATCTAGATATGTGGTGAGCACTTTGAACCCCCAAGTGCTTCACAGACGTTTACAACGCAGAGCCGTGAAAATAAAAAATCATTTTTCTTTCCTCAAAAATGATGTTTTAACAAGCAATTTTTTATTTTCTCAAGGGTAACAGGAGAAATTGGACCCCAGTAATTGTTGCCCAGTTTGTCCTGAGTACACTGATACCCCATATGTGGGGGTAAACCACTGTTTGGGCACACGTCGGGGCTCGGAAGGGAAGGAGCACCATTTGACTTTTTGAATAAAAGATTGGCTGGAATCAATGGTGGCGCCATGTTGCGTTTGGAGACCCCCTGATGTGCCTAAACAGTGGAAACCCCTCAATTCTAACGCCAACACACCCCTAACCCTTATCCCAACTGTAGCCGTAACCCTAACCACAACCCTAACCGCAACACACCCCTAACCACAACCCTAACCCCAACACACCCCTAACCCTAACCACAACCCTAATTCCAACCCAACCCTAACCCTAAGGCTATGTGCCCACGTTGCGGATTCGTGTGAGATTTTTCCGCACCATTTTTGAAAAATCCGCGGGTAAAAGGCACTGCGTTTTACCTGCGGATTTACTGCGGATTTGACCTGCGGATTCCTATTGAGGAATAGGTGTAAAACGCTGCGGAATCCGCACAAAGAATTGACATGCTGCGGAAAATACAACGCAGCGTTTCCGTGCGGTATTTTCCGCACCATGGGCACAGCGGATTTGGTTTTCCATAGGTTTACATGGTACTGTAAACCTGATGGAACACTGCTGCGAATCTGCAGCGGCCAATCCGCTGCGGATCCGCAGCCAAATCCGCACCGTGTGCACATAGCCTAATTCTAAAGGTATGTGCACACGCTTCGGAAAACGCTGCGGATCCGCAGCAGTTTCCCATGAGTTTACATTTCAATGTAAACCTATGGGAAACAAAAATCGCTGTACACATGCTGCGGAAAAACTGCACGGAAACGCAGCGGTTTACATTCCGCAGCATGTCACTTCTTTCTGCGGATTCCACAGCGGTTTTACAACTGCTCCAATAGAAAATCGCAGTTGTAAAACCGCAGTGAAATGCGCAGAAAAACCGCGGTAAATCTGCCATAAATCCGCAGCGGTTTAGCACTGCGGATTTATCAAATCCGCTGCGGAAAAATCCGCAGAGGACCAGAATACGTGTGCACATACCGAAACCCTAACCCTAACCCTAACCCTACCCCTAACCCTACCCCTACCTCTACCCCTACCCCTAACCCTACCCCTACCCCTACCCCTAACCCTACCCCTAACCCTACACCTAACCCTACCCCTAACCCTAACCCCAACCTTAGTGAAAAAAAAAAAAAATTCTTTATTTTATTATTGTCCCTATCTATGGGGGACAAATGGGGGGGGGGTCATTTACTGTTTTTTTATTTTGACCACTGTGATAGATTATATCACAGTGATCAAAATTCACATTGGAACGAATCTGCCGGCCGGCAGATTCGGCGGGCGCACTGCGCATGCGCCCGCCATTTTGGAACATGGCGGCGCTCGGGGAAGAAGACGGACGGACCCCGCCAGGATCGGTAAGTATAAGGGGGGGAGATCAGGGCACAGGGGGGGGAGATCAGGGCACGGGGGGGCGTCGGAGCACGGGGGGGGAGGGATCGGAGCATGGGGGAGAGTGATCGGTGTGCGGGCAGGTGGATCGGTGTGCAGGGGGGGTGGATCGGTGTGCAGGGGGGGTGGATCGGAGCACGGGGGGGATCGGAGTGCGGGGGGGTTTGATTGGAGCACGGGGGGGTGTGATTGGAGCACGGGGGGAGCGGACAGGAGGACGGGGGAGCGGAGCACAGGACGGAGGGGAGCGGGCCACAGATCGGGGGGCTGGGGGGGCGATCGGTGGGGTGGGGTGGGGGCACATTAGTATTTCCAGCCATGGCCGATGTTATTGCAGCATCGGCCATGGCTGGATTGTAATATTTCACCATTTTTTTAGGTGAAATATTACAAATCGCTCTGATTGGCAGTTTCACTTTCAACAGCCAATCAGAGCGATCGTAGCCACGAGGGGGTGAAGCCACCCCCCCTGGGCTAAACTACCACTCCCCCTGTCCCTGCAGATTGGGTGAAATGGGAGTTAACCCTTTCACCCGATCTGCAGGGACGCGATCTTTCTGTGACACAGCATATGCGTCACAGGTCGGATTGGCACCGACTTTCATGACGCATACGCTGTGTCACAGGTCGGGAAGGGGTTAACAAGAATATGGCTTAGCAGCTGTCAGGGAACAGCTAGGAGATGATGCTGATCCTGCCGCTGTCCCCAGGTAATCACAAACCTACACTCCGCCAATTATGCAATTGGCTAACGAGTGACTGATGAGGCCGCAACTGCTTCCACTACTTGTCCGATTATTGGGGAACTTTACAACGCACCTTTTTTCTATTTTAAGACCTCCCTCTACCCACAGTTCCAGGGTCCTGCCATGGGGGCGGCCTGCACGCCCTCCAATGCCAACCTATTCTTTGGCCTGTGGAAGATGGAGATCTTCATTACGGAGACACCTCTTTTTATCTAGAGGTATCTACTATGAGGTCGCTACATAGATGATATTTTTTTTTCCAATGGCAGGGATCTGTGACTAATCTGGACTCCTTTATTGGTATTCTGAACACTAACAACTTCAACATCACATTGACATATCATGCAAGCCCGTCAGCAATTGACTTTTTGGATTAATCTACACAGTTTGATGGACAGGGCTTTCTTCAGAAGGACTTTTACTGGAAAAGGACTGCGGTTAACACTTTATTGCACTACATCTCCCACCCAATGCATTTTCTTAAAAAAATATACCTTCTAGGCAACTTTTATGCTGCAAAAGGATCTGCTTGGATGATCAGAGATATGCTAATCAAGAGAAAATCCTCGCCCAAAGCCTCAAAGAGAGGGAATATAGTCGAATATGTATTGACAAGGCAAGAATTAGAATCAGACAGACAAGAGACCAAAACTATTGAGGCTTGGGGTTGTCCAGAAAGCTGGATCTAAGAATAGCAAAGTAAGGATCATTCTAGACTATAACTCTAGATCTCACCAAGTTTGGGAGATCCTCCAGAAACATTGGCCGATTTTATTATGTCATCAAACTTTTAAAGAAATTATCCCTAAACGAACTTCTATTACTTACAAGTGCTCCAAAAATCTGAAAGATCTTTTCACCCATAGTCATCCTCACGATTCAGAAGTAGGCTATATCTTCAGACCCAAAGCATCTCCATGGGGAAGCACACCATATGGTCATTGTGTCACCTGCCCAAATGTCGAGAAATGCAACAACTTCTACTACTCTCAAGGTATAACAATGGCGATAATCACGTATTCCTTGAACTGTTGCACTACTGGCGTCATATATTATGTAACATTTTCATACAATTTAGTTTTCCTAGAGATGACAGGTAAAGTTGGAGAACATGTCTTGGGCATTTGGGCAGCTAGAGAAATGACGGTGATCCATGGCGTGAAGCCCATAACTAAACATTTCAAACTCCATCACAATTGTGATCTGATCTGAGGGGAGGGAGTTGGAAACGCTTACTTGCATATGTCTTTCTCACCCTTCTTTCGCCTCCTCAGCACTCTCTATGTCGCTGTAGACATGCACAGACATATTTATCTTACCTCTCTTGATGCATTGTATTTTTATTCACCCCATATATGTCATCATGGCTACCTATGCGCTTGTTCACTTTATCCTTCTCGATGTATTGTGTCCCCATCCAGGATCACACATGTTATAGCAATTATTTATGAACATATTCAGGATAAGTGAACTGTCTGAGGACTTGAAAACCAAAACTGTTGAAAAGTGTCAACAATCTCAAGGTTACATCTACACAGATCTTGATGTTCCTTTGTCCACAGAGCGGTTCATAATCAAGACGTTATCAAGCCATGTCGCTGTAGCTGATTTCCCTGGACGTGGACAACAGAGAAAAATTGATGAGAGGTCGCAACGCCGTATAGTCCGGATGGTGGACAAGCAGCCACAATCAAGTTCCAAAAAAATTCAAGCTCTTCGCAGGCTCAGGAAGCATCAGTGTCAGCACGAACTATCCATCCACATGTGAATGAAATTAAATGCTATGGCATGAGGACCCCATTGCTGACATAGAGATATAAAAAGCTAGACTGCAGTTTGCCAAAATCCTTGTGGGAAAGCGAATTGTGGACAGATGAGACCAAGATACAGCTTTTTGGTAAAGCACATCATTCTACTGTTTACGGAAAATAGAATGAGGCCTACAAAGAAAAGAACACAGTACCTACAATCAAACATAGTGGAGGATCAAATATGTTTTCGGGTTGTTTTGTTGCCTTTGGCCCTTGACTGTGTGCAAGGCATCATGAAATCTGAAGATTACCAAATGGATGGAAACAAAGCGCTGGAGTGTTCTGAAGTGGCAGCAGTGAGTCTGGATCTAAATCCCATTGAACATCTGTGGAAAGATCTTAAAATTTCTGTTGGGAGAAGACGACTTAACATATGGGAGACCTGAAGTTGTTTGCAAAAGAAGAGTAGTCTGAAATTCCAGTTGAGAGGTGTAAGAAGCTTGTGGATGATTATAGGAAACAATTGATTGCAGTTAATTATTAAGTTGAGGGTGCCAACAATTTTGTCTGGCCCATTTTTGGGGGTTTTGTGAGAAATTGTGTCCAATTTGCCTTTTTTTCCTCTACTTTTTTGTGTTGTTCCAATGCACACAGAAAATAAACATGGATATAACAAAACATTTGTAATTGTACTAATTTTCTAGGAGAAATACTTAATTCTCTAGAACAATTTCAAGGGAGCCAACACTTTCGGCCATTGTATCTCCTTATGCGCCTGCAGAGAGGTTATCAATGTGGATATTTAACCGTCACTACCATATACTCTTTTCCCCTCATATGTTAATAACTTAATATTGTCACCCACCTTTATGCCTGTCATGCCTGTGGTTCTAGTTTAATATATAATTGAATGAAGGTTATTCGTTCTTAGTTTTGTCTGCCATTTCCCCTTTTCTTCCTTGGGTCCTGGTGACCATCGGCAGCTCTTTGTAGCCTTGTAGCTATATTTTTGGAAGCAACTTTAGGCTCCAGTAGAAAAATCAGTATTGGAGAACGTATGTCTGATGTACTGGCGAAATATTCAGCACATTAACAGGAGGGTTATAATTGGGCACATAAACCACAGTGGACCGCAGGGCCGCAGCACTGAAGCAATGCTGCAGCCCCATAATTCTTGCTATTCATGTAGTCCAAGAGGAATAGAGATCTGTAGCCCTGATGGTCCTGGTCAGAACTCCCCTCCACTGTGTTTGTGGCATTGTTGGAGTGGAGAGAAGTGGGTCAGGCTTCAAGCCAACCTGAAGCAACCGGCAGTCCAAACCGTGGAAGGGTGAGTGTTAATATCCACTTTACCTGGTGAGGTGAAGAGTTTGTGCCAGGAAGGTGAATAAATAAGATCATCATGGACATGAGCAGATCCCTGACCAAATAGAGTCCCAAGAAGCATTAAAGGGAACCTGTCGGAACGAGCATATCATTAATTGAAAGCTGAAAATAATGATTGAACAACAACCACAAGACAGATTTTATCACCAGGTATCATTGCAATCAGTATAACGGCACCGACCTGACACTGTCTGTAGTTACTGAGCACAATCCTGCTGACAGGTTCCCTTTAATGGCCAAATTGGGGGGTGTTCTCATGTTAGACACAAAGTCAATTATTTTAACAACCAACAATAAAATGAGTGGAGACAACAACCAAAATCATAAACAAAGAAGCCTGAAGATGAAACAGAAATCGGACATTCTGATGATTCACCATAGAGATGGATCCTTCGGCTGGAGTTGGCTTGACGTTGAATAAATTGCGGTACAAAGCTCAAGATGTCTCCATGATTTTCACGCTAGACTTCTGCATGAGACTATAGACTTCTCAGGTCACATTTCCAAGTCTTTGTCCACAGAGAATTCACCTATGACAGTGGCTCCTTTGTAGACACGTTAGAAGCAACATAAGACTAAAGACAAAGATCAACAGAAGACCAATGAAAGTAATGCGTGAAGCCAGAGATGAGCCAAGAGTCAATAACCAGAAGTCAATATCAGTCTATCCAACTATTACCATGTAGACGGAGTAAGATGAAAGCAGAATTCACAGACAAAGACAAGATTCGGGATCAAAGTGAAAAACTCAAAAACAACTTAAAATTCTCTAAATTCCTGAGCACCGTCTCCTGACGGAATGTTTCCTTTAATTCTGCCATTGCGTGACGTCATTAGAGTGAGTCGGGCGCTGTAAAAACTTGAAGTGTCTTACAGTGGAGAGCAGAGAGGTGGCATAAAATTGATGAATACTATACATATGGAGGTCAGGAAAAAAACAACTTGGCATGATAAACAATGGAAATAAAATAACAACTATGAATGGTTGAAGACGGAAGACAAGTGTTACTGAGACACACTGCTTCCAGGGCTGATTTGTGTGTATACCTTCTGCCAGTTCTCTCTGCTCTTGTACGTGTAGCATTACCAAGGTGACCCAGGATGGATTTCTGATGTCCTCTGACTTGGCCTCTTAAAGCCTATTCAGGTCACTGCTGGTCGCCTGAGTATTCAGGTTTTAGCTCACACTGCTACAATGTATGTTCTCAGAGTTATTGACTTAGCTTACCCAGTTCTGCTATTGCTGGGCTCTGCTACAATAAGGTGGCCATCTGCCATCTTAGGTTTGCTGATCCAAGGTGATGGCCGCATTCTCAGCTCTGCGATCACAGGTCCTATGGTGGCTGACTGGTTACATTCCCTCACTGTTCCAAGGTGCTGGCCGCACACTCAGACCTGCTACAACAAGGTGCTTGACTTTTTACATTGCCTTGTATTTCCTAGGTGGGGTCTGCACACTCAGTTCTGCTATTTGTAAGGTAAAAACTGCTTATGTGGGAGGGTCAAGAATTTTTATCAACTTTAACAGTATACTCGCTCAGCTTGGATACAAAGTCTAAGAAATCTCCCAATTATTTTCCCTAAGGTCCAATCAGAAGACAATGGTTGAAAACTCATGTAATGACCATCATAGGCTAGTTATTGGTGGATGTGTTGTAGGTAACTCAGAAAACATTCAACTCTAGAAGAGCGGACAGGATGGGTCTAGCCGGTGGAGAAGATGGAAAATGTAACCAGGAGCTAAGCCAGGAGTCAATAACCATGAGGTCGGTCTACAAGTTCCAGGTGAGTCCGAAGAAGTTAAGATGAGGGCAGGATTCACAGGCAAAGCTAAGATTCAGGGATATATGTTAGGGTCAAAAATCAAATACTACTGATTAGATGAGGAATATTTCATTCCATGGTCACTAGATCTATTCCTAACACAATCTCCTCTTTTTCATATGCCACTATTGGAGATGGCCGATCACCTTGGAAATACGACGTGGTCATTTGAGAAAAGAAAGATGAAATTTTGCGATAGTCCTCCTTAAGATTAATGATTTTTTAATCCGTCAGGTCGACGGTGGTGGCGTCTCGCAGTTTAATTAGCAGAATGTATTTTATCTGCTGTTGGAATCTGAGCTTTGCGTTCTGTTTTGCAGCCAGAGATGAAGCACGTTCCTCGTCTCGCAAAGGGCATTTTAGGTAATGCGAATATTAATAAAGACTAAAGTCTGCAGGACTTTGTGCATAATGATGCCTCCTGCTTCACGCTCGCATCGGACTCCATATAAATGTAAATTGCGCCCCTCATTTGGGATCAGACACTTTTGTTCCAGATAAACATCTCTAAATGAATAACTGGGATTAATATAAATGGGAGAAGTTCTGCTCTGATTGCAGAGAATATTTCAGTGGAATAAAACAGTTTTTTTTAATGTAATATTTCTATTTTTTTATCTCTTTCATTTTAAAGGACTATTACCAAACGTGGGTTCAGTAAGTACAACCCAATGATATAACACAGCAATGACTAAGAACTTCGGATACAAACCAGCACCCTCCATACAGGCTCCATAGGCTTCCATGACCCCTGGTAAGGGGGCGCCCAACTAGTGCACCATAAGATCATTACATTAAGATGAGCAGAACAACACACAAAACTTTATGGAGGCAGAGGAGCGTGTGGGAGATCTCCGGTTTTCTCCTGTAAATCCTCTTCATCTACATTGTTGCAAAGTAATTTACTGTTTACACTAAGTTTTACCTTTCTATGATCTTTTCTTCATGTTCTTGGGGTGCCAGGTAGGCAAACATGTCCTATATGCTAACATCTCTCATTGGCACAGACTCCTCGGAGCTGCCATAGACTCCATAGACGTCACTGTAACAGCTGCCAAGACCTGAAACACAAATCAAAGTCCAAACTCCGAGAAATCACATCTGTTGGACAATCAAAGATGAGGAAACTTCTCGCCAGATGGGAATTGGAAGATTTTGTTAAGTTCTTTGTGTTTTCCCAAAGGTTTTCATCTCAAAGTCTTCAGTCTGTCTTCGGAGTTGTGCTGGATTCTATTTCTTAGTATCTTTTTTTTTTCTCTTGGGGTTTTTTCACATTGGGTTTCATAGACTTGAAAGTCTAGGATGCTGGGAGTAAACTTCTAGGTAAACTTTTAGACATGGTTATGACTATCTAGTGTTATCAACTTCAGGGATCTTCATCTTTTCAGTTAGCCATTAAAAAGTATCAACCACTGAGGACTAGTGTTGAGCGATACCTTCCGATATCGGAAAGTATCGGTATCGGATAGGATCGGCCGATATTCAAAAAATATCGGATATCGCCGATACCGATACCCGATCCCAATGCAAGTCAATGGGACCAAAATATCCGAATTAAAATAAACCCTTTCTTGCCTTGTAGGTTCATTCTACATGAAGGAAAACAACTAAGAATAATGCAGGATGTATTTGGGGAGGTGGCGGAGACATTAAAGTCATAGAGGTTTATCCCAATCAAATAGAATAGCATGTTTTTTGTTTTTTTTTAAGACGTTCAGAGTGACAAAGATATTGACTATGTAAATTTTTTTTTTTATTTTGTCAGATATTGATGTTTCACTATTCCACGCCCTTCCCCTTCTTTTTTTTCTTTTTTTTTTCTTTTCCCACACTTTCATCTTCATCATCAGCAGCATCTTTGACATCAACTTCTTCTTCACCTTATTCATCTTCTTCTTCATCCTTTACCTTTTTTTTTTTATTACATTCTTCATATTCATTTTATTCAACTATTATTATTCTTCCTATTCTACATATTCTTTTTATTCCACTGTTATTATTCTTCCTATTCTACTTCTTCATCATATTCTCATTTGTGACAGGCATTCCCGTAGTTGTTATCTATAAAAGTTGGAAGATTACACCTTCCGTTCTGCCAGTCACAAAAGTTACATTTGTCCGCGTTCAGTTTGGCCTGCAGCATCAGGCTTTATCCAGGGGCACCACGAGGAGGAACGGACTCACCCCCATACACTGCTTAGTCTTCTTCTGCATATAATTTAGATAATATCTTTTGCTCTGATATTAAGTCTTATGCTTAATGTTCTTCTGCTCTTTGTTCTGCAGCCTCTTGTTCTTCTGCTTCTCGGTCTTCCATGTCGTCGTCTCCAGGGTCGTCGTCTCCAGTGTCGTCATCTCCGCCGTCGTCGTCTCAGCCGTCATCGTCTCCGCCGTCGTCGTCTCCGCCGTCGTCGTCTCCGCCGTCGTCGTCGTCGTCATCGGGGTGGTCTTCCGGGTCGTCGTCGTCGTCGTCATCGGGGTGGTCTTCCGGGTCGTCGACTTTAGGGTCTTCAACTTGGAAATGTAGCAGAAGGTACAAGAAGGCTGAGAAAATGCCAAAAACCAGCTGATGGAACTGGAACTCGGATGGCTACCCGAAGGTTCAAGAGCCTATGGAACTACCGAGGACCAGCTGACGTTACTGGAACCCAGTTACTAAGCAGGAGGTACCCGTGCTAAAAAGCACTACCAAGGACCGCCTGACGTTGGCGGAACTCGGATACCCAGAAGGAGGCACCTAAGCCAAAGGCTCTGCCCGGAACCAGCTGACGGTACTGGAACCAGGATGGGGAGCAGAAGGTACAAGAGCAAAAGACACTGCCGAGAACCAGCTGACGGTACTGGAACCCGGATGGGTAGCCGAAGGTCCAAGAGCCAATGGAACTACCGAGGACCAGCTGACGTTACTGGAACCCGGTAACTAAGCAGGAGGTACCCGTGCCTGAAAGCACTACCAAGGACCACCTGACGTTGGTGGAACTTGGATACCCAGAAGGAGGCACCTAAGCCAAAGGCTCTGCCCGGAACCAGCTGACGGTACTGGAACCAGGATGGGGAGCAGAAGGTACAAGAGCAAAAGACACTGCCGAGAACCAGCTGACGGTGCTGGAACCAGGTGGTGGACCTGAAGGCCCACAGGAGAGGAGAGAACAGCTAGGCCGCGAGGCAGCCGCAGTTACCGAACCCCAACAGTCCTACAGGGGGAGCTGGGCCTACTGGCACTACAGAACCAGCCTTGACTACCAGTTCACGCAGCCCACATAGGAAGCTCCTAAACTGGAGGCACCCTGGAGTTGGCTAACCCGACCGCACCACGACGGGGCAAGCATAGGCGTCTCAGTGAGCTTGACACAACCCGGAAACAGCTGACGGTGCTGAAACCAGGCTTGGCACGAGGGAGTACCTGTGTCAAAAACACTGCCGAGAACCAGCTGGCGTTGCTGGAACCCAGATGCGTTGCCCCAGTGTACAAGAGCCAATGGCACGACCGAGGACCAGCTGACGGTGCTGGAACCCGGTTACTAAGCTGTAGGTGCCCGCCCTTAAAAGCACTACCAAGGACCGCCTGACGTTGGCGGAACTCGGATACCCAGGAGGAGGCACCTAAGCCAAAGGCTCGGCCTGGAACCAGCTGACGGTGCTGGAACCAGGAGGTGGACCCGAAGGCCCACAGGAGAGGAGAGAACAGCTAGGCCGCGAGGCAGCCGCAGTTACCGAACCCAACAGTCCTACAGGGGGAGCTGGGCCTACTGGCACTACAGATCCAGCCTTGACTACCAGTTCACGCAGCCCACATAGGAAGCTCCTAAACTGGAGGCACCCTGGAGTTGGCTAACCCGACCGCACCACGACGGGGCAAGCATAGGCGTCTCAGTGAACTTAACACAACCCGGAAACAGCTGACGGTGCTGAAACCAGGCTTGGCACGAGGGAGTACCTGGGACAAGAACACTGCCGAGAACCAGCTGGCGGTGCTGGAACCCGGATGCGTTGCCCCAGTGTGCAAGAGCCAATGGCACCGAGGACCAGCTGACGGTGCTGGAACCCGGTTACTAAGCTGTAGGTGCCCGCGCTTAAAAGCACTACCAAGGACCGCCTGGCGTTGGTGGAACTCGGATACCCAGGAGGAGGCACCTAAGCCAAAGGCTCGGCCCGGAACCAGCTGACAGTGCTGGAACCAGGTGGTGGACCCGAAGGTCCACAGGAGAGGAGAGAACAGCTAGGCCGCGAGGCAGCCGCAGTTACCGAACCCCAACAGTCCTACAGGGGGAGCTGGGCCTACTGGCACTACAGAACCAGCCTTGACTACCAGTTCACGCAGCCCACATAGGAAGCTCCTAAACTGGAGGCACCCTGGAGTTGGCTAACCCGACCGCACCACGACGGGGCAAGCATAGGCGTCTCAGTGAACTTGACACAACCCGGAAACAGCTGACGGTGCTGAAACCAGGCTTGGCACGAGGGAGTACCTGTGACAAGAACACTGCCGAGAACCAGCTGGCGGTGCTGGAACCCAGATGCGTTGCCCCAGTGTGCAAGAGCCAATGGCACCGAGGACCAGCTGGCGGTGCTGGAACTCGGTTAATAAGCTGTAGGTGCCCGCGCTTAAAAGCACTACCAAGGACCGCCTGGCGTTGGCGGAACTCGGATACCCAGGAGGAGGCACCTAAGCCAAAGGCTCGGCCTGGAACCAGCTGACGGTGCTGGAACCAGGAGGTGGACCCGAAGGCCCACAGGAGAGGAGAGAACAGCTAGGCCGCGAGGCAGCCGCAATTACCGAACCCAACAGTCCTACAGGGGGAGCTGGACCTACTGGCTCTACAGAACCAGCCTTGACTACCAGTTCACGCAGCCCACATAGGAAGCTCCTAAACTGGAGGCACCCTGGAGTTGGCTAACCCGACCGCATCACGACGGGGCAAGCATAGGCGTCTCAGTGAGCTTGACACAACCCGGAAACAGCTGACGGTGCTGAAACCAGGCTTGGCACGAGGGAGTACCTGTGACAAGAACACTGCCGAGAACCAGCTGGCGGAGCTGGAACCCAGATGCGTTGCCTATCAAAGATTGGCTTCCTACAGCCCCAACTAGCGATGTTGGAGCAAAGGGTAAGCAGGGGGAGCAGAGTGTAGGCCGAAGCCTGCACTGTAGTCAGCTTTGTGTCTTCATTGCGTTTGCAGGACACTTTGCTGGCTACACAGTGGGGGAACAGCAGGCGGTGCTGAACCCCACTAACACATTGGCTGGTGTTTTTCTCTGTGCAGCTAGCACTTCCGGGCAAAAACTAGCGTTGTTAGAGCCCAGGGTCAGCAGGAGGAGGAGAGGAGCAGAGTGTAGGCCGAAGCCTAGTTGAACCAACTTCAAAGGTAACCTTTAACCCCCCTCAGGTGTTGCAAGGTACAAGAGCCACACCTCGTGCAGCATTAATGCTGCACAAGTAAAAGGTTGCTCTATTAATTTGTCTACTTGCACACGCTGAATGCAACACGTACACAATTTAGCCCATTCTACAGTCAAACTGTAGTTGAGGCGTGACTTGTATTTTTAAGGAGACGCAGCACAGGTGTCCCAAATAACGCCTTGGTGTTTGGCGCAGCTTCCTGAGCGTTGTTTTTTGCTGTACAGGAGTCTGCGCTCTTGTGTTATCCCTTGGCAATGCCCTGTTAGCGATGCCCGTCTTATGACCTCATTTTATGTTGGCCGCTGCGGTAACGATGGCCATAAATCCCAGACCCACAGTGCCTTTTCATAAAGTCACACTGCGGTGCTGGGATTCGTGGCCTTGAGCAGTAAATATTTTCGCCGCTCACACACGTCCTTACACCTGCTTCAGACTGGGCGGCCTCATCTGATCCCTTTTCGCATGCCGCGGCCATGAGGCCGCACAGTCTGAAGAAGGCGGAAGGAGATGAGTGACGACAGGCGAACATATGCACTGCTCGTGCCCATAAACCACACCCTCGCTGACAAAATAAATATGACAACGAGGGGCGCTGTTTCTAGCAGGGCGGATGCACAAGCGCAGCCAGCTAACCATGATGTCAAAAGACGGGAAACGCTACCAAGGGGGGTGCTGCGTATCATTAGAAAGGAAAGTCACACCTCAGGGACAGTGGAATGGTCTCAATGAGACACATTTTGTACGTGTTGAGTTCCACGTGGGCAAGTAGAAAAAGTCAGCCACCTTGTACAAATGCAGCAGTACTGCTGTACAAGGTGGCTATTATACATAGAAACACCTGGGGGTGGGGGGCAGGCTCCCTTCAATTTCAGTTCATGTGCCTGCGTGGCGTTTGCAGGTCACGTTGCAAGCTACACAGCAGGGGAACAGCTGGCGTTGCTGAACCCCACTGACACATTGACTGGTGTTTTTCTCTGTGCAGCTCGCATGTCCGGGCAAAAACTAGTGTTGTTAGAGCCCAGGGTCAGCAGGAGGAGGAGAGGAGCAGAGTGTAGGCCGAAGCCTGCACTGGTGGCAGCTTTTGGTCGGTTGTGCCAGCGTGGCTTGTGCTGGACACGATGCAAGCTACACAGCAGGGGAACAGCTGGCGTTGCTGAACCCCAATGACACATTGACTGGTGTTTTTCTCTGTGCAGATCGCATTTCCGGGCAAAAACTAGCGTTGTTAGAGCCCAGGGTCAGCAGGAGGAGGAGAGGAGCAGAGTGTAGGCCGAAGCCTAGTTGAACCAATTTCAAAGGTAACCTTTAACCCCCCTTAGGTGTTGCAAGGTACAAGAGCCACACCTCGTGCAGCATTAATGCTGCACAAGTAAAAGGTTGCTCTCTTAATTTTGCTCCTTGCACACGCTGAATAAAACGCGTACACTATTTAGCCCATTATACTGTAAAACAGTAGTGGAGGCGTTACTTGTCTTTTTAAAGAAAAGCAGCACTGGTGTAGAAAATAACACCTTGGTGCATGGGCGCAGCTTCCTGAGCGATGTTATTTGCTGTACAGGAGTCTGCGCTCTTGTTATCCCTTGGCCATGCGCTGTGAGCGATGCCTGTCTTCTCACCTCATTTCATGTTGGCCGGTGCGGTTAGCGATGGACATGAAACCCAGACCCGCAGTGTCTTTTAATAAAGTCACACTGCTGAGCTGGGATTCGTGACCTTGCGCAGTAAATTTTGTCGCCTGTCCCTCATGTCCTTACACCTGCATCAGACTGGGCGGCCTCATCTGATCCCTTCTCGCATGCCGCGGCCATGAGGCCTCACATTCTGAAGAAGGCGGAAGGAGATGAGTAAAGACAGGCGAATATATCCACTGGTCGTGGCCATCAATCACACCCTCGCAGTCAAAATAAGTAAGACAACGAGGAGCGTGGTTTCAGGCAGGGCGGACGCACAGCCGCAGCCAGCCAAGCAAAGATGTCAGAAGACGGGCAGCGCTAACAAGGGGGGTGCTGCGTGTCATTAAAAAGGAAAGTCACACCTCAGGGACATTGTAATGGTCTGTAATGAGACACATTTTTTACGTGTTTAATTAAACGTGGGCAAGTAGACAAAGTCAGCCACCTTGTACAAATGCAGCAGTACTGCTGTACAAGGTGGCTGTTATACATAGAAACACCTTGGGGTGGGTGGCAGGGTCCCTTTAATTTCAGTTCATGTGCCTGCGTGGCGTTTGCAGGTCACGTTGCAAGCTACACAGCAGGGGAACAGCTGGCGTTGATGAACCCCACTAACACATTGGCTGGTGTTTTTCTCTGTGCAGCTCGCATGTCCGGGCAAAAACTGGCGGTGTTAGAGCCCAGGGTCAGCAGGAGGAGGAGAGTAGCAGAGTGTAGGCCGAAGCCTAGTTGAACCAATTTCAAAGGTTACCTTTAACCCCCCCTCAGGTGTTGCAAGGTACAAGAGCCACACCTTGTGCAGCATTAATGCTGCACAAGTAAAAGGTTGCTCTATTTAATTTGCTCCTTGCACACGCTGAATAAAACACGTACACTATTTAGCCCTTTATACTGTCAAACAGTAGTGGAGGCGTGATGACTTGTCTTTTTAAGGAGATGCAGCACAGGTGTCAAAATTTACACCTAGGTGCTGGGCACAGCTTCCTGAGCGTTGTTATTTGCTGTACAGGAGTCTGCGCTCTTGTTATCCCTTGGCCATGCGCTGTGAGCGCTTCCTGTCTTCTGACCTCATTTCATGTTTGCCGTTGCGGTTAGCGGTGGACATGAATCCCAGACCCACAGTGTGTTTTGAAAAAATCACACTGCGGTGCTGGGATTCGTGCCCTTGTGCAGTTAATATGTTTGCCGCTCACACATGTCCTTACACCTGCTTCAGACTGGGCGGCATCATCTGATCCCTTATCGCATGCCGCGGCCATGAGGCCGCACAGTCTGAAGAAGGCGGAAGGAGATGACTTAAAACAGGCGAACATATGCACTGCACATGCCCATCAATAACACCCTCGCAGCCAAAATATATGAGACAACGAGGGGCGTTGTGTCGGGCAGGGCGGACGCACAGGCACAGGCAGCCAACCAATGATGTCAGAAGACGGGCAGCGCTAACAATGGGGGTGCTGCGTGTCATTAAAAAGGAAAGTCACACCTCCGGGACATTGTAATGGTCTCTAATGAGACACATTTTTTACGTGTTGAGTTCCACGTGGGCAAGGAGAAAAAGTCTTCCACCTTGTACAAATGCAGCAGTACTGCTGTACAAGGTGGCTGTTATACATAGAAACACCTGGGGGTGGGGGGAAGGCTCCCTTCAATTTCAGTTCATGTGCCTGCGTGGCGTTTGCAGGTCACGTTGCAAGCTACACAGCAGGGGAACAGCTGGCGTTGCTGAACCCCACTGACACATTGACTGGTGTTTTTCTCTTTGCAGCTCGCATGTCTGGGCAAAAACTGGCGGTGTTAGAGCCCTGGGTCAGCAGGAGGAGGAGAGGAGCAAAGTGTAGGCCGAAGCCTGCACTGGTGGCAGCTTTTGGTCGGTTGTGCCAGCGTGGCTTGTGCTGGACACGATGCAAGCTACACAGCAGTGGAACAGCTGGCGTTGCTGAACCCCACTGACACATTGACTGGTGTTTTTCTCTTTGCAGCTCGCATGTCTGGGCAAAAACTGGCGGTGTTAGAGCCCAGGGTCAGCAGGAGGAGGAGAGGAGCAAAGTGTAGGCCGAAGCCTGCACTGGTGGCAGCTTTTGGTCGGTTGTGCCAGCGTGGCTTGTGCTGGACATGATGCAAGCTACACAGCAGGGGAACAGCTGGCGTTGCTGAACCCCACTGACACATTGACTGGTGTTTTTCTCTGTGAAGATCGCATGTCCGGGCAAAAACTGGCGGTGTTAGAGCCCAGGGTCAGCAGGAGGAGGAGAGGAGCAGAGTGTAGGCCGAAGCCTAGTTGAACCAATTTCAAAGGTTACCTTTAACCCCCCCTCAGGTGTTGCAAGGTACAAGAGACACACCTTGTGCAGCATTAATGCTGCACAAGTAAAAGGTTGCTCTATTTAGTTTGCTCCTTGCACACGCTGAATAAAACACGTACACTATTTAGCCCATTATACTGTCAAACAGTTGTGGAGGCGTGACTTGTCTTTTTAAGAAGACGCAGCACAGGTGTCAAAATTTGCACCTAGGTACTCGGCGCAGATTCATGAGCGTTGTTATTAGCTGTACAGGAGTCTGCGCTATTGTGATCCCTTGGCCATGCGCTGTGAGCGCTGCCTGTCTTCTCACCTCATTTCATGTTGGCCGTTGCGGTTAGCAATGAATATGAATCCCAGACCCGCAGTGTGTTTTCCAAAAAACACACTGCGTGGATGGGATTCGTGGCCTTTTGCAGTAAATAGGTTTGTCGCTCACACATGTCCTTACACCTGCTTCAGACTGGGCGGCCTCAGCTGATCCCTTATCGCCTACCACGGCCAGGAGGCCGCACAGTCTGAAGAAGGCGGAAGGAGATGAGTTAAGACAGGCGAACATATGCACTGCTCGTGCCCATAAACCACACCCTCGCTGACAAAATAAATATGCCAACGAGGGGCGTTGTTTCTAGCAGGGCGGATGCACAGGCGCAGCCAGCTAACCATGATGTCAAAAGACGGGAAACGCTACCAAGGGGGGTGCTGCGTATCATTAGAAAGGAAAGTCACACCTCAGGGACAGTGGAATGGTCTCAATGAGACACATTTTGTACGTGTTGAGTTCCACGTGGGCAAGTAGAAAAAGTCAGCCACCTTGTACAAATGCAGCAGTACTGCTGTACTAGGTGGCTGTTATACATAGAAACACTTGGGGGGGTGGGGCCAGGTTCCCTTTAATTTCAGTTCATGTGCCTGCGTGGCGTTTGCAGGTCACGTTGCCGGCTACACAGCAGGGGAACAGCTGGCGTTGCTGAACCCCACTAACACATTGGCTGGTGTTTTTCTCTGTGCAGCTAGCACTTCCGGGCAAAAACTAGCGGTGTTTGAGCCCAGGGTCAGCAGGAGGAGGAGAGGAGCAGAGTGTAGGCCGAAGCCTGCACTGGTGGCAGCTTTTGTTCTGTTGTGCCAGCATGGCTTGTGCTGGACACGTTGCCGGCTACACAGCAGGGGAACAGCTGGCGTTGCTGAACCCCACTAACACATTGGCTGGTGTTTTTCTCTGTGCAGCTAGCACTTCCGGGCAAAAACTAGCGGTGTTTGAGCCCAGGGTCAGCAGGAGGAGGAGAGGAGCAGAGTGTAGGCCGAAGCCTGCACTGGTGGCAGCTTTTGTTCTGTTGTGCCAGCGTGGCTTGTGCTGGACACGTTGCCGACTACACAGCAGGGGAACAGCTGGCGGTGCTGAACCCCACTGACACATCACCTAGTGTTTTTTCTGTGTAGACAACACTTCCTAGTGGCAACTGACAGTGTTGAAACCCAGGGAATCAAAGAGGAGCAGAGTGTAGGCCGAAGCCTGCAGTGGAGCAAGTTGAAAGGGAACCTTTAACCCCCCCCCCCCAGGCATTTGTTGCTGAAAGAGCCATCTTGTACAGCAGTAATACTGCACATGGAAAATGGTGGCTCCGAAAATTATGCTCCTTGCAAACGCTGAAGTACACACTCATATAATGTGTCCCCTCACACCGTCAAACCATCCCGGAAGTGGGACTTTCCTTTGTAATGTGACACAGCACAGCCGTCATTCCAACCCCCTTGGTGCCGGGCGCCACCTCCTCAACGTTGTTTGGTTCTGTCACGGAGCCTGCGCTGTAATGTTATCCCTTGGCCATGCACAGTTAGCGGTGCCCGTCTTCTGACATCATGTAGGTGTCAGGCTGGCAGTGCCTGTGCGTCCAAGCTGCCCGAGATCCAACCTTGCAGTGTAATCTAATGTAGTCCCACTGCGGGCCAGGGATCCATGGGCATGCGCAGTGCATATCATCGCCTCTCACTCACCTCCTTCCTGCTTCTTCAGACTGTGCGGCGTCACGGCTGTGGCATGCTATTAGGGATCAGCTGACGCCGCCTAGTCTGAAGAAGCGTGAAGAAGGGGAGTGAGAGGCTAGTATATGCACTGCGCATGGCCATGGATACCAGGCCCACTGTGGGATCACATTAGACGACACTGCGAGGTGTGATTTCGGGCAGCGTGGACGCACAGGCGCAGCCAGGACGACAACAAATGATGTCAGAGGACGGGCAGCGCAAACTGTGCATGGCCAAGGGATAACATAACAGCGCAGGGTCCATTACGGAATCAAACAACGCTAAGGAGGCAGCGCACGGTGCCAAGGGGGTAGCAATGACGGCTGTGCTGCGTCACATTACAAAGGAAAGTCCCACCTCCGGGACGGTTGGACGGTGTGAGGGGACACATTACATGAGTGTGTAGCTCAGCGTTTGCAAGGAGCATAATTTCAAGAGCGACCTTTCCCTTGTGCAGTATTAGTGCTGCACATGGTGGCTCTTTCAGTAACAAACGCCTAGGGGGGGGGACAGGTCCCCTTACATTTTAGTTGTGCCAGCGTGGCGGTCGCATGACACGTTGCCGGATACACAGCTGGGGATCAGCTGACGTTACTGAACCCCAATAACAGAGGAGCGACTGTTGACTGTGCAGACAGCACTTCCAGGCACCAACTGGCGGTGTTAGAGCCCAGGGACAGCAGGAGGAGCAGATTGGAGGTATTGCCGCACACACAGCTGGGGATCAGCTGACGTTACTGAACCCCAATAACAGAGGAGTGACTGTTGACTGTGCACACAGCACTTCCAGGCACCAACTGGCGGTGTTAGAGCCCAGGGACAGCAGGAGGAGCAGAGGAACAGAGTGTAGGCCGAAGCCTGATTGGAGCAAGTTGAAAGGGAACCTTTAACCCCCCCCCAAGACGTTTGTAGCTGAAAGAGCCATCTTGTGCAGCACTAAGGATGCAAAAGGAAAAGGTGGTTCTTTTAATTATGCTCCTTGCAAACACCGAAGTAAACACTAAAAATGTGTCCCCTTATACCGTTAAACCGTCCCGGAGGTGCGAATTTCCTTCGTAATGGGACACAGCACAGCTGTCATTGCTATCCCCTTGGTGCCGTGCGCTGCCTCCTCAGCGTTGTTTTAAGCTGTCACGGAGCCTGCGCTGTTCTGTTAGCCCTTGGCCATGCCCAATTAGCGCTGCCTGTCTTCTGACATAATTTGGTGTCAGGCTGTCAGTGCCTGTGCGTCCACGCTGCTCCAGATCCCACCTCGCAGTCTCGTCTAACGTAATCCCACTGCGGGCCTTGGAACCATGGGCATGCACAGTGCATATCCTCGACTCTCACTCCCCTCCTTCCCTCTTCTTCAGACTGTGCGGTGTCACGGCCGTGGCATGCTATTAGGGATCAGCTGACGGCGCACAGTCTAAAGAAGGCGGAGGGAAATGAGCGAGAGCCCGAGGGGAAGATATGCACTGCGCATGCCCATGGATCCCAGGCCCGCAGTGTGACTCAATCAGAAGACACTGCGAGGCGGGATCTCGGGCAGCGCGGCCACACAGGCCGCACAGGCGCAGCCAGCCTGACACCAAATTATGTCAGAAGACAGGCAGCGCAAATAGGGCATGCCCAAGGGATAACAGAACAGCGCAGGCTCCGTGACAGCTTAAAACAACGCTGAGGAGGCATCGCATGGCACCAAGGGGGTAGGAATGACGGCTGTGCTGCGTCACATTACGAAGGAAAGTCCCAGCTCCGGGACAGTATAACGGTATCAGTGAACACATTTTATAAGTGTTAAGTTCTGCGTGTGCAAGGAGCTAAAAAAAAAGAGCTACCTTTTCCTTGTGCAGCATTACTGCTGCACAAGATGGCTCTTTCAGTAACAAACGACGGGGGGGGGGGGGGGGACAGGTTCCCTTACATTTAGGTTGTTGTGCCAGCGTGGCGGTCGCCGGACACATTGCCGGCTACACAGGTGGGGATCAAATTCCTGCGAGATCCAGGCCTGGTTCATTTTCAGGAAAGTAAGCCGGTCAACGTTATCGGAGGATAGTCGCATGCTACGGTCTGTTAGTACACCACCTTCGGCACTAAAGACACGTTCCGATAAGACACTAGCCGCAGGGCAAGCCAGCACCTCCAATGCATACTGGCTTAGCTCTGGCCATGTATCCAGCTTAGAGACCCAAAACTTGAACGGGGAAGAGCCGTCTGGGAGTACAGTAAGAGGGCAAGCCATGTAGTCTGTCACCATCTGACGGAACCGTTGCCTCCTGCTGACTGGAGCCGCCGGTGATGGTGTAGACATTTGGGGCGGGCACACAAAAGTGTGCCAGAGTTGTGCCATACTGGGCTTGCCTTGGGCAGAGGCACTGCTTCTGCTCCCTCTTTGGGCAGAGCCTCCCCCACTGCCTCGACGCACTGAGCTGCATTGTAAAGCACTAGCAGCACTCCTCTCAGTTGGACAGGAGAAGATGATGGAATTCACCAGTGTGTCGTGGTACTCCCGCAATTTACGCTCCCGGGTCAACGCAGGGATGAGGTTTTGGACGTTGTCCCTGTAGCGAGGATCGAGGAGGGTGAACACCCAATAATCAGGCATGTTGAGAATGTGGTCGATGCGGCGGTCGTTTCTCAGGCACTGCAGCATGAAATCCACCATGTGCTGCAGAGTGCCAACTGGCCCAGAAACGCTGTCCCCTGCTTGAGACATGATCTCTGCCCGCTCGTCATCACCCCACCCTCGCTGTACACACTGACCACTGGACAATTGTGTCGCTCCCTCCTCTGGACGGAGCTCTTCCTCCTCCATTGACTCCTCCTCATCCTCCTCACAAATTGGCCCCTGCGTACCCCTTTGTGAGGAACCACATGGCGCTGACTCTCCAGAAGCTGATGGAAAAGGTGACTCCTCATCCTCCACCTCTTCCACCACATCATCCCTTAACCCTTGCAAAGTTTGCTGAAGCAGGCAGATAAGGGGGACAGTCATGCTGACTAGTGCATCATCTGCACTTGCCATCCGCGTGGAATAATCAAAAGGATGCAAAACCTGGCAGACGTCCTTCATAGTGGCCCACTCTGTGGTTGTGAAGTCTGATCGGCGCTGACTGCGACTTCTTTGCGCCTGATGCAGCTGGTACTCCATAACTGCTTGCTGCTGCTCACACAACCGCTCCAACATATGTAACGTGGAATTCCACCTGGTGGGTAGGTCACATATGATGCGGTGTTCCGGAAGGCGGAATCGGCGCTGCAGAGCAGCAATGCGGGATCTGGCCAAGCTGGAACGCCGCAAGTGAGCACACTCTAGGCGGACCTTGTGCAGCAGGGCATCAAGATCCGGATAGTCCCTCAGAAAACTCTGCACAACCAAATTGAGCACATGTGCCAGACATGGGATGTGAGTGAGGTTGCCAAGGGCCAAAGCTGCCACCAGATTTCGGCCATTGTCACACACTACCATGCCTGGCTGGAGATTCGCTGGCAGTAACCACACATCGCTCTCCTGCTTGATGGCATTCCAGAGCTCCTGCGCTGTGTGGCTTCGATGCCCCAATGAAACTAGTTTCAAGACGGCCTGCTGACGTTTGGCCACGGCTGTGCTCATGTCGGTCATAGGTAAACGTTCACGGGTCCATGTGGAGGTGGACTGTGACGGATCCTGCAGAGAGGAATCAGAGGAACTGGTGTAAGAGGAGGAGTCGATGCGTACAGACTGGATTCCTGCAATCCTTGGAGTGGGCAGGACACGTCCTGCGCCACTCGCACGATCTGTACCTGGCTCAACAACATTAACCCAATGGGCAGTGAGGGAAACATATCGCCCCTGTCCATGCTGACTGGTCCACGCATCGGTGGTGAGGTGGACCTTGCTACTGACGGCGTTCAGTAGCGCATGTTTTATGTTTGCCTCAACATGCCTGTGCAGGGCAGGGACAGCCTGCCTGCTGAAGTAAAAGCGGCTGGGCACCTTGTACTGTGGGACTGCCAATGCCATCAAGTCACGGAAGCTGTCAGTCTCCACCAGCCTGAACGAGAGCATTTCCAGGGACAACAGTTTGGCAATGCCTGCATTCAGAGCCTGTGCTCGGGGGTGGTTGGCCGAGAATGCCCGCCTTTTCTCCCATGCCTGTACTACCGATGGCTGTAGAGTAGACTGGGAGTGTGAGGATGACTGGGAAGGTGGTGCTGTGGGTGGAATTACACAAGGTCTCTGGACAACAGTGCCAGAGGTTCTTCCATGGCGATCCTGGGAGGAAGCCAAACCAGCTGTGCGTGAGCTGGAGGAAGAGGCAACACGAGCTGAAGAGGTGGTAGCTGCCGCTGTTGGTTGGCCTACATCTTCAGTCTGTTTCTGTAACTCCACCGCGTGCCTGGTCCGCACATGTTTCCACATATTTGTGGTATTGAGGTTGCTGACATTTTTCCCTCTTTTTACTTTCTGATGACACAGCTTGCATTTGACAAAACAAATGTCATCTGCAACTGTGTCAAAAAAGGACCAGGCACTGCAAGTCTTGGGAGCGCCCTTTTTGGCTTTGGAAAGAGACAGGCTCCTAACGGGTGCCAAAGTGGAGGCTACAGGCAACGCAGTCTTCCCCCTCCCTCTCCCTCTTTGGCCCGTAAGGGGAAGCTCTTCCTCAGAGCTGCTCCCACCACCTTCCTGTTCCTCACGCCACGATGGGTCAAGGACCTCATCATCTCCACTACCCTCTGCCACCAACTGCTCCTCCTGGGTAGTCTCGGCAGCACAGTACGCATCAGAAAGCGGAACCTGAGTTTCATCATCAGATGCGTACTGCACTGTGGTCACCGGAGGCACTGGCCTACCTGCCTCTTCAGAGTCAGAGAGACAAAGCTGTTGGGCATCACTGCACACTGACTCTTCTTCCATTTCTCCAATGCTGCTTGGCTGGCCCCCTGTTTCCAAGCCAAGAGATTCAGAGAACAGAAGTAGAGACGGCTCCTGTCCTGGGCTCTCTGACTGCCTGGCCAATTTGGCAGGTGGTGAAGAGACAGATGGCTGCTCTCCAGTGCTCTGTGCCTGAGAGGATGTGGCACTAACTGAAGTCGATGCCGAGGCGTTAGCTGCCATCCACCCGACAACGGCTTCAATTTGGTCTTCACGCAGCAGCGGTGCACGGCGCTCTCCGACAAAGCTGCGCATGAAGGACTGTTCCCTGCTGAAACTGAGTGACGACGAGTCACCGGCGCCCGCAGCAGGCACAGAATCACCACGTCCTCTCCCTGCTCCTCTCCCTGCTCCGCGCCCACGCCCACGTGCCTTACTCCCTGCCCTCTTCATCTTGGTTGACAGATAAAGATAAGCAGAAAAGTACTAAGGCCTTAGTGTGCTTATTCCTGAAATGCTCCTCCTAACAGGTGTAAGAAACACTAATGTTGTAAAGTGTGGACTAAACTTTATTATTTTTCAAATGTGGCCTACACAAGTGTTAAGTTGTGTTTGGTGAATTTTACTTTTTTTTTTGTGCAGATCGGGCTACAGAGCTAGTTTAAATCACACGGAGACCGTGCAGACAGCCGTTAACGGCGCTGCAAGGCCCAAAAAAAACCCTCTAGGTTATCCTATGTAGTGTTTTTCCACTATTTAGCTGGAGACGGGTGGAAAGACACTAATAGGAATTTTTTTTTTTAAATTTTAAACAGGCTGCACTATTTGAAAAAAAGGAAATTGTTTTTCAAGGTATGAGGCAGTAACGCACCCTGAGCTGAATCCAACTGGCTATAGCTGCACACAGACTACAGGGCGAGCTGCGCTCACACAGAGACCGTGCAGACAGCCGTAAACGGCGCTGCAAGGCCCAATAAACCCCCTCTAGGTTATCCTATGTAGTGTTTTTCCACTATTTAGCTGGAGACGGGTGGAAAAACACTAAAAGGAATTTTTTTTTTTAAATTTTAAACAGGCTGCACTATTTGAAAAAAAGGAAAATTTTTCTCAAGGTATGAGCCAGTAACGAACCCTGAGCTGAATCCAACCGGCTATGGCTGCACACAGACTACAGGGCGAGCTGGGCTCACACGGAGACCGTGCAGACAGCCGTAAACGGCGCTGCAAGGCCAAAAAACCCTCCTCTAGGTTATCCTATGTAGTGTTTTTCCACAATTTAGCTGGAGACGGGTGGAAAAACACTAATAGGGAATTTTTTTTAAAATTTTTAAACAGGCTGCACTATTTGAAAAAAAGGAAAATTTTTCTCAAGGTATGAGCCAGTAACGAACCCTGAGCTGAATCCAACCGGCTATGGCTGCACACAGACTACAAGGCGAGCTGGGCTCACACGGAGACCGTGCAGACAGCCGTAAACGGCGCTGCAAGGCCCAAAAACCCCCCTCTAGGTTATCCTATGTAGTGTTTTTCCACAATTTAGCTGGAGACGGGTGGAAAAACACTAATAGGGAATTTTTTTTAAAATTTTTAAACAGGCTGCACTATTTGAAAAAAAGGAAAATTTTTCTCAAGGTATGAGCCAGTAACGAACGCTGAGCTGAATCCAACTGGCTATGGCTGCACACAGACTACAGGGCGAGCTGGGCTCACACGGAGACCGTGCAGACAGCCGTAAACGGCGCTGCAAGGCCCAAAAACCCCCCTCTAGGTTATCCTATGTAGTGTTTTTCCACAATTTAGCTGGAGACGGGTGGAAAAACACTAATAGGAAATTTGAGAAAAAATGTGCAGCAGGCTGCACTATGAGCAAAAAAGAACAACTGTGTGAGGCAGTGTGAACCCCCCCTGAGCTGAATACAACCGGGTATATGGCTGCACACAGACTACAGAGTGAGCTGCACACACACACACACAGAGACCTTGCAGAACGCTGTTAAAACAGCGCTGCAAGGCAAGAGCAAGGTGAACAGTGAAGAACACACAGCGTTTTGCTAAATTAGCCTTTGGAAAGGAAAATAAAGCAATTAGCTAGCTCAACTGGCCCTCAGTTAGAACACAGCGTCCTGTCCCTAACTGAAATCACAGCAGAGTGAGCGCAAAATGGCGGCAGCGTTTTTTATAGTGCAGAGTGACATCATTTCAGCAGCCAATCACAGCCTTGCCAGTACTTACATGCCCACCATGCTAAACAGGATGTGCCCACACTTCCAATCATTCCTCATTGGCTGCTGCGTTCAGTTTGAATTCTGGGAACTTCCGATTCCGGTATCCGATACGCGGGAAGTATCGGAATTCGGTATCGGAATTCCAATACCGCAAGTATCGGCCAATACCCGATACTTGCGGTATCGGAATGCTCAACACTACTGAGGACTCTCAATTCTAAACATTCAACTTCAGGGAAAAATTCTATACAAATTCTCATGGGAATGAAGAATTACACAATGCCTTCTGAAACTGATGGGCTTCTGTCAATCCAGTGGAAGAGAATGGTCTTCTAGAATTCAATAAAACTTTTGGTATAAAAAATATAAGAAAGAAAACCCAATCACATCCCCATCCTCAACTCTTACACTTGAGTAGTGTTGGGTAAAACGTTTCAGAGAGCCCCAATGCAGCAGCCACATCAGTAGTCATCCATATCAGAAGTCCATGGTTGTCAGACCAGAGCACTGTGAACCTCCTCCTACTGACCCATCCTCAGTGCCACATCTGATTAGTAGGAATGCCAAGTCATTACATGGCGTTGTGGGGGTCTACTAATCAGGAGAGGTGCAGGATGTTGCAGGTTGTCAGAGGTTCACAGTGCTCTGGTCTGACGGCCTCAGACCACGATGTACGACGATTCCTGCAAATCTTCTTTAACAATAAACTTGACCTGATATAACCAACTTGTAAAATAATAGAGGTCTAAAGGACCTCAGGAAAAAAAAGTTATAAACTTCCAATTTTCGAACACGGTCTTAAAGTGGATTAAGAGTTGATGATGGACCTCGACTTTGCTTCCTACATGAGTGGTTGAACGTTGATTTGACAGGAGCTCACCAGTGATGATGGCCAAGGGCAGCTTCAAGTGTTTGTCTACTTGGTATAACCCTCTATAATGCTTCATCAACCCTTTGGACCACCCTCACACTTGCTGATTGGCCATGGGTTGGAGTCAGGATGGAAATAAGCACAAAGTAAAACTTGGATAATGCCAGGGATTGCTTTGGGATAATCTTTACCAATCTGGTGAAAGATGATCTTCAGATGTCTGGTAATAATATAATAATAATCTTTATTTATATAGCACCAACATATTCCACAGCGCTTTACAGTTTAACAGTTTCAAACGCAATAGTCATAAGTAACAACGTTAACAATACAATAATTAAAGCACATTAAGCCGCCCCTGCTCGTGAGAGCTTACAATCTACAATGAGGTGGGGGAGATACAAAGTACAGGAGCTTATTTACAATGATGTATTTACAATGGTGGTCCAGCCATCTTCAGGGGGTGGGGGATAGATGGAGATAGTGAACTGGGCTACACACGAGCCCTTACACATAAAAGGACTTAATAGGGAACGTGATACACCGCTCTGAACAAATATTTTTTGAGGGCGCCCTAAAACTATGCAAATTGTGGATGGTCCTAATTTCTTGGGGTAGTGCATTCCAGAGGATTGGCGCAGCGCGGGAGAAGTCTTGGAGACGGGAGTGGGAGGTACAGATCAGTGCAGAGGTTAGTCGAAAGTCATTTGCAAAGTGCAGAGGTCAGATAGGCCGATAGACCGAAATGAGGGAGGAGATGTAAGGGGGCCGCAGTGTGAAGAGCTTTGTGGGTGAGAACAAGTACTTTGAATTGTATCCTGTAATGAATGGGCAGCCAGTGTAATGACTGGCGAAGAGTGGATGCATCTGAGCAGGGCTGCCACTAGAAATTTCGGGGCCCCATACTGGCAAAATTTTTGGGGCCCCCTTGAGACTCCGCCCAGGCTCCACCCCAGCCCCGCCTCCACGCTCCACCCCTCGAACTGTCCACAGTCCCACCGCTCTCTCTTGGAAAAACTCCACTTCTCACCTATCACACATTAACAGTTCCCATCACCAGATCACACATATAGCCAGCAGCTTTTGTTTTGGCCAAAAGATTTTTTTAAGCCGCTACCATAACACGGTAGACACTTTTGGCCGGGCCCTACTCTACTGTAACCTATTAAATATTTGTTAAAATATGCAATACAATTTAGGTATATTTTTATTTATTTTTCAATGTTTAAAATGACCAATAATATCAGATACAAGGAACAAATACCACACCATGACCAGATGACATATTACCACCACAGTGATCGAATAATATCACATACAAATAACAAATACCACAACACCATGACCAGACCACATATTACCACCACAGTGATCGAATAATATCACATACAAGTAACAAATACCACAACACCATGACCAGACCACATATTACCACCACAAAGTGACCGAATACTACAATTCTGATCAGTAATTAAAAAAAAAGCACCATACTATCACCATAAGTGCCATTATACACAGGAGATCTGTACTTAGTATGCAGTGTCTGTGTACAGATAATACAGTGATCACTAGTGAAATTATACACAGGAGCTCTGTATATAGTATACAGTGTATAGTGTCAGTGTATAGGTAACACACTGACTCACCAGTGACGTCTCTAGGTGAAGTCCTTCATCTTTCATCCAGCACAGACCGCCATTATTTCATCCAGCCAGGACTCGTCTCTGCAGGAAATAACACAGTTATCTTGAGCTCCGCTTGTAGAATACATTGCTTAATTTTTCACAACTTCTACATTACACCACATGAAGAAAAAGAGGCAACATAGTATCACTCTATACAGTAACAGGACCGCCCCCTCATTCAAAACAGTATACTCAAAAAATAAAATAAATACATCACTGCAGTAATAATATCCCTAAATTAGCCCCTATGGTAATAATATTCCCCATCCTGGCCACCGTGTGTCTCATTCCTGGCGTCAGCCATATGTTCTCCCATCCTGCCCTCATGAGTATCCATTCTGCCCCATATGATCGCCCCATGTGATCTCTCCATCCGGCCCCATCTGTCTCCATCATATCCATCCTGCCCCATGATCCTGCACGATCTGTCTCCAATTCTGCCCCCAGTGTCTCCAATCATGCCCCATGTCTCCATTCTGCCCCCTATGTCTCCAACCATGCCCCCGTGTCTGCAATTCTGCCACTTGTCTCCAATTATGCCCCCTGTGTCTCCATTCTGCCCCATCTGTCTCCAATCCTCCCCCATCTGTCTCCAGTCATGCCCCCATGTCTTTCATCCTGCCCCGTGTCTCCAATCATGCCCCGTATCTCCATTCTGCCCCGTGTCTCGCATTCTGCCCCAATGTCCAGCATTCTGCCCCAAGGTCCAGCATTCTGCCCCCGGGTCTCACTGTCTGCCCCTGTGTCCAGCATTCTGCCCCTGTCACTGTGTCCAGCATTTCTGCCCCACTGTGTTCAGCATTTCTGCCCTTGTGTGTCCAGCATTTCTGCCCCACTGTGTATCCACATTTCTGCCCCACTGTGTGTCCAGCATTTCTGCTCCACTGTGTGTCCAGCATTTCTGCCCCACTGTGTCCAGCATTTCTGCCCCACTGTGTCCAGCATTTCTGCCCTACTGTGTCCAGCATTTCTGCCCCACTGTGTCCAGCATTTCTGCCCTACTGTGTCCAGCATTTCTGCCCCACTGTGTCCAGCATTTCTGCCCCACTGTGTGTCCACAGCATTTCTGCCCCACTGTGTGTCCAGCATTCTGCCCCACTGTGTCCAGCATTCTGCCCCACTGTGACCAGCATTATGCCCCACTGTGTCCAGCATTCTGCCCCACTGTGTCCAGCATTTATGCCCCACTGTGTCCAGCATTTCTGCCCCACTGTGTCCAGCATTTCTGCCCCACTGTGTCCAGCATTCTGCCCCACTCTGTCCAGCATTCTGCCCCACTGTGTCCAGCATTCTGCCCACCTGTGTCCAGCATTTATGCCCCACTGTGTCCAGCACTTCTGCCCCACTGTGTCCAGCATTTCTGCCCCACTGTGTGTCCAGCATTTCTGCCCCACTGTGTGTCCAGCATTCTGCCCCACTGTGACCAGCATTCTGCCCCACTGTGTGTCCAGCATTTCTGCCCCACTGTGACCAGCATTCTGCCCCACTGTGTCCAGCATTCTGCCCCACTGTGTCCAGCATTTCTGCCCCACTGTGTCCAGAATTTCTGCCCCACTGTGTCCAGCATTCTGCCCCACTCTGTCCAGTATTCTGCCCCACTGTGTCCAGCATTCTGCCCCACTGTGTCCAGCATTTATGCCCCTGTGTGTCCAGCATTCTGCCCCACTGTGTGTCCAGCATTTCTGCCCCACTGTATCCAGCATTTCTGCCCCTCTGTGTCCAGCATTTCTGCCCCACTGTGTCCAGCATTTCTGCCCCACTGTGTCCAGCATTTCTGCCCCACTGTGTGTCCAGCATTTCTGCCCCACTGTATCCAGCATTCTGCCCCACTGTGTCCAGCATTTCTGCCCCTGTGTGTCCAGCATTCTGCCCCACTGTGTGTCCAGCATTTATGCCCCACTGTGTCCAGCATTTCTGCCCCACTGTGTCCAGCATTTCTGCCCCACTGTATCCAGCATTCTGCCCCACTGTGTTCAGCATTTCTGCCCCACTGTGTCCAGCATTTCTGCCCCACTGTGTCCAGCATTTCTGCCCTACTGTGTGTCCAGCATTTCTGCCCCACTGTGTGTCCAGCATTTCTGCCCCAATGTGTCCAGCATTCTGCCCCACTGTGTGTCCAGCATTTCTGCCCCACTGTGTCCAGCATTTCTGCCCCACTGTGTCCAGCATTTCTGCCCCCCCTGTGTCCAGCATTCTGGCCCACTGTGTCCAGCTATCTGCCCCCCCCTGTGTCCAGCTTTCTGCCCCCCCCTGTGTCCAGCTTTCTGCCCCCCCCTGTGTCCAGCTTTCTGCCCCCCCCTGTGTCCAGCTTTCTGCCCCCCCTGTGTCCAGCTTTCTGCCCCCCCTGTGTCCAGCTTTCTGCCCCCCCTGTGTCCAGCTTTCTGCCCCCCCTGTGTCTAGCTTTCTGCCCCCCCCCTGTGTCCAGCTTTCTGCCCCCCTGTGTCCAGCTTTCTGCCCCCCCCCCCTGTGTCCAGCTTTCTGCCCCCCTGTGTCCAGGTTCACTGCCCTGGGCCCCCCCTGTGCCCCACTGTGTCCAGCATTCTGCCCCACTGTGTCCAGCATTTCTGCCCCTGTGTGTCCAGCATTCTGCCCCACTGTGTGTCCAGCATTTATGCCCCACTGTGTCCAGCATTTCTGCCCCACTGTGTCCAGCATTTCTGCCCCACTGTGTCCAGCATTTCTGCCCCACTGTGTCCAGCATTTCTGCCCCACTGTATCCAGCATTCTGCCCCACTGTGTTCAGCATTTCTGCCCCACTGTGTCCAGTATTTCTGCCCCACTGTGTCCAGCATTTCTGCCCTACTGTGTGTCCAGCATTTCTGCCCCACTGTGTGTCCAGCATTTCTGCCCCACTGTGTCCAGCATTCTGCCCCACTGTGTGTCCAGCATTTCTGCCCCACTGTGTCCAGCATTTCTGCCCCACTGTGTCCAGCATTTCTGCCCCACTGTGTCCAGCATTTCTGCCCCACTGTGTCCAGCATTTCTGCCCCACTGTGTCCAGCATTTCTGCCCCACTGTGTGTCCAGCATTTCTACCCCACTGTGTGTCCAGCATTCTGCCCCACTGTGTCCAGCATTCTGCCCCACTGTGACCAGCATTCTGCCCCACTGTGTCCAGCATTCTGCCCCACTGTGTCCAGCATTTATGCCCTACTGTGTCCAGCATTTCTGCCCCACTGTGTCCAGCATTTCTGCCCCACTGTGTCCAGCATTTCTGCCCCACTGTGTCCAGCATTTCTGCCCCACTGTGTCCAGAATTTCTGCCCCACTGTGTCCAGCATTTCTGCCCCACTGTGTGTCCAGAATTTCTGCCCCACTGTGTCCAGCATTTCTGCCCCACTGTGTCCAGAATTTCTGCCCCACTGTGTCCAGCATTCTGCCCCACTGTGTCCAGCATTTCTGCCCCACTGTGTCCAGCATTTCTGCCCCAGTGTGTCCAGCATTTCTGCCCCACTGTGTCCAGCATTTCTGCCCCACTGTGTGTCCAGCATTTCTGCCCCACTGTGTCCAGCATTTCTGCCCCACTGTGTCCAGCATTCTGCCCCACTGTGTCCAGCATTCTGCCCCACTGTGTCCAGCATTCTGCCCCACTGTGTCCAGCATTCTGCCCCACTGTGTCCAGCATTTATGCCCCACTGTGTCCAGCATTTCTGCCCCTGTGTGTCCAGCATTCTGCCCCACTGTGTCCAGCATTTCTGCCCCTCTGTGTCCAGCATTTCTGCCCCACTGTGTCCAGCATTTCTGCCCCACTGTGTCCAGCATTTCTGCCTCACTGTGTCCAGCATTTCTGCCCCACTGTGTGTCCAGCATTTCTGCCCCACTGTGTCCAGCATTCTGCCCCACTGTGTCCAGCATTCTGCCCCACTGTGTCCAGCATTTCTGCCCCACTGTATCCAGCATTCTGCCCCACTGTATCCAGCATTCTGCCCCACTGTGTCCAGCATTTATGCCCCACTGTGACCAGCATTTCTGCCCCACTGTATGTCCAGCATTTCTGCCCCACTGTGTCCAGCATTCTCCCCCACTGTGTCCAGCATTGTGCCCCACTGTGTCCAGCATTTCTGCCCCACTGTGTGTCCAGCATTTCTGCCCCACTGTATCCAGCATTCTGCCCCACTGTGTCCAGCATTCTGCCCCACTGTGTCCAGCATTTCTGCCCCACTGTGTCCAGCATTCTGCCCCACTGTGTCCAGCAGTCTGCCCCACTGTGTCCAGCATTTCTGCCCCACTGTGTGTCCAGCATTTCTGCCCCACTGTATCCAGCATTCTGCCCCACTGTGTGTCCAGCATTCTGCCCCACTGTGTGTCCAGCATTTCTGCCCCACTGTGTGTCCAGCATTTCTGCCCCACTGTGTGTCCAGCATTTCTGCCCCACTGTGTGTCCAGCATTTCTGCCCCACTGTGTCCAGCATTCTGCCCCACTGTGTCCAGCATTTCTACCCCACTGTGTCCAGCATTTCTGCCCCCCCTGTGTCCAGCATTCTGGCCCACTGTGTCCAGCTTTCTGCTCCCCCCCCTGTATCCAGCTTTCTGCCCCCCCCCTGTGTCCAGCTTTCTGCCCCCCCTGTGTCCAGCATTCTGCCCCACTGTGTCCAGCATTCTGCCCCACTGTGTCCAGCATTTCTGCCCCACTGTGTGTCCAGCATTTCTGCCCCACTGTATCCAGCATTCTGCCCCCCCCTGTGTCCAGCTTTCTGCCCCCCCTGTGTCCAGCTTTCTGCCCCCCCTGTGTCCAGCTTTCTGCCCCCCCCCCCCTGTGTCCAGCTTTCTGCCCCCCCCCCCCTGTGTCCAGCTTTTTCCCCCCCCCCCCTGTGTCCAGCTTTACTGCCCTGGGCCCCCCCTGTGTCCAGCTTTACTGCCCCGCCCCCCCCCCCCCCCCCCCCCGGATTGCCGCTCTCATTAAAAAAAAAAAGTTCTGCTTACCTGCTGTGCTCCTGCTCTCTCCACGCAGCTACAGCGTGCACTCGCCGGCGACTGACAATGACGTCAGACGCCAGCGACCTGCACGCTGCGGCTGGCGGCTGTTAACTATTGACATGCGGGCGCGGGCCCGCACGTCAATAGCGTTAAACAGCTGTAGCGCCGGCCGCCGCTAAGGGCCCGGTTCAGCCTGCGGCTGCCGGTAGGGGCCCGGTGAGCAGGTAAGAGGGGGCCCGATGCGGGCCCCCTCTGCTCACCGGGCCCCATACGCCAGTCACGGCTGTAATGCCCTAATGGCGGCCCTGCATCTGAGTAACGATTAGCCAGATGGACGACCCTGGCTGCCGCATTAAGGATGGACTGGAGAGGGGAAAGTCGAGTGAGGGGGAGGCCAATTAATAGAGTGTTACAGTAGTCCAGGCGGGAGTGGATCAGGGCGACAGTGAGGGTTTTTGTTGTTTCCATGGTGAGAAAAGGGCGGATTCTAGAGATGTTCATAAGGTGTAAGCGGCACGAGCGGGCAAGAGATTGTATATGGGAGGTGAAGGAGAGATCGGAGTCAAATATAACACCAGACAACGCGCCTGCTGCCGGGGTGTTATTATGGTGCCACCCACGGAGAGGGAAACGTCAGGTTTAGGGAGGTTAGTAGATGGCGGGAGCAGAAGAAGTTCAGTTTTGGAGAAGTTGAGTTTCAGATAAGGAGCGGACATGATGTTGGAGACTGCGGACAGACAGTCAGTGGCGTTCTGTAGTACAGCGGGGTAAGGTCAGGGGATGACGTGTATAGTTGTGTGTCATCAGCATAAAGATGGTACTGAAAACCAAATCTGCTGATGGTCTGTCCAATTGGGCCCGTGTAGAGAGAGAAGAGAAGGGGTCCAAGGACTGAGCCCTGAGGTACCCCGACAGTGAGAGGAAGAGGAGATGAAGTGGAGCCAGAGAACAGAACACTGAAGGAGCGGTCAGAAAGATAGGAGGAGAACCAGGAGAGAGCAGTGTCCTTAATGCCTAGTGACTGGAGCCTAGAGAGTAGGAGACGGTGGTCAACAGTGTGGAAAGCTGCAGAAAGGTCGAGGAGAATGAGCAGAGAGTGGTCACCGTTACATATGTAGGGGGTGGAAGCCGGACTGTGAAGGGTTTAGGAGTTACTGAGTGAAGAGGTAACGGGTAAGGTGGGAGTAGACCAGGCGCTCCAAGAGTTTAGTGATGAAGGGGAGATTGGAGACTGGTCTGTAGTTATTTGTGCAGTATGGATAGATAGTTTCTTTAATAGTGGAGTAATGATAGAGTGTTTGAAGGAGAAGGGGAAAATGCCAGAGGAGAGGGAGAGATTAAAGATATAGTTAAGTGAGTTGTGATGACTGGAGAGAGCAACTGGAGAAGATGAGAGGGAATGGGGTCAGAAGAGCATGTAATTGGACGAGAATAGGAGAGGAGCCTGTAGACTGTGATGGGATCAATTGTGAAGAGTGAGCCAGGGAAATGCAGGGAGGGATGGGAGTCATTGCACTTGGTGGCTGGGAGCGGATTTCCTGACGGATATTGTCTATTTTCTCTCTAAAGTGGGAGGCCAGGTCATCAGCACAGATGTCTGTGATAGGGGCTTGTGCTTTTGGCCTGAGGAGGGAGTGAAAGGTGTCAAAAAGTTTCTTGGGGTTGTTGGATAGTGAGATCAGGGTGGTGTAGTAGGTCTGTTTGGCAAGGTGAAGGACAGAGTTATAGGTTCTTAACATAATTTTGAAGTGTATGAAGTCATCTGGTGTGCGACTTTTCCTCCATAAGCGTTCAGCACTCCTAGAGCATCGCTGGAGAAGTCGAGTTTGGGATGTGAGCCAGGGCTTTTTTACTGTGTTTGGAGGTTCTGAGGGTGAGGGGTGCAACTTAGTCCAGGGGGCTTCTATGAGTGTCGTTGTAGTGGTGTACAGCCAGATCAGGACAGGATAAAGAGGAAATTGGGGACAGTGATGAGTGTAGGGAGTCTGAACGTGTGTGAGGGTTAACAAAATGTAGATTTCTGAATGAGTGGTAGGTAGGAGTGTGCTGGGGTGGGCGAGGGATTGTGAGTGTGAAGGAGACAATGTTGTGGTCAGAGAGGGGAAACGGTGAGTTATCTAGGTAGGAGATTGAACAGAGCCAGACAAAGACCAGGTCAAGGGTGTTACTGTCCTCGTGTGTCTCAGAGGTTGAGAGCTGTGAGAGTCCTAGAGAAGTGGTTAGTGATAGAAGCTGGGACGCAGATCTGGAAGTGAGGCTGTTTATGGGGATGTTGAAGTCTCCCAGGATAAGGGTTGGGAGTTCTGAGGACATGAAGTGCTGCAGCCAGGCAGAGAAGTGGTCCAGGAAGTGGGTGGGTGAGCATGGGGGCTGATATATGACCGCTACTCTGAGCAAGAGAGGACGAAAGAGCCTGATAGTGTGGACCTCAAAAGAAGGGAATGAGAGTGATGGAACTGGGGGGATGACCTGGAAGGTGCTTTGTTGGGACAGGAGTACGCCGACTCCACCACCATGTCTGTTTGTGGGTCTCGAGGAATGGGAGAATTGTAAGCCACCATGAGAAATGGCAGCAGGAGAGACACTGTCCTGGATCCAGGTTTCAGTGAAGGCTAACAGATTCAGAGAGTTGTTCAGAAAGTAATTGTGCAGAAAAGGAAGCTTGTTACATACATACCGTGGATTCAAAAGGGCACTTAAAAGGATATGAAGGAGCGCAAGTAATATTAATAAGATTAGTGTGGTTATGATACGAGGTAGGGTAGGGGTTGAGGTTGGGGCATGGTGGGCCAGGGTTGGGGGAGATATCCCCCCAAGATCAGAAGGAGTAGGAGGATAAAGAGCAAGTAGTTTTTGTAACTGGTGGTGTGTTCTGCAGAGCCTAACAAACTGCTGATACATGGGTCCAAAAAAAGTCCAAATCTGCCAATTTTAGAAACCAGTCTTATAGGGGATTTGTTGTCTGTATGCTCATTTAAGACATAAAGAGCTAATGATGGATCACATTCGACATGCTGATGCTAAATATGATGCCACGGACTACTCTGGTGGGATCAAACCAATCCAGAAAAGATGTCCTCCATGTGTCATGCTGATAGAAGGTTAGCTCCATTACTTCTTATTCCAATGGTCCATATTACCTGATTTGCCACCTACACCATGTCCCCACGGAGATGTCAGACCATTTTTTTCCTGCGTTTTGTGCATTGACATAAAAGACTCGCATATTCCTTTTCTCATCTCAGCCCCCATTATTAAAGCAGAGTAAAAAATATGTTTTAGTGTTTAAAAAAAAAAAAGGAAAATGTCAGCGGAATATGAAATCTGAATGTTACACTATTGAAATGTAAATTGTGATCACTACTTTCCTTTTAACTCAGCACCTGGTACCACAGGTCCAGGGTCCCTTTCAGTCCCTACAGTACAGTATGTGCGATGATGAGGATGAGACACAATATCCCTTTATGGAAATGTAAAACACATCACACTTATGTATCTGCCAGCGAGAACAGATGGCCTCAATTTTAGGTAATCATTGAAAATTAGCATTTTGATTATATTTTCTGCAGCCCTCTCAATGTCGCGTGACGTAAATATGGGCGTTTTCTGTGCATGCTTGAGATGTGCGCGGGAATGGTGTCATGGCCGATAAGAAAGAGCTCGATGAATGGTGGCATGGACGATAATAAAGAGCTCGATGAATGGTGGCATGGCTGATAATAAAGAGCTCGATGAATGGTGGCATGGACGATAATAAAGAGCTCGATGAATGGTGGCATGGCCGATAATAAAGAGCTCGATGAATGGTGGCATGGCCGATAATAAAGAGCTCGATGAATGGTGGCATGGCTGATAATAAGGAGCTCGATGAATGGTGGCATGGCCGATAATAAAGAGCTCGATGAATGGTGGCATGGCCGATAATAAAGAGCTCGGTGAATGGTGGCATGGCCGATAATAAAGAGCTCAATGAATGGTGGCATGGCCGATAATAAAGAGCTTGATGAATGGTGGCATGGCCGATAATAAAGAGCTCGATGAATGGTGGCATGGCCGATAATAAAGAGCTCGATGAATGGTGGCATGGCTGATAATAAAGAGCTCGAAGAATGGTGGCATGGACGATAATAAAGAGCTCGATGAATGGTGGCATGGCCGATAATAAAGAGCTTGATGAATGGTGGCATGGCCGATAATAAAGAGCTCGATGAATGGTGGAATGGACGATAATAAAGTGCTCGATGAATGGTGGCATGGCCGATAATAAAGAGCTCGATGAATGGTGGCATGGCTGATAATAAAGAGCTCGATGAATGGTGGCATGGACGATAATAAAGAGCTCGATGAATGGTGGCATGGTTGATAATAAAGAGCTCGATGAATGGTGGCATGGCTGATAATAAAGAGCTCGAAGAATGGTGGCTTGGCCGATAATAAAGAGCTCGATGAATGGTGGCATGGCCGATAATAAAGAGCTCGATGAATGGCGGCATGGCTGATAATAAAGAGCTCGAAGAATGGTGGCATGGCCGATAATAAAGAGCTTGATGAATGGTGGCATGGCCGATAATAAAGAGCTCGGTGAATGGTGGCATGGCCGATAATAAAGAGCTCAATGAATGGTGGCATGGCCGATAATAAAGAGCTTGATGAATGGTGGCATGGCCGATAATAAAGAGCTCGATGAATGGTGGCATGGCCGATAATAAAGAGCTCGATGAATGGTGGCATGGCTGATAATAAAGAGCTCGAAGAATGGTGGCATGGACGATAATAAAGAGCTCGATGAATGGTGGCATGGCCGATAATAAAGAGCTCGATGAATGGTGGCATTGCCGATAATAAAGAGCTCGATGAATGGTGGAATGGACGATAATAAAGTGCTCGATGAATGGTGGCATGGCCGATAATAAAGAGCTCGATGAATGGTGGCATGGCCGATAATAAAGAGCTCGATGAATGGTGGCATGGCCGATAATAAAGAGCTCGATGAATGGTGGCATGGCTGATAATAAAGAGCTCGAAGAATGGTGGCATGGCCGATAATAAAGAGCTCGATGAATGGTGGCATGGCCGATAATAAAGTGCTCGATTCTACTTCTTGACCTTCCTCATTGATAAATAATAGGAGACATCTATGTTCACCTCCCAGCATTGATCCGAGACTTTGGTCACATTAGTCATGGAGACAATCTGCTGAAGATCCCATCAGTCACTTATAAAGGCTCCTCCAGAGACATCAGAGACATAAAGCACGGACTATATGGCTGAAAAGAAATGTCTGCCATGTAATAAACACCGATGCTAAATAAATAATTATATACAGTAAATACCCAGGTTATACCAGCTGTACATATATAAGTATATACAGGAGATACCCAGGTTATACCAGCTGTACATATATAATTATATACAGGAGATGCCCAGGTTATAGCGGCAGTACATATATAATTATATACAGGAAATGCCCAGGTTATACAAGCTGTACATATATAATTATATACAGGATATACCCAGATTATATCAGCTGTACATATATAATTATATACAGGAGTTGCCCAGGTTATAGCGGCTGTACATATATAATTATATACAGGAAATGCCCAGGTTATACCAGCTGTACATATATAATTATATACAGGAGTGTTGTGAATTCTGTTGTCAAGCTCCCTCCTGTGGTCATGAATGGTACTTCGGCTGGTTCTGTCCATGGGCTTCCTCTGGTAGTTGTGAGTGGGGCTGCGGCTTCTGAGGTTCCTTCCACAGGTGACGAGGTTAATTCGTTAGCTGGCTGCTTTATTTAACTCCACTTAGATCTTTGCTCCATGCCACCTGTCAATGTTCCAGTATTGGTCTAGTTCACTCCTGGATCGTTCTTGTGACCTGTCTTCCCAGCAGAAGCTAAGTTACTGCTTGTTTTTCTCTGGTTTGCTATTTTTCTGTCCAGCTTGCTATTTTGATTGTTGTCTTGCTTGCTGGAAGCTCTGGGACGCAGAGGGAGCGCCTCCGCACCGTGAGTCGGTGCGGAGGGTCTTTTTGCGCCCTCTGCGTGGTCTTTTTGTAGTTTTTTGTGCTGACCGCAAAGCTGCCTTTCCTATCCTCTGTCTGTTCAGTAAGTCGGGCCTCACTTTGCTAAATCTATTTCATCTCTGTGTTTGTAATTTTCATCTTTACTCACAGTCATTATATGTGGGGGGCTGCCTGTTCCTTTGGGGAATTTCTCTGAGGCAAGGTAGGCTTTATTTTTCTATCTTTAGGGCTAGCTAGTTCCTTAGGCTGTGATGAGGCGCCTAGGGAGCGTCAGGAGCGCTCCACGGCTATTTCTAGTGTGTGTGATAGGATTAGGGATTGCGGTCAGCAGAGTTCCCACGTCTCAGAGCTCGTCCTATATTATTAGTAACTATCAGGTCATTCTGTGCGCTCTTAACCACCAGGTCCCTTATTATCCTGACCACCAGGTCATAACAGTACAGGTGGCCCAAAGTACTAATGCATCTCAATAGAGGGATAAAAGAAGTTCTGAGACCATTTTTTTTTCCTTTGCAGTGTGTTTTGTCTCTCTTTTCCCCTTTACCTCTGGGTGGTTCAGGATACAGGTGTAGATATGGACATTCAAGGTCTGTCCTCTTGTATGGATAATCTCACTGCAAGGGTACAAAACATTCAAGATTTTGTGGTTCAGAATCCAATGTTAGAGCCTAGGATTCCTATTCCTGATTTGTTTTTTTGGGATAGATCTAAGTTTCTGAATTTCAAAAATAATTGTAAATTGTTTCTTGCTTTGAAACCTCGCTCCTCAGGTGACCCTGTTCAACAAGTGAAAATCATTATTTCTTTGTTACGTGGCGACCCTCAAGACTGGGCATTTTCCCTTGCGCCAGGAGATCCGGCATTGCGTGATGTTGATGCGTTTTTTCTGGCGCTCGGATTGGTTTATGATGAACCAAATTCAGTGGATCAGGCAGAGAAAATCTTGCTGGCTCTGTGTCAGGGTCAGGATGAGGTAGAGATATATTGTCAGAAGTTTAGGAAGTGGTCTGTACTCACTCAGTGGAATGAATGTGCCCTGGCAGCAATTTTCAGAAAGGGTCTCTCTGAAGCCCTTAAGGATGCCATGGTGGGATTTCCCATGCCTGCTGGTCTAAATGAGTCTATGTCTTTGGCCATTCAGATCGATCGACGCTTACGTGAGCGTAAAGCTGTGCACCATTTGGCGGTATTATCTGAGCATAGACCTGAGCCTATGCAATGTGATAGGACTTTGACCAGAGCTGAACGGCAAGAACACAGACGTCGGAATGGGCTGTGTTTTTACTGTGGTGATTCCACTCATGCTATCTCCGATTGTCCTAAGCGCACTAAGCGTTTCGCTAGGTCTGCCACCATTGGTACGGTACAGTCGAAATTTTTTTTGTCCGTTACTCTGATTTGCTCTTTGTCATCCTATTCTGTTATGGCATTTGTGGATTCAGGCGCTGCCCTGAATTTGATGGACTTGGAGTTTGCTAGGCGCTGTGGTTTTTTCTTGGAGCCCTTGCAGTATCATATTCCATTAAGAGGAATTGATGCTACGCCTTTGGCCAAGAATAAGCCTCAGTACTGGACTCAATTAACCATGTGCATGGCTCCTGCACATCAGGAGGATATTCGCTTTCTGGTATTGCATAATCTGCATGATGTGGTCGTTTTGGGGTTGCCATGGCTACAGGCCCATAATCCAGTATTGGATTGGAAATCTATGTCTGTGTCCAGCTGGGGTTGTCAGGGAGTACATGGTGATGTTCCATTTTTGTCTATTTCGTCATCCACCCCTTCTGAAGTCCCGGAGTTTTTGTCGGATTACCGGGATGTATTTGATGAGCCCAAATCCAGTGCCCTACCTCCTCATAGGGATTGCGATTGTGCTATCGATTTGATTCCTGGTAGTAAGTTTCCTAATGGCCGACTGTTCAATTTATCTGTGCCAGTGCACGCCGCTATGCGGAGTTATGTAAAGGAATCCTTGGAGAAGGGTCATATTTGCACGTTGTCGTCACCATTGGGAGCAGGGTTCTTTTTTGTGGCCAAGAAGGATGGTTCTTCGAGACCTTGTATTGATTACCGCCTTCTTAATAAGATCACAGTCAAATTTCAGTACCCTTTGCCGCTGCTGTCTGATTTATTTGCTCGGATTAAGGGGGCTTGTTGGTTCACCAAGATAGATCTTCGTGGTGCGTATAATCTTGTGCGTATTAAACAGGGCGATGAATGGAAAACAGCATTTAATACGCCCGAGGGCCATTTTGAGTACCTGGTTATGCCATTCGGGCTTTCCAATGCTCCATCAGTGTTTCAGTCCTTTATGCATGACATCTTCCGAGAGTACCTGGATAAATTCCTGATTGTATATTTGGATGATATTTTGGTCTTCTCGGATGATTGGGAGTCTCACGTGAAGCAGGTCAGAATGGTGTTCCAGGTCCTTCGTGTGAATTCTTTGTTTGTGAAGGGGTGAAAGTGTCTCTTTGGAGTTCAGAAGGTTTCATTTTTGGGTTTCATTTTTTCCCCTTCTACTATCGAGATGGACCCTGTTAAAGTCCAGGCCATTTATGATTGGACTTAGCCGACATCTGTGAAAAGTCTGCAAAAGTTCCTGGGCTTTGCTAATTTTTATCGTCGCTTCATCAGTAATTTTTCTAGTGTTGCTAAACCGTTGACTGATTTAACCAAGAAGGGTGCTGATGTGGTCAATTGGTCTTCTGCGGCTGTGGAAGCTTTTCAGGAGTTGAAGCGTCGTTTTTCTTCTGCCCCTGTGTTGTGCCAGCCAGATGTTTCGCTTCCGTTTCAGGTCGAGGTTCATGCTTCTGAGATTGGAGCAGGGGCTGATTTGTCGCAGAGAAGTTCTGATGGCTCGGTGATGAAACCATGTGCCTTCTTTTCTAGAAAGTTTTCGCCTGCTGTGCGTAATTATGATGTTGGCAATCGAGAGTTGTTGGCCATGAAGTGGGCATTCGAGGAGTGGCGTCATTGGCTTGAAGGAGCCAAGCATCGCGTGGTGGTCTTGATGGATCACAAGAATATTTGACTTATCTCGAGTCTGCCAAACGGTTGAATCCTAGACAGGCTCGTTGATCTCTATTTTTCTCCCGTTTTGATTTTGTGGTTTCGTACCTTCCAGGCTCTAAGAATTTGAAGGCTGATGCCCTGTCAAGGAGTTTTGTGCCCGACTCTCCGGGTGTTCCTGAGCCGGCGGGTATTCTCAAAGAGGGGGTAATTGTGTCTGCCATCTCCCCTGATTTGCGGCGGGTGCTGCAAAAATTTCAGGCTGATAGACCTGACCGTTGCCCAGCAGAGAAACTGTTTGTCCCTGATAAATGGACTAGTAGAGTTATCTCTGAGGTTCATTGTTCAGTGTTGGCTGGTCATCCGGGAATCTTTGGTACCAGAGATTTGGTGGCTAGATCCTTTTGGTGGCCGTCTTTGTCGCGGGATGTGCGTTCTTTTGTGCAGTCCTGTGGGACTTGTGCTCGGGCTAAGCCCTGCTGTTCTCGTGCCAGTGGGTTGCTTTTGCCTTTGCCGGTCCCGAAGAGACCCTGGACGCATATCTCTATGGATTTTATTTCGGATCTCCCTGTCTCTCAAAAGATGTCGGTCATTTGGGTGGTTTGTGATCGCTTCTCTAAGATGGTCCATTTGGTACCCTTGTCTAAATTGCCTTCCTCCTCTGATTTGGTGCCATTGTTTTTCCAGCATGTGGTTCGTTTACATGGCATTCCGGAGAACATTGTTTCGGACAGAGGTTCCCAGTTTGTTTCGAGGTTTTGGCGAGCCTATTGTGCTAGGATGGGCATTGATTTGTCTTTTTCCTCGGCTTTCCATCCTCAGACAAATGGCCAAACCGAACGAACTAATCAGACTTTGGAAACATATCTGAGATGCCTTTGGCTGAGTTCGCCCTTAATAATCGGGCCAGCTCGGCTACTTTGGTTTCGCCGTTTTTCTGCAATTCTGGTTTCCATCCTCGTTTCTCTTCAGGGCAGGTTGAGTCTTCGGACTGTCCTGGTGTAGATACTGTGGTGGATAGGTTGCAGCAGATTTGGACTCATGTGGTGGACAATTTGACATTGTCCCAGGAGAAGGCTCAATGTTTCGCTAACCGCCGGCGCTGTGTGGGTCCCCGACTTCGTGTTGGGGATTTGGTTTGGTTGTCGTCTCGTTATGTTCCTATGAAGGTTTCCTCTCCTAAGTTTAAGCCTCGTTTCATTGGTCCGTATAAGATTTCTGAGGTTATCAATCCTGTGTCATTTCGTTTGACCCTTCCAGCTTCTTTTGCCATCCATAATGTATTCCATAAGTCATTGTTGCGGAGATACGTGGCGCCTGTGGTTCCATCCGTTGATCCTCCTGCCCCGGTGTTGGTTGAGGGGGAGTTGGAGTATGTGGTGGAGAAGATTTTGGATTCTCGTATTTCGAGACGGAAACTCCAGTACCTGGTCAAGTGGAAGGGTTATGGTCAGGAAGATAATTCCTGGGTATTTGCCTCCGATGTTCATGCTGCCGATCTGGTTCGTGCCTTTCATTTGGCTCGTCCTGGTCGGCCTGGGGGCTCTGGTGAGGGTTCGGTGACCCTTCCTCAAGGGGGGGGTACTGTTGTGAATTCTGTTGTCAAGCTCCCTCCTGTGGTCATGAATGGTACTTCGGCTGGTTCTGTCCATGGGCTTCCTCTGGTAGTTGTGAGTGGGGCTGCGGCTTCTGAGGTTCCTTCCACAGGTGACGAGGTTAATTCGTTAGCTGGCTGCTCTATTTAACTCCACTTAGATCTTTGCTCCATGCCACCTGTCAATGTTCCAGTATTACATAGTAACATAGTAACATAGTTAGTAAGGCCGAAAAAAGACATTTGTCCATCCAGTTCAGCCTATATTCCATCATAATAAATACCCAGATCTACGTCCTTCTACAGAACCTAATAATTGTATGATACAATATTGTTCTGCTCCAGGAAGACATCCAGGCCTCTCTTGAACCCCTCGACTGAGTTCGCCATCACCACCTCCTCAGGCAAGCAATTCCAGATTCTCACTGCCCTAACAGTAAAGAATCCTCTTCTATGTTGGTGGAAAAACCTTCTCTCCTCCAGACGCAAAGAATGCCCCCTTGTGCCCGTCACCTTCCTTGGTATAAACAGATCCTCAGCGAGATATTTGTATTGTCCCCTTATATACTTATACATGGTTATTAGATCGCCCCTCAGTCGTCTTTTTTCTAGACTAAATAATCCTAATTTCGCTAATCTATCTGGGTATTGTAGTTCTCCCATCCCCTTTATTAATTTTGTTGCCCTCCTTTGTACTCTCTCTAGTTCCATTATATCCTTCCTGAGCACCGGTGCCCAAAACTGGACACAGTACTCCATGTGCGGTCTAACTAGGGATTTGTACAGAGGCAGTATAATGCTCTCATCATGTGTATCCAGACCTCTTTTAATGCACCCCATGATCCTGTTTGCCTTGGCAGCTGCTGCCTGGCACTGGCTGCTCCAGGTAAGTTTATCATTAACTAGGATCCCCAAGTCCTTCTCCCTGTCAGATTTACCCAGTGGTTTCCCGTTCAGTGTGTAATGGTGATATTGATTCCCTCTTCCCATGTGTATAACCTTACATTTATCATTGTTAAACCTCATCTGCCACCTTTCAGCCCAAGTTTCCAACTTATCCAGATCCATCTGTAGCAGAATACTATCTTCTCTTGTATTAACTGCTTTACATAGTTTTGTATCATCTGCAAATATCGATATTTTACTGTGTAAACCTTCTACCAGATCATTAATGAATATGTTGAAGAGAACAGGTCCCAATACTGACCCCTGCGGTACCCCACTGGTCACAGCGACCCAGTTAGAGACTATACCATTTATAACCACCCTCTGCTTTCTATCACTAAGCTATTGGTCTAGTTCACTCCTGGATCGTTCTTGTGACCTGTCTTCCCAGCAGAAGCTAAGTTACTGCTTGTTTTTCTCTGGTTTGCTATTTTTCTGTCCAGCTTGCTATTTTGATTGTTGTCTTGCTTGCTGGAAGCTCTGGGACGCAGAGGGAGCGCCTCCGCACCGTGAGTCGGTGCGGAGGGTCTTTTTGCGCCCTCTGCGTGGTCTTTTTGTAGTTTTTTGTGCTGACCGCAAAGCTGCCTTTCCTATCCTCTGTCTGTTCAGTAAGTCAGGCCTCACTTTGCTAAATCTATTTCATCTGTGTTTGTAATTTTCATCTTTACTCACAGTCATTATATGTGGGGGGCTGCCTGTTCCTTTGGGGAATTTCTCTGAGGCAAGGTAGGCTTTATTTTTCTATCTTTAGGGCTAGCTAGTTCCTTAGGCTGTGACGAGGCGCCTAGGGAGCGTCAGGAGCGCTCCACGGCTATTTCTAGTGTGTGTGATAGGATTAGGGATTGCGGTCAGCAGAGTTCCCACGTCTCAGAGCTCGTCCTATATTATTAGTAACTATCAGGTCATTCTGTGCGCTCTTAACCACCAGGTCCATTATTGTCCTGACCACCAGGTCATAACACAGGAGATACCCAGATTATACCAGCTGTACATATATAATTATATACAGGAGATACCCAGGTTATACCAGCTGTACATATATAATTATATACAGGAGATGCCCAGGTTATACCGGCTGTACATATATAATTATATACAGGAGATGCCCAGGTTATACCAGCTGTATATATATAATTATATACAAGAGATGCCCAGGTTATACCAGCTGTACATATATAATTATATACAGGAGACGTCCAGGTTATACCGGCTGTACATATATAATTATATACAGGAGATGCCCAGGTTATACCAGCTGTATATATAATTATATACAATATATACCCAGGCTATACTAGCTGTACACATATAATTATATACAGGAGATGCCCAGGTTATACCAGCTGTACATATATAATTACAGTTAGGGCCAGAAATATTTGGACAGTGACACAATTTTCGCGAGTTGGGCTCTGCATGCCACCACATTGGATTTGAAATGAAACCTCTACAACAGAATTCAAGTGCAGATTGTAACGTTTAATTTGAAGGGTTGAACAAAAATATCTGATAGAAAATGTAGGAATTGTACACATTTCTTTACAAACACTCCACATTTTAGGAGGTCAAAAGTAATTGGACAAATAAACATAACCCAAACAAAATATTTTTATTTTCAATATTTTGTTGCAAATCCTTTGGAGGCAATCACTGCCTTAAGTCTGGAACCCATGGACATCACCAAACGCTGGGTTTCCTCCTTCTTAATGCTTTGCCAGGCCTTTACAGCCGCAGCCTTCAGGTCTTGCTTGTTTGTGGGTCTTTCCGTCTTAAGTCTGGATTTGAGCAAGTGAAATGCATGCTCAATTGGGTTTAGATCTGGAGATTGACTTGGCCATTGCAGAATGTTCCACTTTTTGGCACTCATGAACTCCTGGGTAGCTTTGGCTGTATGCTTGGGGTCATTGTCCATCTGTACTATGAAGCGCCGTCCAATCAACTTTGCAGCATTTGGCTGAATCTGGGCTGAAAGTATATCCCGGTACACTTCAGAATTCATCCGGCTACTCTTGTCTGCTCTTATGTCATCAATAAACACAAGTGACCCAGTGCCATTGAAAGCCATGCATGCCCATGCCATCACGTTGCCTCCACCATGTTTTACAGAGGATGTGGTGTGCCTTGGATCATGTGCCGTTCCCTTTCTTCTCCAAACTTTTTTCTTCCCATCATTCTGGTACAGGTTGATCTTTGTCTCATCTGTCCATAGAATACTTTTCCAGAACTGAGCTGGCTTCTTGAGGTGTTTTTCTGTCTATTTTTGGTATTGATGAATGGTTTGCATCTAGATGTGAACCCTTTGTATTTACTGTCATGGAGTCTTCTCTTTACTGTTGACTTAGAGACAGATACACCTACTTCACTGAGAGTGTTCTGGACTTCAGTTGATGTTGTGAACGGGTTCTTCTTCACCAAATTAAGTATGCGGCGATCATCCACCACTGTTGTCATCCGTGGACGCCCAGGCCTTTTTGAGTTCCCAAGCTCACCAGTCAATTCCTTTTTTCTCAGAATGTACCCAACTGTTGATTTTGCTACTCCAAGCATGTCTGCTATCTCTCTGATGGATTTTTTGTTCTTTTTCAGCCTCAGGATGTTCTGCTTCACCTCAATTGAGAGTTCCTTTGACCGCATGTTGTCTGCTCACAGCAACAGCTTCCAAATGCAAAACCACACACCTGGAATCCACCCCTGACCTTTTAACTACTTCATTGATTTCAGGTTAACGAGGGAGACGCCTTCAGAGTTAATTGCAGCCCTTAGAGTCCATTGTCCAATTACTTTTGGTCCCTTGAAAAAGAGGACGCTATGCATTACAGAGCTATGATTCCTAAACCCTTTCTCCGATTTGGATGTGGAAACTATCATATTGCAGCTGGGAGTGTGCACTTTCAGCCCATATTATATATATAATTGTATTTCTGAACATGTTTTTGTAAACAGCTAAAATAACAAAACTTGTGTCACTGTCCAAATATTTCTGGCCCTAACTGTATATATAGGAGATGCCCAGGTTATAGCAGCTGTACATATATAATTATATACAGGAGATACCCAGGTTATATCAGCTGTACATATATAATTATATACAGGAGATGCCCAGGTTATACCAGCTGTACATATATAATTATATACAGGAGATGCCCAGGTTATACCGGCTGTACATATATAATTATATACAGGAGATGCCCGGGTTATATCAGCTGTACATATATAATTATATACAGGAGATGCCCAGGTTATACCAGCTGTACATATATAATTATATACAGGAGATGCCCAGGTTATACCGGCTGTACATATATAATTATATACAGGAGATGCCCGGGTTATACCAGCTGTACATATATAATTATATACATTAGATGAACAGGTTATACCAGCTGTACATATATAATTATATACAGGAGATACCCAGGATATACCAGCTGTACATATATAATTATATACATTAGATGCCCAGGTTATACCAGCTGTACATATATAATTATATACAGGAGATACCCAGGTTATACCAGCTGTACATATATAATTATATACAGGAAATGCCCAGGTTATAACAGCTGTACATATATAATTATATACAGGAGAAGCCCAGGTTATACCAGCTGTACATATATAATTATATACAGGAGATGCCCAGGTTATACCGGCTGTACATATATAATTATATACAGGAGATGCCCGGGTTATACCAGCTGTACATATATAATTATATACAGGAGATACCCAGGTTATACCAGCTGTACATATATAATTATATACATTAGATGCCCAGGTTATACCAGCTGTACATATATAATTATATACAGGAGATACCCAGGTTATACCAGCTGTACATATATAATTATATACAGGAAATGCCCAGGTTATACCAGCTGTACATACAGTGGGGCAAAAAAGTATTTAGTCAGTCAGCAATAGTGCAAGTTCCACCACTTAAAAAGATGAGAGGCGTCTGTAATTTACATCATAGGTAGACCTCAACTATGGGAGACAACTGAGAAAAAAAAATCCAGAAAATCACATTGTCTGTTTTTTTAACATTTTATTTGCATATTATGGTGGAAAATAAGTATTTGATCAGAAACAAACAATCAAGATTTCTGGCTCTCACAGACCTGTAACTTCTTCTTTAAGAGTCTCCTCTTTCCTCCACTCATTACCTGTAGTAATGGCACCTTTTTAAACTTGTTATCGGTATAAAAAGACACCTGTGCACACCCTCAAACAGTCTGACTCCAAACTCCACTATGGTGAAGACCAAAGAGCTGTCAAAGCACACCAGAAACAAAATTGTAGCCCTGCACCAGGCTGGGAAGACTGAATCTGCAATAGCCAACCAGCTTGGAGTGAAGAAATCAATAGTGGGAGCAATAATTAGAAAATGGAAGACATACAAGACCACTGATAATCTCCCTCGATCTGGGGCTCCACGCAAAATCCCACCCCGTGGGGTCAGAATGATCACAAGAACGGTGAGCAAAAATCCCAGAACCACGCGGGGGGATCTAGTGAATGAACTGCAGAGAGCTGGGGCCAATGTAACAAGGCCTACCATAAGTAACACACTACGCCACCATGGACTCAGATCCTGCAGTGCCAGACGTGTCCCACTGCTTAAGCCAGTACATGTCCGGGCCCGTCTGAAGTTTGCTAGACAGCATTTGGATGATCCAGAGGAGTTTTGGGAGAATGTCCTATGGTCTGATGAAATCAAACTGGAACTGTTTGGTAGAAACACAACTTGTCGTGTTTGGAGGAAAAAGAATACTGAGTTGCATCCATCAAACACCATACCTACTATAAAGCATGGTGGTGGAAACATCATGCTTTGGGGCTGTTTCTCTGCAAAGGGGCCAGGACGACTGATCCGGGTACATGAAAGAATGAATGGGGCCATGTATCGTGAGATTTTGAGTGCAAACCTCCTTCCATCAGCAAGGGCATTGAAGATGAAACGTGGCTGGGTCTTTCAACATGACAATGATCCAAAGCACACCGCCAGGGCAACGAAGGAGTGGCTTCGTAAGAAGCATTTCAAGGTCCTGGAGTGGCCTAGCCAGTCTCCAGATCTCAACCCTATAGAAAACCTTTGGAGGGAGTTGAAAGTCCGTGTTGCCAAGCGAAAAGCCAAAAACATCACTGCTCTAGAGGAGATCTGCATGGAGGAATGGGCCAACATACCAACAACAGTGTGTGGCAACCTTGTGAAGACTTACAGAAAAAGTTTGACCTCTGTCATTGCCAACAAAGGATATATTACAAAGTATTGAGATGAAATTTTGTTTCTGACCAAATACTTATTTTCCACCATAATATGCAAATAAAATGTTAAAAAAACAGACAATGTGATTTTCTGGATTTTTTTTTCTCAGTTTGTCTCCCATAGTTGAGGTCTACCTATGATGTAAATTACAGACGCCTCTCATCTTTTTAAGTGGTGGAACTTGCACTATTGCTGACTGACTAAATACTTTTTTGCCCCACTGTATATAATTATATACATTAGATACCCAGGTTATACCAGCTGTACATATATAATTATATACATTAGATGCCCAGGTTATACCAGCTGTACATATATAATTATATACAGGAGATACCCAGGTTATACCAGCTGTACATATATAATTATATACAGGAAATGCCCAGGTTATAACAGCTGTACATATATAATTATATACAGGAGATGCCCAGGTTATACCAGCTGTACATATATAATTATATACAGGATATACCCAGGTTATACCAGCTGTACATATATAATTATATACAGGAGATACCCAGGTTATACCAGCTGTACATATATAATTATATATGCGTTTCTACTTTTATATGTGTGATCAGCCTCTCTGGATTGTAGAAGAGTTGGGTGAAAACAGAACAGCCCTACTCTTGACAATCTATACACTTGGCTTGGGACAACTCATAAAGTCCCATGGATTCCAGTACCACCTCTATGCTGACGACACTCAGATCTACCTCTCTGGCCCAGACGTCACCGCTCTGCTGTCCAGAATCCCAGAGTGCCTATCAGCCATATCCTCCTCCTTCTCCTCTCGCTTCCTCAATCTCAATGTGGACAAATCTGAACTCCTCATCTTTCCTCCATGTAGAATGTAAGCCCGCAAGGGCAGGGTCCTCGCCCCTCTGTATCAGTCCGTCATTTGTATGTAACCCCTTCTCATGTACAGCACCATGGAATCAATGGTGCTATATAAATAAATAATAATAATAATAACAGCCGCCATATTGGTAATTAATCTATATTCTGTCATGTAATTTAGATACATCTAATTGTAAAATATAATCTTCAAGGGGTTGTCCAGAGTAGTAAATTACGGCTGGTCTCTTCCATAAACAGCGCCACACTTGTCATCAGGTTGTGCCTGGTATTGCAGCCCTGCTCTATTCAGATCTATGGAGCTGAGCTGCAGTACCAGACACAGCCTGTGGACAGGGGTGGTGCTGTTTTTTTTTAATCCCCTCTAAGGACCTCCGTTTCCCGGGAACCAGATCTCCTGTAATTCCTTTGCATGGAGCATCCGATGCTTCTTCCTGCGGCGAGGATCCGGTGGGGTCTCCACAAGTGGATATCTGAGAACATTTCTGCGGCTTCGGTAATGAGCTGTTAATGAAGTTCTATCGAGTATCGATTCCCGGAGATACAATGACGAGCTGTTCCCCGGAGCTCCATCTTCTGTGAGAACCTCTCCGTCAGCGGGTGCTAGGTAAATACCGTAATGATGTTATGTGCAATATATTAGATTTCCCTGCTTGAGGAGGCTGGACCCCCGGGAGCAGCCGCGCTGCAGGAGGGGGACATTAATAAGCTGATTTATAGCAACGCGAGGGAACAAAAAACTCATTTTGCCCCGGCACCATCATCTGTCTTCATTTCAGCGCAGATTAAATTCACAGCCTTGGACTCTTCTGTTTTGCCTTAGAATTAGACGGTGTGATATTAGTCTCCTTATTTGACGCCCTGGTGATCCCACAGTGGTGCCTCAGCTGTGGAAGTGGGGAGCAGGAACACGGGATGCTGTGTCTCCTACCGACTGATTTTGCGGCCCGGGAGACATGGGATGCTGTGTCTCCCGTTTACCAGGCAATGCAGCACACTCCCCTTAAGGACTTGTCTAGCAGAGGTGGCTTGCACAAAGTGAGTTTGTGATTGCGCTTTTGCTAGTTCGATGCGAGTCGCTACAGAGTAACTATTGGTGTGCATAACAGAGACAATGTATTCTTTACTGTACAAGCAGTGACATTATGGATTCTTCACTGTATGAGCAGTGAGATTATGGATTCTTTACTGTACGAGCAGTGAGACTATGGATTCTTTTCTGTGTGAGCAGTGAAGCTATGGATTCTTTACTGTACAAGCAATGAGACTATGGATTACTTACTGTACGAACAGTGAGACAGTGTATTCTTTATGAACAGTGAGACTATGGATTCTTTACTGTACGAACAGTGAGACTATGGATTCTTTACTGTACAAGCAGTGAGACTATGGATTCTTTACTGTACGAACAGTGAGACAGTGTATTCTTTACGAACAGTGAGACTATGGATTCTGTACTGTATGAGCAGTGAGATAGTGTATTCTTTACTGCACAAACAGTGAGACTGTGGATTCTTTACTGTATAAGCAGTGAGACTATGGATTCTTTATTGTACGAGCAGTGAGACAATGTATTCTTTACTGTGAGAGTAGTGAGATGGTGTATTCTTTACTGTATGAACAGTGAGACTCTGGATTCTGTACTGTACGAGCAGTGATACTATAGGTGAGGGCAGGAATAAGCGCAGCTCAATGTAAGCCCCCCATGACTGCGCTTGGCTATGGGGCATTTTTCAAATTCGTAGGGCAGAGGGATGGGATTGGTGCAGGGGGTGTTAAGGGAGGAACATTGGGAGCAGGGTGAAAGTGCTGGAGAACCGCCACTTTTGGACAGGAAGCCAGCACAAGGCTTTGCCGGCAACAAGTTCTTTTTTGGTATTGCCAAATATTAAGCCAGATCTTTTGGGAGCTCCTAGAACTCTCCCATCATGTTTTTTGTATAAAAATTGCATATTAATATTGGTGGTGCTTAGGGGAGGTGGCAGGTAAGAAGAAGCCATATTGGCCATACGCGGTTATGAAATTCTCTGCCACAACATGTTGCAATGCTTGATTCACTAAACAAGTTGATGGAGAGAGCTTTTAAAGGGTTTGAGTATTACAGTCATGGCCAAAAGTATTGACACCCCTGCAATTCTGTCAGATAATACTCAGTTTCTTCCTGAAAATGATTGCAAATGTAAATTATTTGGTATTATTATCTTCAATTAATTTGTCTTAAATGAAAAAACACAAAAATAATTGTCTTAAACCCAAACTGGCTATAATTCCACACCAAACATAAAAAAGGGGGTGGACAAAAGTATTGGCACTGTTTGAAAAATCATGTGCTGCTTCTGTAATTAGTGTAATTAACAGCACCTGTAACTTACCTGTGGCACCTAACAGGTGTTGGCAATAACTAAATCACACTTGCAGCCAGTTGACATGGATTAAAGTTGACTCAACCTCTGTCCTGTGTCCTTGTGTGCACCACATTGAGCATGGAGAAAAGAAAGAAGACCAAAGAACTGTCTGAGGACTTGAGAAACCAAATTGTGAGGAAGCATGAGCAATCTCAAGGCTACAAGTCCATCTCCAAAGACCTGAATGTTCCTGTGTCTACCGTGCGCAGTGTCATCAAGAAGTGTAAAGCCCATGGCACTGTGGCTAACCTCCCTAGATGTGGACGGAAAAGAAAAATTGACAAGAGATTTCAACGCAAGATTGTGCGGATGTTGGATAAAGAACTTCGACTAATATCCAAACAAGTTCAAGCTGCCCTGCAGTCCGAGGGTACAACAGTGTCAGCCCGTACTATCCGTCGGCGTCTGAATGAAAAGGGACTGTATGGTAGGAGACCCAGGAAGACCCCACTTCTTACCCCGAGACATAAAAAAGCCAGGCTGGAGTTTGCCAAAACTTACCTGAAAAAGCCTAAAACGTTTTGGAAGAATGTTCTCTGGTCAGATGAGACAAAAGTAGAGCTTTTTTTCTAGTAGATCGGAGCAGAGTTTAGAATTTCTGAGGCCGACGAACAGGAAATCGTCGAGGTAGTGAATTAGGGATTTGCTGCCCGTCTCGTACCGAACTACCCAATCTAGGAAGGTGCTGAATAGCTCAAAATAGTGACATGAGATGGAACATCCCATCGGGAGGCACATTTCGAAGTAATAGTATTGGTCCACTTTGCAGCCCAGAAGGTGGAAACATTCGGGGTGCACGGGTAGTAAACGGAATGCCGATTCTATGTCGGATTTGGCTAGTAGGGCGCCGGGTCCGGCTGCCCGTACTAATTCTACCGCTTTATCGAACGACGCGTATGAGACGGAAGCTTCTTCTGGGGAAAATGCGTCGTTAACCGAATCGCCCTTTGGGTGAGATAAATGATGGATTAGGCGGTATTTACCGGGTTCCTTTTTTGGTATGATGCCTAATGGAGATATTTTAATGTTTTTGAAGGGGAGCGACTTAAAGGGGCCTGCTACCCTACCCAATTCTACCTCCTTTCCAATTTTTTGTCTAAGAATTTTGGGGAATTCGCGAGCCGATTTTAGGTTATTGGATAGGGTTGGCGTTCTTGTTAGCCTAAAGGGAATAAAGAACCCGTCGGAGAAGCCTGATAGCAGTTGCTGAGCTGCTTCCTTATTGGGGTAGAGCTTTAGCCAGGGGGCCATCGCGGTTACGCTCACTGGGGTTCTGCCTTGTAGGCCCTTTGTATGTCTGACGAGTGCACCTTGATGCTAGGTGTCCCCCCCCCCCCGCAAGCGGAGCAGTCATGTCTGAATTTGCATATCGCGTGGAAGTGGCAGTTTCCCTCGTTATATAGCCAGCAGGCCCCGGGTTTTCGCACGACCACTGAGTTCTGACCTGCAGCTGTGGAGTGATTAGTGGTCGTAGCTGAAAAGGGGGGCTGCTTTTGAGACAACATCATACGCAACCACACGTCTGTCACTTTCACCCCCCAGCCTAGCTCGGGCTGTAGGGCCAGACGCCTGCGGAACTCCTCGTCGTACCGTCGCCAGGCTGAACCGCGGTGCGACTTATACGAACTATATATCATGTCCTGATATATAAACAACTCGGAGCAGCGTTCCGGATGTTTCTGACCCATAATACAGCCCAATACTGCAAAGGCCTGGAGCCAATTATTCATGGTTAATCCGATTTTTGATCTCCCCCTATCGAAACCCCTATCGTTAGCTTTATCCACCATTTGTTGGTCCGCTGATAACAGCGACCATATATCAATGTAATCGTTGCTCCAGATTTTCTGTCTCGTTTCCTGGTCTATATGAGCGCCTAGCGGGCTGATCCCGCAGAAGAAGGCGTCTATGTGTAGATTAGCGGACTGTGGTGTTGAATTGTTCACCACATTTCCCCTTGCATGAGATAATTGTAGGATTATCTCCTTTAACGCTGAAGTTAGCTCCATTTCCTTAACATTAACCCCGTAGCGTAACGTTTCCTCGCTATCCTTGGTACACTCACCGCTGTGTGACTCTGGATGAGTGTACACCGATCCTGGAGGAACCCCCGCAGATGTTGACGGGGTGATGTCGCAGGACGGGGAAACTCTGGCTCCCGCTACAGCGAGGGACTGGCTGATGCCCTGAATATCGTGTGTTGGAGCCTGATTACAACCACGTAGTGGCGGATTGTTGGCTCTGTCTTCCGCGACTGCATGGCAGTTGTGACTGGAAGCCGCGGGGGATTGTTCTCCCCGGCTGAAAGCCCTAGAGGGTGGCCGTGATTTAGAGGATTTACCACGTGCATGATGACTCTTATCCGGACTTAGCGACACCTCGGACCCGTCGGATGTTGCCGATGACAGCCATCCTGAGGCCCGGGATCTGCGGCGGCTCCTATGGGAGCTGCGTCGGCGACGGTGACGGGAGGGGCATTTGGAGGAGTAGCGGGAATGGCGACGGGAGTTATCGGAGGAAGATTGGGAGGACGTGCGGCGTCTACGCCTTCGTCCGCCGTTATTATGCGGTGTAATGGGGGGGATTCTATCAGTAGACCGAGGGGGATAATTGGCCGTAGATGGTCCTGTAGTGCTACTTAGAAGGGGGGGGCGTAAGGAGGTAACTGTATTCCTCCCTATTGCTGGGATTTGACGGGGCGGCGGTTAGCGGATAATGTTTATTAGGATTTTGGGCAGTGGGGGGAGGTGTGAATGTGTCCGTGCTTGGTGCATTTACTGAAATTTCACAGTGATTCCCACTGTGCGGCTGTTGAGCGCCTTGCTCGGTCCTATGGGACCGAACAATGCGCTCTTCAGCTGCCCTGTGACCTCTCCGGCCTGACCCCTGATACCCCCGTACAGGCATCAGTGCTGCGTCTGCCGGGGGTAGGCTGGAGGTCAGGCCAGGAGATAAATCAGCACGCTGATCGGTCGAGTTCGACCGATCAGCGCACTCTGGGGAACGTGTGGGGTTAAAACCAGCCTCCAGGTTACCCCCTGCGGGCGGTGTATATGTGCCCGCAGGGAAGGTAATGGAGGACTGGCCAGCGCTGTGTTCAGCGCTGATATGCGGTGACCGGAAGTAGGTGGGCGGTGACCGGAAATGGCTGGGCGGAGCCTCCCAGAGCTCCGAGCGGTGGCCGAGGACGCCGGAAGATGCCTGCAGCTGCGAGGCGGCGAGGCCCTCCCCTCCCCGACCTGGAACCACTCCGGGGTGCGGGGTAAGCAGGCGGATCGCCTTCCACCTGGCGCCACCTCCGGCCTCTTCCTCTATGAGGAAGCATGAGCAATCAAAAGTTCATCTCCAAAGACCTGAATGTTCCTGTGTCTACCGTGCGCAGTGTCATCAAGAAGTGTAAAGCCCATGGCACTGTGGCTAACCTCCCTAGATGTGGACGGAAAAGAAAAATTGACAAGAGATTTCAACGCAAGATTGTGCGGATGTTGGATAAAGAACCTCGACTAACATCCAAACAAGTTCAAGCTGCCCTGCAGTCCGAGGGTACAACAGTGTCAACCCGTACTATCCGTCGGCATCTGAATGAAAAGGGACTGTATGGTAGGAGACCCAGGAAGACCCCACTTCTTACCCCGAGACATAAAAAAGCCAGGCTGGAGTTTGCCAAAACTTATCTGAAAAAGCCTAAAACGTTTTGGAAGAATGTTCTCTGGTCAGATGAGACAAAAGTAGAGCTTTTTTGGGCAAAGGCATCAACATAGAGTTTACAGGAGAAAAAAAGAGGCATTCAAAGAAAAGAGCACGGTCCCTACAGTCAAACATGGCGGAGGTTCCCTGATGTTTTGGGGTTGCTTTGCTGCCTCTGGCACTGGACTGCTTGACCGTGTGCATGGCATTATGAAGTCTGAAGACTACCAACAAATTTTGCAGCATAATGTAGGGCCCAGTGTGAGAAAGCTGGGTCTCCCTCAGAGGTCATGGGTCTTCCAGCAGGACAATGACCCAAAACACACTTCAAAAAGCACTAGAAAATGGTTTGAGAGAAGGCACTGGAGACTTCTGAGGTGGCCAGCAATGAGTCCAGACCTGAATTCCATAGAACAACTGTGGAGAGATCTAAAAATGGCCGTTTGGAGAAGGCGCCTTCAAATATCAGGGACCTGGAGCAGTTTGCCAAAGAAGAATGGTCTAAAATTCCAGCAGAGCATTGTAAGAAACTCATTGATGGTTACCGAAAGCGGTTGGTCGCAGTTATTTTGGCTAAAGGTTGTGCAACCAAGTATTAGGCCGAGGGTGCCAATACTTTTGTCTGGCCCATTTTTGGAGTTTTGTGTGAAATGATCAATGTTTTGCTTTTTGCTTCATTCTCTTTTGCGTTTTTTCATTTAAGACGAATTAAATGAAGATAATAATACCAAAGAATTTGTGTTTGCAATCATTACAGGAAGAAAATGAGTATTATCTGACAGAATTGCAGGGTGTCAATACTTTTGGCCATGACTGTAGATGTTGGAGATGGGCTGATAATCAGGGGAACTAGTCTGTTGGCCGTATGTGGAGTCAGGAGGAATTTTTACTCTGTTATCGGGCAATTAGCATCTGCTTCTTGGGATTTTTGCCTCCTCTGGATCAACATTTTAGGTTATAGGTCGAACTCGATGGACTTGAAGCTTTTCTGAACCTCAGAACTATGAAATGATTTCCTTGATAAGATTTCTGTATATACATGTCTCCTGCCTCCTTCCAGCTCCCGGACACGTTCCTCCTGGCGTTATATCTCCGCACATATCACCTATATATTATTGATGTGTGGACCCGGAGACTGGATACAGAGGCGCTCGTACCCTTTACCTCCTAAATACAGTTCTTATTCATGTCTGCTCCACAAATGATGGAGAACAAGTCCAAAAATCGATGATAAAAGTCAGCGCCAACATGAATTTATTAATATCGGTGCAGATAATCCCAGAGTCGTCCAGGCCGCTGTTGGTGACATTTACGGCGGGTCATTAAGGATTCCGTCTTAATCACAAAGCTCCGAGAAAACCACCTTTCTTATATCTACAAGCCGTGTGCTCCAGGAATAAACTGCAGAGATTAGATGTGATCCCTCGTCTTGTTATATGTATGATGTATCATTTTCTATCTTTCGGGGGTAAGTGTTGTAGGGGGAGGAGGGGCGCAGTTATTTTACATCTTGCATATTGGGAAAGTTTTTCTATTTATTTTTTGTGATTATTTTTCCAAAACTTTTTTCATCTCGGACCCTCGTGCTATTTAACGTGTCCCTTTAATTCATTGTTGCGCTATTCTGCCCCTTATCAGTCGCCTTTCATGTAGCATTTCATATTCCGCTTGTAATAATTTGCAAAATAAAGAAAGGTTAATGATGTCTGTAACCTGTAAATCCCTCCACATATGTCTCTAGTGCATGCGCCGAGCCCACCCTGCTGTGCGGCCCCCCGTCCGCTCGTTCTGCCTCGTATGATGATGAATGTGAAGGAAATGACATATTCGTGTGCAGATAATGGCTACATTCCGAGCGAGGACGGATTGTGTCGCTGCGATGTTTGGGAATAATGGCAGACGCGGTACTGTATAAGGTGCGCGTCTCTGACTGGGGAGCACACAGAGAGCTGCACGTAAAGGTGGTCTGTGCCAGTTCCCCCCTAGCATCACTCCCCCCCCTTAGTGATGTACTAATTGGAAGACCCCCAGCCGGCCAGTGGGCACTAGAGGGGAGGGGTCCTACGGCCACTCCTACAGGGGTTAAATCCAGGTGTCCGGCCGAGAACTTTCTCTTTCACTCTCGGCAGGACACCTGGAAGCGTTTGTGCCTGCATCCCTGTAGTAATGTCGGACCCCCTGGTCGAGGCCCTGCGGAAAGGATTGGAACAGAGAGGTGAGCACTGGCTTCAGGCCATCCTTACCGGCCTCAGGGCTCACCTCCCTGGGCCTTCTCCTGACCCCGCTCTGTCTTTCCTCACCCCTTCGTCCCCTGGCCCCATAGGTCCGTCCTCCATTACCCCTTTGTCCCCTGGTCCCCACGTCCTCCCAATCTTCCTCCGATAACTCCCGTCGCCGTTCCCGCTACTCCTCTAAACGCCCCTCCCGTCACCGTCGCAGACGCAGCTCCCATAGGAGCCGCCGCAGATCCCGGGCCTCAGGATGGCTTTCATCAGCAACATCCGAGGGGTCCGAGGTATCGCTAAGTCCGGATAAGAGTCATCGTGAACGTGGCAAGTCCTCTAAATCGCGGGCACCCTCTAGGGCTTTCAGCCGGGGAGAACAATCCCCCGCGGCTTCCAGCCACAACAACCATCACGCAGTCGCTGAAGACGGAGCCATCAATCCGCCACTATGTGGTAGTAATCGGGCTCCAACGCACGATACTCAGCACATCGGCCAGTCCCACGCTGTAGCGGGAGCCAGAGTTTCCCCGTCCTGCGACATCCCCCCGTCAACATCGGCGGGGGTTCCTCCAGGATCGGTGTCCACTCGTCCAGAGTCACACAGCGGTGAGTGTACCAAGGATAGCGAGGAAACGTTACGCTACGGGGTTATTGTAAAGGAAATGGAGATAACTTCAGCGTTAAAGGAGATAATCCTGCAATTATCTCAGGCAAGGGGAAATGTGGTGAACAATTCAATACCACAGTCCGCTAATCTACACAAAGACGCCTTCTTCTGCGGGATCAGTCCGCTAGGCGCTCATATAGACCAGGAAACGAGACTGAAGATATGGAGCAACGATTACATAGATATATGGTCGCTGTTATCAGCCGACCAACAAACGGTGGATAAAGCGAACGATAGGGGTTTTGATAGCGGGAGATCGAAAATTGCTCTAACCATGAATAATTGGATCCAGGCCTTCGCAGTATTGGGCTGTATTATGGGCCAGAAACATCCGGAACGCTGCTCCGAATTGTTTATATATCAGGACATGATATATAGTTCGTACAAGCCGCACGGCGGTTCAGCCTGGCGAAGGTACGACGAGGAGTTCCGCAGGCGTCTGGCCCTACAGCCCAATCTAGGCTGGGGGGTAAAAGCGACAGACGTGTGGTTGCGTATGATGTTGTCTCAAAAGCAGCCCCCCTTTTCAGCCACGACCACTAATTACTCCGGAGCCGCAGGTCAGAACTCAGTGGTCGTGCGAAAACCCGGGGCCTGCTGGCTATATAACGAGGGAAACTGCCGTTTCCACGCGCTATGCAAGTTCAGACACGAATGCTCCGCTTGCGGGGGGGGACACCAAGCATCGAGGTGCACTCGTCAGCCGCACAAAGGGCCTACAAGGCAGAACCCCAGTGAGCGTAACCGCGATGGCCCCCTGGCTAAAGCTCTACCCCAATAAGAAAGCGGCTCAGCAGCTGCAGGCGGGATTCTCCGACGGGTTCTTTATTCCCTTTAGGCTAACAAGAACGCCAACCCTATCCGATAACCTTAAATCGGCTCGCGAATTCCCCAAAATTCTTAGGCAAAAAATTGGAAAGGAGGTAGAATTGGGTAGGGTAGCAGGCCCCTTTACGTCGCTCCCCTTCAAAAACATTAAAATATCACCGTTAGGCATCATACCAAAAAAGGAACCCGGTAAATACCGCCTAATCCATCATTTATCTCACCCAAAGGGCGATTCGGTTAACGACGCAATTACTCCAGAAGAAGCTTCTGTCTCATACGCGTCTTTTGATAGGGCGGTAGAATTAGTGCGGGCAGCCGGGACCGGCGCCCTGCTCGCCAAATCGGACATTGAATCGGCATTCCGTTTACTACCCGTGCACCCCGAATGTTTCCACCTTCTGGGCTGCAAAGTGGACCAACACTATTACTTCGACATGTGCCTCCCGATGGGATGTTCCATCTCATGTCACTATTTCGAGCTGTTCAGCACCTTCCTAGATTGGGTAGTTCAGTACGAAACGGGCAGTAAATCCCTAATTCACTACCTCGACGATTTCCTGTTCGTCGGCCCCAGAAATTCTAAACTCTGCTCCGATCTACTAGAAAAATTCAAATCTATCTCACTCAAATTCGGCGTGCCATTGTCACCGGAGAAAACGGAGGGTCCATGTAATGTATTGCCCTTTCTGGGCATTGAAATAGACACCAACTTGATGGTGTTCCGCTTACCAGAGGATAAAATACAAAAAACCCTGCAAATGTTGAAAGGCTTCCGCGAAGTTAAAAAGGTAACCCTACAGCAAATGCAGGCGTTATTGGGTCTACTGACGTTTGCCTGCCGCGTAATGCCGGTCGGCAGAGCATTCTCGCGCAGACTATCTCTGGCAACAAAAGGCGCTTCGCAGCCCGGCCATAGAATTAGGCTCACTCGTTCGCTAAAAGCTGATCTGCTGGTATGGCAGACGTTCCTGCAATCGTACAACGGTCACACGTGTGTCATGGCTAGAGAGATCACAAGCAAGGAATTAGGGCTGACAATAGGGTGGAACAAAAAGGAGGGTTTCGCAGCAATCTATAAAAACCAATGGTGCAAATCTGGTTGGCCAGAAAGATGGACGACAACAAAGTGGGGGCAAGACCCAGCCCTATGGGAATTGTTTGCGGTAGTAGCAGCGTTGGAGATATGGGCCGATCTGTTGAGGAACATGAACATTCGTTTCCAAACTAAAAATGTGAAAACAGCGAGGAGTCTAAATCACATGTCTTCTTCATCCCTGCCCATACTCGCTCTCTTGCGACGGCTCGCACTGATATGCCTAGAAAACAATATTTGGTGTAGAGCCACCGTGGTGGCGGAGGTTGACGAGAATATCATTAACCCATTGTTATTTTCCAATTGGCAGGATTTCAGAATCCAGCAGCCCAACGCGCAACCCCGGGGTATTCTGTGTCCACAGTCCCTGTGGGACACAGTGGCCAATCATTGATGCCCTTAATCTGAGCCTCCGTTTCGCCAGTTACCTGGCGGGTGTATGGTAAGGCTTGGGAGGAGTGGTGCTCACTAATTCAGGGTAGGCCAGTCGATAAATGCGATCAAGCACGAAGCGCGGTGACGACTGATTTTCTAATGCGGATGAGAGGAGATGGGGCGTCGGGCACCTCGGCACAACGGAAATTATCGGGGCTAGCATTTTTCTTTCAATTATTGGGATGGGTAGACGTAACTAAGTCCTTCTGCATAAGACAAGCCATAAAAGGTTGGAAAAGGCTTCAGCCAAGCCAAGAATGTCGCCGCCCCATTTCACTGAGACTATTGCAGGACCTGATTGCGTTATCCCCGTCAGTCTGCTCATCGCAATACGAGGCAGCCCTCTTATCGGCAGCTTTTGCGACCGTCTTTTTCGGAGCACTGCGTATCAGTGAATTGCTACCGCGGTCAAAAAACGCGTCGGAAGGCGGCCTAATTTATGAGGACATAGTAATATGCAGCGACGCCCTGCGCATCAGGGTTAGAAAATCCAAATGCGATCCCACCGGTAGGGGAACATGGGTCCTGGTTAACTCCACTGATGGCCCAGCTTGCCCGCTAAAAATGGTTAGAAGATTCGCCGAGATAAGACACGCTGGTAGATTTTTCTTCACTCATACAGACGGGTCCCCCCCTGACCAAGTACCAATTCCAGGCGATATTCAAGCTATGCTTGGAAAAAAACGGCGCAAACCCAAAGGAGTACGGAACACATTCGTTCCGCATTGGGGCAGCCACGGAAGCGGCTAGGGCAGGAGTGTCAGAGGCCGAGGTGCAGAGAAGGGGTCGTTGGAAGTCCGCATGCTTCGCCAGATACATTAGACCCGACTTGCTTAATTAACATGTGTTGTCTCTTACAGGGGTTGAAGTTTGGGTGGTAGGAGATTCCTACGTTTACTGGGCCGAAAAGAGGGCCGAACGGCGGCCAGGAGGGATAAATCTTTACCTCCCGGGCATAAAAGTAAACTGGAGGGGTATCAGAGGCCTCCAGTGGAAACAGGTGTTTAAAGAGATGGTTGGCATAGCAAGGTTGGCGGAACACCCGGTGATAATGGTGGTACACGCGGGTGGCAATGACCTGGGCAAACAAAAGGTGGCCGAATTGTACAAATGGGTGACAACTGATATGGAAAGGTTCAGCTGTCTATTCAGGAAAATGATCCTGGTGTGGTCGGATATAACACCACGGGCCGTCTGGCACAGAGCAAGAGATAAAAAAGCCATAGAGCGGACAAGGAGCAAATTCAATGCTCGGATTGGAAAATATGTGAGAGGAAGAGGCGGTATCGTGATTCGTCACCACCAGCTACAAGGGGATAACACGCCACAATTAAGACCTGATGGAGTTCACCTAACGGACATTGGCCTCGATATTTTTCTGTCTGGTTTACAGGATGGGGTTGAACAGGCCTTAACATTGAGGGGGGGGGTCGGAGTCCCGCGTAGGTAGTACACGGGATCCTCCGTGGCGGAAGAAGCGGGGGAGGGCAAAGGTCGTAACCGCTCATTGGGCCAATTCCCCTGTCGATCACGGACAGGAGCTCGGCGCGAGCCGCTCGTTACGATATGTAATTGCCCTTTCTCTGCTTATTTAATTAATAAACTGTGACCGACCTGTTCAACCCACCTAGGACTGTGTGTGTTTCATTACGGGATTGATGGGAGGGGGGAAGGCACTGGTTACGACACCCAGGTCTCCACAGTCTATCTTCTGGGGCGAAGCAGCTAATTAACCCACCATCAGCCCCCTCCATGATTGTCTCTTGGGGGGGCGAGGGGGTCTCTGAGATAATGTCTTTATATTCTTTATGAATTGAAGCAAATATGTCTCCTTTAAGAATAATGCGCCATTTTTATGGTGTTTATAATAAATCTGTTGCCAGATTTCTGGCGAGAAGCTGCGTGAAGTGTTGCAGAATTTTAGCGCAACTCGAAGTAGTGAAAAAGCGGACGACGCTCGCAGAGCGCAGTGTATGCAAAGAACGGCCAACAAGGCCACCAGCGAAGAAACAAAATGGCAGATAAAAACCCCTAAAAGAATCTAAAATAACCATAATGCCATAAATGTGTAAAGAGGTTAAAAGAACTTGTGCAGAGATTCATCTGCAAAGAAATGAAAAGTTCTGCAAGTTTTAAATACTTTATTCTTCAATTTGAAGATGTCCGCCAGCTGTCGGGGAATGATAAGACTCTTCTTTCCATACAGAGGCAATAAGCCTGCGCTCAGCTCAGAAGCCGATGTGGTGGGATGTAGTTCAGGCAATGCTGGGGAGTACGGTGGGCGCACGTCCCATAGACCCTTGTACCGAAAGAGCTCTCTGCCACGTTCACACTGCTGCCTGCAATGTGCTGCTGATTATCATGGAAGACTGATTTCTTGTTACTAAAAGGTTGATATACTGATAAATGCACAGATGATGTTTATGGTGGTCTGCTTCCTCTTCATACACTGCACAGATGCTGTTTATGGTGGTCTGCTTCCTCTTCATACACTGCACAGATGCTGTTTATGGTGGTCTGCTTCCTCTTCATACACTGCACAGATGCTGTTTATGGTGGTCTGCTTCCTCTTCATACACTGCACAGATGCTGTTTATGGCGGTCTGCTTCCTCTTCATACACTGCACAGATGCTGTTTATGGCGGTCTGCTTCCTCTTCATACACTGCACAGATGCTGTTTATGGTGGTCTGCTTCCTCTTCATACACTGCACAGATGCTGTTTATGGTGGTCTGCTTCCTCTTCATACACTGCACAGATGCTGTTTATGGTGGTCTGCTTCCTCTTCATACACTGCACAGATGCTGTTTATGGTGGTCTGCTTCCTCTTCATACACTGCACAGATGCTGTTTATGGTGGTCTGCTTCCTCTTCATACACTGCACAGATGCTGTTTATGGTGGTCTGCTTCCTCTTCATACACTGCACAGATGCTGTTTATGGTGGTCTGCTTCCTCTTCATACACTGCACAGATGCTGTTTATGGTGGTCTGCTTCCTCTTCATACACTGCACAGATGCTGTTTATGGTGGTCTGCTTCCTCTTCATACACTGCACAGATGCTGTTTATGGTGGTCTGCTTCCTCTTCATACACTGCACAGATGATGTTTATGGTGGTCTGCTTCCTCTTCATACACTGCACAGATGCTGTTTATGGTGGTCTGCTTCCTCTTCATACACTGCACAGATGCTGTTTATGGTGGTCTGCTTCCTCTTCATACACTGCACAGATGCTGTTTATGGTGGTCTGCTTCCTCTTCATACACTGCACAGATGCTGTTTATGGTGGTCTGCTTCCTCTTCATACACTGCACAGATGCTGTTTATGGTGGTCTGCTTCTTCTTCATACACTGCACAGATGCTGTTTATGGTGGTCTGTTTCCTCTTCATACACTGCACAGATGATGTTTATGGTGGTCTGCTTCCTCTTCATACACTGCAGAGATGCTGTTTATGGTGGTCTGCTTCCTCTTCATACACTGCACAGATGCTGTTTATGGTGGTCTGCTTCCTCTTCATACACTGCACAGATGCTGTTTATGGTGGTCTGCTTCCTCTTCATACACTGCACAGATGCTGTTTATGGTGGTCTGTTTCCTCTTCATACACTGCACAGATGATGTTTATGGTGGTCTGCTTCCTCTTCATACACTGCACAGATGCTGTTTATGGTGGTCTGCTTCCTCTTCATACACTGCACAGATGCTGTTTATGGTGGTCTGCTTCCTCTTCATACACTGCACAGATGCTGTTTATGGCGGTCTGCTTCCTCTTCATACACTGCACAGATGCTGTTTATGGTGGTCTGCTTCCTCTTCATACACTGCACAGATGCTGTTTATGGTGGTCTGCTTCCTCTTCATACACTGCACAGATGCTGTTTATGGTGGTCTGTTTCCTCTTCATACACTGCACAGATGCTGTTTATGGTGGTCTGCTTCCTCTTCATACACTGCACAGATGCTGTTTATGGTGGTCTGCTTCCTCTTCATACACTGCACAGATGCTGTTTATGGTGGTCTGCTTCCTCTTCATACACTGCACAGATGATGTTTATGGTGGTCTGCTTCCTCTTCATACACTGCACAGATGCTGTTTATGGTGGTCTGCTTCCTCTTCATACACTGCACAGATGCTGTTTATGGTGGTCTGTTTCCTCTTCATACACTGCACAGATGATGTTTATGGTGGTCTGCTTCCTCTTCATACACTGCACAGATGCTGTTTATGGTGGTCTGCTTCCTCTTCATACACTGCACAGATGATGTTTATGGTGGTCTGCTTTCTCTTCATACACTGCACAGATGCTGTTTATGGTGGTCTGTTTCCTCTTCATACACTGCACAGATGATGTTTATGGTGGTCTGTTTCCTCTTCATACACTGCACAGATGCTGTTTATGGTGGTCTGCTTCCTCTTCATACACTGCACAGATGATGTTTATGGTGGTCTGCTTCCTCTTCATACACTGCACAGATGCTGTTTATGGTGGTCTGCTTCCTCTTCATACACTGCACAGATGATGTTTATGGTGGTCTGCTTCCTCTTCATACACTGCACAGATGCTGTTTATGGTGGTCTGCTTCCTCTTCATACACTGCACAGATGCTGTTTATGGTGGTCTGCTTCCTCTTCATACACTGCACAGATGATGTTTATGGTGGTCTGCTTTCTCTTCTTACCTCCAGAGCTGCTGTTTATGGCAGTTTGCATTCTTAATAAATGCGCAGGCCGATGTAATCATACAAGTACGTCTGCTGATAAATGATTTTGATGTTCTCAGTGAGCCCCTTCCCCCACTGCCAATATTTATGGTTTTTGAATATATTCAGGGTCCCTTGTTTGGGAAGGTCCAGGACTCACATAAAGGGAAGAATTTATCAGCAAAATCTCCAGGGCTGCAGTGATGAGATTAGATTTTCAGAGTTCTGGGAAGAGGTTAAAACAAAACTTTCCCTAAGATGTGACATGTCTGCTCCCAGAGCTCAGAGATCCTGTCTGGCATCCACATTGTAACAACTTGACACCTCCATGACACATGTTCCCACACCGAGGTTGTCAGTCTCCACACCTGAGGTTGTCAGTCTCCACACCGAGGTTGTCAGTCTCCACACCGAGGTTGTCAGTCTCCACACCGAGGTTGTCAGTCTCCACACCTGAGGTTGTCACTCTCCACACCTGAGGTTGTCAGTCTCCACACCTGAGGTTGTCAGTCTCCACACTGAGGTTGTCACTCTCCACACCTGAGGTTGTCACTCTCCACACCTGAGGTTGTCAGTCTCCACACTGAGGTTGTCAGTCTCCACACCTGAGGTTGTCAGTCTCCACACCTGAGGTTGTCAGTCTCCACACTGAGGTTGTCACTCTCCACACCTGAGGTTGTCAGTCTCCACACTGAGGTTGTCAGTCTCCACACCTGAGGTTGTCATCTCCTCCCCTTCCTGATGCTTTGCTCTCCCTGCACAGGCTTCAGTTTAGCAATAGTGCAGTAACCGTTGGTGAACAGTAGGGGGCGCTCTCCTCCTGCATTAGAGGGTATGTCAATGTCAGGTTATGCAAATTCATTTTACACATCCAAGTTCATGAAGTTCCTGAAGATGTTACTGTGTAAAGTTGCTGATTTATCAGACACTTACATAGTAGAGGAGCACTTGGCGCCTCGTCTGCACCCGCCGCCTCTTTTATTTATAATGCATTCTATATATAATTCATGCTGATGCCACAAGCGGCTGGGAAGAAATGGCAGAACCACGTAAGAAGCTCCGTCAACCTCAAATATTAGGAATGTGTGCAAATAATTATAGGGAAAGTGCATGAACCGCTGCTAAGGAGGCCTGAGAGGTCCATACTCTCTATGTGTGGCATATATCATGTATGTTCTGTATATACGATCTATGTGCGGCATATATCATGTATGTTCTGTATATACGATCTATGTGCGGCATATATCATGTATGTTCTGTATATACGATCTATGTGCGGCATATATCATGTATGTTCTGTATATACACTATATGTACGGCATATATCATGTATGTTCTGTATATACGATCTATGTGCGGCATATATCATGTATGTTCTGTATATACGATCTATGTGCGGCATATATCATGTATGTTCTGTATATACACTATATGTACGGCATATATCATGTATGTTCTGTATATACGATCTATGTGCGGCATATATCATGTATGTTCTGTATATACGATCTATGTGCGGCATATATCATGTATGTTCTGTATATACGATCTATGTGCGGCATATATCATGTATGTTCTGTATATACACTATATGTACGGCATATATCATGTATGTTCTGTATATACGATCTATGTGCGGCATATATCATGTATGTTCTGTATATACGATCTATGTGCGGCATATATCATGTATGTTCTGTATATACACTATATGTACGGCATATATCATGTATGTTCTGTATATACTCTCTATGTGCGGCATATATCATGTATGTTCTGTATATACGATCTATGTGCGGCATATATCATGTATGTTCTGTATATACGCTATATGTGCGGTATATATCATGTATGTTCTGTATATACTCTCTATGTGCGGCATATATCATGTATGTTCTGTATATACGCTATATGTGCGGTATATATCATGTATGTTTTGTATATACACTATATGTGCGGCATATATCATGTATGTTCTGTATATACGCTCTATGTGCGGCATATATCATGTATGTTCTGTATATACTCTCTATGTGCGGCATATATCATGTATGTTCTGTATATACTCTCTATGTGCGGCATATATCATGTATGTTCTGTATATACGCTATATGTGCGGTATATATCATGTATGTTCTGTTTATAAGCTCTATGTGTGGCATATATCATGTATGTTCTGTATATACGCTATATGTGCGGTATATATCATGTATGTTCTGTATATACTCTCTATGTGCGGCATATATCATGTATGTTCTGTATATACACTATATGTGCGGTATATATCATGTATGTTCTGTTTATAAGCTCTATGTGTGGCATATATCATGTATGTTCTGTATATACGCTATATGTGCGGTATATATCATGTATGTTCTGTATATACTCTCTATGTGCGGTATATATCATGTATGTTCTGTATATACTCTCTATGTGCGGCATATATCATGTATGTTCTGTATATACTCTCTATGTGCGGCATATATCATGTATGTTCTGTATATACAATCTATGTGTGGTATATATCATGTATGTTCTGTATATACTCTCTATGTGCGGCATATATCATGTATGTTCTGTATATACTCTCTATGTGTGGTATATATCATGTATGTTCTGTATATACGATCAATGTGCGGCATATATCATGTATGTTCTGTATATACTCTCTATGTGCGGTATATATCATGTATGTTCTGTATATACGATCAATGTGCGGCATATATCATGTATGTTCTGTATATACGATCTATGTCCTGGATATATCATGTATGTTCTGTATATACGATCTATGTGCGGCATATATCATGTATGTTCTGTATATTATACGATCAATGTGCAGCATATATCATGTATGTTCTGTATATACGCTATATGTGCGGGATATATCATGTATGTTCTGTATATACACTATATGTGCGGCATATATCATGTATGTTCTGTATATACGCTATATGTGCGGCATATATCATGTATGTTCTGTATATACGATCTATGTGCGGTATATATCATGTATGTTCTATATATACACTATATGTGTGGTATATATCATGTATGTTCTGTATATACGCTCTATGTGCGGCATATATCATGTATGTTCTGTATATACGATCTATGTGCGGTATATATTATATATGTTCTGTATATACACTATATGTGCGGCATATATCATGTATGTTCTGTATATTCTCTCTATGTGTGGCATATATCATGTATGTTCTGTATATACGCTATATGTGCGGTATATATCATGTATGTTCTGTATATTCTCTCTATGTGTGGCATATATCATGTATGTTCTGTATATACGCTATATGTGTGGCATATATCATGTATGTTCTGTATATACTCTCTATGTGCGGCATATATCATGTATGTTCTGTATATATGATCTATGTGTGGCATATATCATGTATGTTCTGTATATACGCTATATGTGCGGTATATATCATGTATGTTCTGTTTATAAGCTCTATGTGTGGCATATATCACGGCCTCTCGCAGCATACTAACTCGCCAACACATGAAGATGGAAACTCCCTTGACTTGGTCTTCTCCCGGCTTTGCTCAGTGGGTGATTTCACAAACTCCCCTCTCCCACTCTCTGACCACCACCTTCTTTCATTCTCTATCAAGAACTGCCATCCCGCTCAGGTCACCCCCACTTTCCACACTTATAGAAACATACAGACCATTAACACCCAGGAACTTATGAAGAACTTGCAGTCCTCATTGGCCCCTATCTCCTCCATCTCATGTCCTGACTCTGCTCTGAAGCATTACAATGAAACCCTGCAAAGTGCTCTGGATGAAGCTGCTCCTCCTATACATAAAACAACTCGGCACAGACGGCAACAACCGTGGCACACGCTGCAAACACGTTTCCTGCAGCGGTGCTCCAGGTGCGCAGAACGTCTGTGGAGAAAATCTAATCTACCCGAAGATTTCATCCATTATAAGTTCATGCTAAAGACATACAATTCTGCCCTTCACCTCTCCAAACAAACCTACTTCAACACCCTCATCACCTCCCTGTCCAATAACCCTAAACGTCTCTTTGACACGTTCCAGTCCCTACTCAACCCAAGAGCGCAGGCCCCAACCACGGATCTCCGTGCTGACAATCTGGCCAATTACTTCAAAGAAAAAATTGACCATATTCGACAGGAAATCATCTCCCAATCTCTTCATACCATGCACTGTCCTCCCTCCCCCACTGCATCTAGTTCACTCTCTGACTTTGAACCAGTTACAGAAGAAGAAGTAAGCAGGCTCCTTGCATCTTCTCGCCCGACCACTTGCACCAGTGACCCCATTCCGTCACATTTCCTCCAGTCCCTTTCCCCGGCTGTCACCTCTCACCTAACAAAAATATTCAACCTTTCCCTCACTTCCGGTATTTTTCCCTCCTCATTTAAGCATGCCATCATACATCCATTACTTAAAAAACCATCCCTCGACCAAAACTGTGCCGCTAATTATAGACCTGTCTCTAATCTTCCCTTCATCTCTAAACTCCTCGAACGCCTGGTCCACTCCCGTCTTACCCGCTATCTCTCAGATAACTCTCTTCTCGACCCTCTTCAATCTGGTTTCCGCTCTTTACACTCTACTGAAACTGCCCTCACTAAAGTCTCTAATGACCTACTAACAGCTAAATCTAATGGTCACTACTCCATGCTAATTCTCTTGGATCTCTCCGCAGCATTCGACACTGTGGATCATCAGCTCCTCCTCACTATGCTCCGCTCCATCGGCCTCAAGGACACCGTTCTCTCCTGGTTCTCCTCCTATCTCTCTGACCGATCCTTCACTGTATGTTTCGCTGGTTCCTCCTCCTCTCACCTTCCCCTTACTGTTGGGGTTCCTCAAGGATCAGTCCTAGGCCCCCTCCTCTTCTCTTTGTATACTGCCCCTATTGGACAAACAATCAGTAGATTTGGCTTCCAGTACCATCTCTATGCTGACGACACCCAACTATACACTTCTTCTCCTGATCTCACGCCTGCCTTATTAGAAAACACCAGTGATTGTCTTACCGCTGTCTCTAACATCATGTCCTCCCTCTATCTGAAACTAAACCTGTCAAAAACTGAACTCCTCGTGTTCTCTCCCTCTACTAACCTACCTTTGCCTGACATTGCCATCTCCGTGTGCGGTTCCACCATTACTCCAAAGCAACATGCCCGCTGCCTTGGGGTCATCCTTGATTCTGACCTTTCATTCACCCCCCACATCCGATCACTGGCTCGCTCTTCTTACCTGCATCTCAAAAACATTTCTAGAATTCGCCCTTTTCTTACTTTCGACTCTGCAAAAACTCTGACTGTTTCACTTATTCATTCTCGTCTGGACTATTGTAACTCTCTACTAATCGGCCTCCCTCTTACCAAACTCTCCCCGCTCCAATCTGTCCTGAATGCTGCAGCCAGGATCATATTCCTCACCAACCGTTACACCGATGCCTCTACCCTGTGCCAGTCATTACACTGGCTACCCATCCACTCCAGAATCCAGTACAAAACTACTACCCTCATCCACAAAGCACTCCATGGCTCAGCACCACCCTACATCTCCTCCCTGGTATCAGTCTACCACCCTACCCGTGCCCTCCGCTCCGCTAATGACCTCAGGTTAGCATCCTCAATAATCAGAACCTCCCACTCCCGTCTCCAAGACTTTACACGTGCTGCGCCGATTCTTTGGAATGCACTACCTAGGATAATACGATTAATCCCCAATCCCCACAGTTTTAAGCGTGCCCTAAAAACTCATTTGTTCAGACTGGCCTACCGCCTCAATGCATTAACCTAACGATCCCTGTGTGGCCTATATTAAAAAAAAAAAAAAAAATTAATTAACTGGTTCATGCAGCTTTACATGAACACCCAAGCCTTACACTATGGCTGGTCCGAATAACTATAGCAATTGTTACCATCCACCTCTCGTGTCTCCCCTTTTCCTCATAGTTTGTAGCTTACGAGCAGGGCCCTCACTCCTCCTGGTATCTGTTTTGAACTGTATTTCTGTTATGCTGTAATGTCTATTGTCTGTACAAGTCCCCTCTATAATTTGTAAAGCGCTGCGGAATATGTTGGCGCTATATAAATAAAAATTATTATTATTATTATTATTATTATATACGCTATATGTGCGGTATATATCATGTATGTTCTGTATATACTCTCTATGTGCGGTATATATCATGTATGTTCTGTATATACTCTCTATGTGCGGCATATATCATGTATGTTCTGTATATAAGCTCTATGTGCGGCATATATCATGTATGTTCCGTATATACTCTCTATGTGCGGTATATATCATGTATGTTCTGTATATACGCTCTATGTGTGGCTTATATCATGTATGTTCTGTATATACGATCTATGTGCGGCATATATCATGTATGTTTTGTATATACGCTCTATGTGTGGCTTATATCATGTATGTTCTGTATATACGATCTATGTGCGGCATATATCATGTATGTTCTGTATATTATACGATCAATGTGCAGCATATATCATGTATGTTCTGTATATACGCTATATGTGCGGGATATATCATGTATGTTCTGTATATACACTATATGTGCGGGATATATCATGTATGTTCTGTATATACACTATATGTGCGGGATATATCATGTATGTTCTGTATATACACTATATGTGCGGCATATATCATGTATGTTCTGTATATACGATCTATGTGCGGTATATATCATGTATGTTCTATATATACACTATATGTGTGGTATATATCATGTATGTTCTGTATATACGCTCTATGTGCGGCATATATCATGTATGTTCTGTATATACGATCTATGTGCGGTATATATCATGTATGTTCTATATATACACTATATGTGCGGCATATATCATGTATGTTCTGTATATACGATCTATGTGCGGCATATATCATGTATGTTCTGTATATACACTATATGTGCGGCATATATCATGTATGTTCTGTATATACGATCTATGTGCGGCATATATCATGTATGTTCTGTATATACGCTATATGTGCGGCATATATCATGTATGTTCTGTATATACGCTATATGTGTGGCATATATCATGTATGTTCTGTATATACTCTCTATGTGCGGAATATATCATGTATGTTCTGTATATTCTCTCAATGTGCGGTATATATCATGTATGTTCTGTATATATGATCAATGTGTGGCATATATCATGTATGTTCTGTATATACGCTATATGTGCGGTATATATCATGTATGTTCTGTATATACGCTATATGTGTGGCATATATCATGTATGTTCTGTATATACTCTCTATGTGCGGCATATATCATGTATGTTCTGTATATATGATCAATGTGTGGCATATATCATGTATGTTCTGTATATACGATCTATGTGCGGTATATATTATATCTGTTCTGTATATACACTATATGTGCGGCATATATCATGTATGTTCTGTATATACGATCTATGTGCGGTATATATCATGTATGTTCTGTATATACTCTCTATGTGCGGAATATATCATGTATGTTCTGTATATACTCTCTATGTGCGGTATATATCATGTATGTTCTGTATATAGGAAAAACAAAATCCAGCTCACCATACCGACATTCCCAGGAGCTCGGAGCACGGAACCGCTGTGTCAGGGCGTGGACGAACAGGAAAGAGAAGGAGATCCAGCTCAACGAAATAGTGAAAAATCCATAATTTATTTCACTCAAAATACAGTGAATGGACAAAACATCAGCATACAGAAAAAATTATAAAAACAAGGTCAACGCGTTTCCGGTGACTAAGCACCCTTAATCATGATACCTGGTACAAGACATGTCTATACTTTTATACTAGTATCCGGTTATCACTCCAGTGTTGCAATTGGTAGAATTGTCTAATCAAGCAAAAATAGGCACACATGGTAATGAAAGCAAGACAAGCTTGATGGAAAGACAAAAACAAATGTTTTGGCTAAACATAAATGCAGAAAAAACAGAAATAACACAAAATACAGGAACTATATGAAAAAACAAAATGACATTACAATAATCATTAAATAAATCCAAGAATATGATAGAAAAATAATATAATAGTATGTACAGTGTCCTATGTCATGAACCCACATAACAATATAGAAAAAAAACTAATATTAGCAGGAATCTCCCAAACAGGGAGCTGTAACAGCCAAAATAGGTTGGAGCAAATAGGTGAAAGCACAGCTGCAGATGCCGTGACAATGTAACAGCGGCCAGCAAGCAAGGGGAAAAAAAAAAAAAAAAAAAAGAAAAAGGCTATCCTTAAGTAGACACAAACTCATATGAGTTCTGGAAAAAATGAGACATACATGTAAATCTTATAATAAATAAAACTACAAAATTCCCTAGTACCTTAAAAAATAGTGAGCTCACAGACAACCATGGATGGAAAAACAAAAAAATCAATGGCAGGAATCTCCCAATCAGGGAGCTGTAACAGCCAAAATAGGTTGGAGCAAGTAAGTGAAAGCACAGCTGCAGACGCCGTGACAATGTGACAGCGGCCAGCAAGCAAGGGGAAACAAGGGGAAACAGAAGGACAAATTGATAGCTATTAGCCTCACAAAAATTAATTATACGAGAAATATAAACTACAAATTTAGTTACTAGATGTCAGAAAAGCAACTTCATTGTTTGTAAACCCTCAGAATACTAATAGAAGAGCATGAGATCTTTCCTTTTGTTTAAACCATGTGGAATTCTTGTTCCGAGTTTAAAGATCCACCATGATTCCCTGTTTCTCAGGGTCACCTCGATGTCTCCTCCTCTGAATGGTTTATGAATTTTTTCAATCGCATAAATTTTGAGTGACTCAAGGTTAGATTGATGATAATTAATAAAATGTTGTGAAGCTTGTGAAGTATTCCTATTAGCACTAATATTTTCAACATCGTAAATATGTTCACGAATACGTGTTTTTAAAGACCGTATGGTGCTCCCCACGTATTTAAGATGGCATGCCATGCATTCCATGATGTATACCACATTTTTGGTGTTACAGTTCATGAAAGTCTTGATGGGATAAACATTTTGATTACTGGCATCAGTGAAATTGTAGCATTTGCTCGAAAATTTGCAAGTTTTACAAGCCATCGCACCACATTTGAAAAAGCCTTTTGTGCTGAGCCAATGAGAAGGTTGTGCAGGGTGGGCATGAAGAGAACTCGGAGATAAACTAGAGCCTAAAGAGGGGGCTCTTCTAGACACAATTCTGTAGCCATTACTCAAAATTTGAGCTATATCAGCATCTTCCTTAAGAATAGTCAAATTATTAGTCAATATTTTCCTGATTGCATTAAATTGATTACTGTACTGGAAGACCACAGTGATTGGATTTTGAGGAGATAAACTTTGGTTTTGTTTACTATGAAAACGAGGTCGTCGAGCGACAATTTTTTCTGCTCTTTTTAGATGCCAGTCACTGTAGCCTCTCTGCACAAGTCTGTCCTTTATACCCTCGATCTCTTGGGAGTAATCTTCTAGTGTGCTACAATTACGTTTAGCTCTTACCATCTCCCCTATAGGAATACTTTTGATAGTATGTTTGGCAGTGGCGTATCCAGGGGGGGGCAGCCGGGGCATGTGCCCCGGGCGCAGCCGACAGGGGGGCGCCAGCGGGCCGCCTGATGATGCGGCGGTCCAAGGAGGCTCGGGTGGGACTGCACTTGTCCCGCAGCTGAGCAGAGCCCCTGCACCGCAGAGAGCCGCACACCACAGCTATTGCTTGTGCAGCTCTGTGCTCACAGGACCTGTGATGAGGTCACGGGGGGGGGGAGGAATCAGGAGTCACATGATGAAGGGCTTCTGTGTAGTGCAGGACTCTGCTGATTGTCATGGTGCTCGGTGCTGGACGAGGGTAAGGGTCAGGAGTGGTTTGTGTGGATGTAGCAGAGCCATGTGTGTACTAGGTGTACAGAGCGGAAGCCGTGTCTGCAAGGTGTACGGAGCGGAGCCGTGTCTGTGTACAGAGCGGAGCCGTGTGTGTACGGAGCGGAGCCGTGTGTGTGTACGGAGCGGAGTTGTGTGTGTGTGTACGGAGCGGAGCCGTGTGTGTACGGAGCGGAGCCATGTGTGTACGGAGCGGAGCCGTGTGTGTTTACGGAGCGGAGCCGTGTGTGTGTACGGAGCGGAGCCGTGTGTGTGTACGGAGCGGAGCCATGTGTGTACGGAGCGGGGCCATGTGTGTACGGAGCAGAGCTGTGTGTGTGTACGGAGCAGAGCCGTGTGTGTGTGTACGGAGCGGAGCCATGTGTGTACGGAGCGGAGCCATGTGTGTACGGAGCGGAGCCATATGTGTACGGAGCGGAGCCGTGTGTGTGTGTACGGAGCGGAGCCGTGTGTGTACAGAGCGGAGCCGTGTGTGTGTGTGTACGGAGCGGAGCCGTGTGTGTGTGTACGGAGCGGAGCCGTGTGTGTGTGTACGGAGCGGAGCCGTGTGTGTGTGTACGGAGCGGAGCCGTGTGTGTGTGTACGGAGCGGAGCCGTGTGTGTGTGTACGGAGCGGAGCCGTGTGTGTGTGTACGGAGCGGAGCCGTGTGTGTGTGTGTACGGAGCGGAGCCGTGTGTGTGTGTACGGAGCGGAGCCGTGTGTGTGTGTACGAGGTGTACAGAGCTGAACTGCGTGTGTGCAAGGTGTACATAGCGGAGCCGTGTGTGTACGAGGTGTACATAGCGGAGTCGTGTGTGTACGAGGTGTACGGAGCGGAGCCGTGTGTGCAAGGTGTACGGAGCTGAGCCGTGTGTATACGAGGTGTATGGAGTGGAGCCACGTGTGTACGGAGCGGAGCCGTGTGTGCAAGGTGTACGGAGCTCAGCCACGTGTGTAGGAGTAACTAGGTGTGGCCATTACATTACTGTACTCAGTGTGTGTGTTTGTGCGTGCATGCGTAGCGCTGCGGGTGAATGTGCAGAGACGTAAATGGTTTTGTGTGTGTACGGAGAGGAGAGGCGAGGGCAATGATGGGACTGACGGGGAGAGGGCAATAATTGGGATGGAGGGGGAGGAGGAAATGATGGATGTGGTGGAATGGGCAATAATGAGGGGGGGAAGAAATGATGGAGGTGGTAGAATGGACAAGGATGGTGGTGGTGGAAAGCACACTGATGATATTGGAGGGGGAGAAAATGATGGAGGTGGTGGAATGGGCAAGTATGGTGATGGTGGAAAGGACAATGATGATGGTGGTGGAAAGGGCAAAGATGGAGATGGTGGGGGAAAAGAAAATGATGGATATGGTAGAAAAGGCAAAGGAGGAAATGATGGAGGTGGTGGAATGGGAAATTATGGGGTGGTGGGGGAGAAAGCAATTATAGTGGTGGTGGAGAAAGTAAAGATGGAGGTGGTGAAGAGAGCAATGATGGGGTGGGGTAGAGGAAAATAATGGGCATATATGAGGAAACAGTTCAGGAGAATGGGGGGCATATCTGAGGAAACAGTATGGGGGATGGGTGCAGACAGTATGAGGAGCGAACGGGGGAATGTATGTGGACACAGTATGAGTAGCAATGTGAAAAATGTATGTGGACAGAGTACGGGGAGTGAGGGTGATGGGATGTGTGCAGACACAATATAGGGAGTCAGGTGAGCAGGCAGTATAGAAAGCGAGGGGGTAAATATATGAGGAGACAGTTTGGTGAACAGGAGGGATGTGAGAGGAGACAGTATGAGGAGGGAAGGGAATAGTGTGAGGAGACAGTATGCGGGAGAAAAGTGAGTGGGCACAGAATAGAAACTGAGCAGTAGGGGTGTAGAATGAGGGGACAGTGTAAGGGCACAGCCAGCAGAGGACGGTATACCAAGGAGGGGGGAGTGTAATCAGAGTACAGTACAAATACTGGGCCCTATAGAGGGGGACACAGTGTGAGAGGACAGTGTGAAGAGGGGACCGGTATGGAAAGGAGAGGTTAGAGTGAAGAGTATGTACCATAAGAGGGACAGTGTGGGGGTCATATTTTGGGCAGACAATATAGTGAGGGGCAATTTTTTATTCAGGAGCATTATAATGACACTTGTATCTTTAAGGGCGTCATGTGGAGATTTTCTGCAAAAGAGCGGACAAGATGGAAGTCTGCAGAGACGGCTGTGGATGAGAAAACTCATCATGGGGTCTGGACAAGATGAAGAAAAGAAGTAGAACGACTCCAGAGATGACGACATCTATAAGGTACCTGGATGTAAATGTTATTTGTGTGTTGTGAATTCTGTGGCAGAGCTCCCTCCTGTGGTCACAAGTGGTACTGCGGCTTCTGAGTTTCCTTCCTCAGGTGATGTGGTGAAGTCGTAAGGTGTTGCTCTATTTAACTCCACCTAGTGCTTTGCTCCTGGCCTCCAGTCAATGTTCTAGTGTTGGTCTTGCTTCCTCCTGGATCTTTCCTGTGGCCTGTCTGCTCAGCATAAGCTAAGTCTGCTTGTGTTTATTTTGTTGCTATATTTTCTGTCCAGCTTGCTTTTTGGGTTTTGCTTGCTTGCTGGAAGCTCTGAGACGCAGAGGGAGCACCTCCGTACCGTTAGTCGGTGCGGAGGGTCTTTTTGCCCCTCTGCGTGGTTGTTTGCAGGTTTTTGTGTTGACCGCAAAGCTATCTTTCCTGTCCTCGATCTATTCAGTAAGTCGGGCCTCACTTTGCTAAACCTATTTCATCTCTGTGTTTGTATTTTCATCTTACTCACAGTCATTATATGTGGGGGGCTGCCTTTTCCTTTGGGGAATTTCTCTGAGGCAAGGTAGGCTTATTTTTCTACCTTCAGGGCTAGCTAGTTTCTCAGGCTGTGCCCGAGGCGCCTAGGTCTGTCAGGAGCGCTCCACGGCTACCTTTAGTGTGGTATTATAGGATTAGGGATTGCGGTCAGCAGAGTTCCCACGTCTCAGAGCTCGTCCTATGTTTTGTGGGTTTTGTCAGGTCACTTGTGTGCTCTGAACTTCAAGGTCCATTGTGGTTCTGAATTACCTAATCATAACATTGTGATACTGACTAACTCATGTTTTTATTTATGTTAGGAGCATTAAAGGGGTTGTCCAGGTTTGTAATGAGTGTGCAGTCATTCTTTGTGACTGCAGACTTCTGAATTCTCACAGTGCGCCCTGCACGCTGTCAGGATTCTCTCGTGCTGGTGATTTACATACATGCGGTCACGTGCTGACTAGACATGTGTGGCCTCACTCAATGAAAATGAACTGAGCGAGGCCGGCACGTCTAGTCGGAATGTGGTCAGAAGTATACTAATCACATGCTTTTGCTGACATGACCGTCCACCGGCAAGGGAGAATCCTAAAAGAATTCAGAAGCTGCGATGTCAGGATTCAGCTCTGCAGGTTCCAGTAGTCGTCACATGGACACTTCACTCATATGCGACTTTCAGACTTGTGGTCCTGTGACAACGAGCTTCTCTTCTGCTTCTCTCAGTTTTTCACTGAATATTGAGAGCATTAGGGAGAGGAGCTCGTGGGTACATGACTAAGTGTGAAAATCACATATGTCCTGGGGGGGGCGCCGAAATGAATTCTTGCCCCGGGTGCCAGAAACCCTAGATACGCCTCTGATGTTTGGGATGGTGACTATTTGCACGCAATATTGTATTCCCTGCTGTGGTTTTCCGGAAAGTGGAGGTAACAATCGGGGTATTAGGTATCCCCTTTAATTTTAAATCTAGAAACTCTATACACGTGTGGTCTTGGCGTGAAATAAATTTGAGATTGAATGGATTGTAATTTAAATAGTTTGTTAAATCCTGTACGGTAGATACATCAGAACTCCAGATAAATATCAGGTCATCAATGTATCTACCGTACCATCGTATACAGTCTTTAAATGGATTCTCATCATTATATATAGTGGATGCTTTCCTGAAACGGAAAGTACTTGCAAGCAGCATAATACAAAGAATAGCAGGTTTACCCAGAATCCTTTGCAGTAGGCGGAGCTATGCAAATCATCTCTTTCCACCCCTGTCTAATCCACAGCGCTTGGAACCGCCAAGCGTGCAATGCTGCGGATTAGTTTTTAAATTTACACAGCCAACCAATCCCTACCTGTGGACACGTGTTTCGGGCTTTAGGCCCTCATCAGCACAGGGCTGGAATTGGTTGGCTGTATGGAGTATATGTAATATATATATATATATGTAATGTAAATTGTCGCTCGACGACCTCGTTTTCATAGTAAACAAAACCAAAGTTTATCTCCTCAAAATCCAATCACTGTGGTCTTCCAGTACAGTAATCAATTTAATGCAATCAGGAAAATATTGACTAATAATTTGACTATTCTTAAGGAAGATGCTGATATAGCTCAAATTTTGAGTAATGGCTACAGAATTGTGTCTAGAAGAGCCCCCTCTTTAGGCTCTAGTTTATCTCCGAGTTCTCTTCATGCCCACCCTGCACAACCTTCTCATTGGCTCAGCACAAAAGGCTTTTTCAAATGTGGTGCGATGGCTTGTAAAACTTGCAAATTTTCGAGCAAATGCTACAATTTCACTGATGCCAGTAATCAAAATGTTTATCCCATCAAGACTTTCATGAACTGTAACACCAAAAATGTGGTATACATCATGGAATGCATGGCATGCCATCTTAAATACGTGGGGAGCACCATACGGTCTTTAAAAACACGTATTCGTGAACATATTTACGATGTTGAAAATATTAGTGCTAATAGGAATACTTCACAAGCTTCACAACATTTTATTAATTATCATCAATCTAACCTTGAGTCACTCAAAATTTATGCGATTGAAAAAATTCATAAACCATTTAGAGGAGGAGACATCGAGGTGACCCTGAGAAACAGGGAATCATGGTGGATCTTTAAACTCGGAACAAGAATTCCACATGGTTTAAACAAAAGGAAAGATCTCATGCTCTTCTATTAGTATTCTGAGGGTTTACAAACAATGAAGTTGCTTTTCTGACATCTAGTAACTAAATTTGTAGTTTATATTTCTCGTATAATTAATTTTTGTGAGGCTAATAGCTATCAATTTGTCCTTCTGTTTCCCCTTGTTTTCCCTTGCTTGCTGGCCGCTGTCACATTGTCACGGCGTCTGCAGCTGTGCTTTCACTTACTTGCTCCAACCTATTTTGGCTGTTACAGCTCCCTGTTTGGGAGATTCCTGCCATTGATTTTTTTGTTTTTCCATCCATGGTTGTCTGTGAGCTCACTATTTTTTAAGGTACTAGGGAATTTTGTAGTTTTATTTATTATAAGATTTACATGTATGTCTCATTTTTTCCAGAACTCATATGAGTTTGTGTCTACTTAAGGATAGCCTTTTTCTTTTTTTTTTTTTTTTTTTCCCCTTGCTTGCTGGCCGCTGTGACATTGTCACGGCATCTGCAGCTGTGCTTTCACCTATTTGCTCCAACCTATTTTGGCTGTTACAGCTCCCTGTTTGGGAGATTCCTGCTAATATTAGTTTTTTTTCTATATTGTTATGTGGGTTCATGACATAGGACACTGTACATACTATTATATTATTTTTCTATCATATTCTTGGATTTATTTAATGATTATTGTAATGTCATTTTGTTTTTTTATATAGTTCCTGTATTTTGTGTTATTTCTGTTTTTTCTGCATTTATGTTTAGCCAAAACATTTGTTTTTGTCTTTCCATCAAGCTTGTCTTGCTTTCATTACCATGTGTGCCTATTTTTGCTTGATTAGACAATTCTACCAATTGCAACACTGGAGTGATAACCGGATACTAGTATAAAAGTATAGACATGTCTTGTACCAGGTATCATGATGAAGGGTGCTTAGTCACCGGAAACGCGTTGACCTTGTTTTTATAATTTTTTCTGTATGCTGATGTTTTGTCCATTCACTGTATTTTGAGTGAAATAAATTATGGATTTTTCACTATTTCGTTGAGCTGGATCTCCTTCTCTTTCATGTTCTGTATATACTCTCTATGTGCGGTATATATCATGTATATTCTGTATATACGATCTATGTGCGGCATATATCATGTATGTTCTGTATATACTCTCTATGTGCGGCATATATCATGTATATTCTGTATATACGATCTATGTGCGGCATATATCATGTATGTTCTGTATATACGCTATATGTGTGGTATATATCATGTATGTTCTGTATATACTCTCTATATGCGGCATATATCATGTATGTTCTGTATATACGCTCTGTGTGCGGCATATATCATGTATGTTCTGTATATACTCTATATGTGCTGCATATATCATGTATGTTCTGTATATACGATCTATGTGCGGTATATATTATATATGTTCTGTATATACGATCTATGTGCGGCATATATCATGTATGTTCTGTATATACGCTCTATGTGCGGTATATATCATGTATGTTCTGTATATACACTATATGTGTGGCATATATCATGTATGTTCTGTATATACGATCTATGTGCGGCATATATCATGTATGTTCTGTATATACGCTCTATGTGCGGTATATATCATGTATGTTCTGTATATACACTATATGTGTGGCATATATCATGTATGTTCTGTATATACGCTATATGTGTGGTATATATCATGTATGTTCTGTATATACTCTCTATATGCGGCATATATCATGTATGTTCTGTATATACGCTCTGTGTGCGGCATATATCATGTATGTTCTGTATATACTCTATATGTGCTGCATATATCATGTATGTTCTGTATATACGATCTATGTGCGGTATATATTATATATGTTCTGTATATACGATCTATGTGCGGCATATATCATGTATGTTCTGTATATACGCTCTATGTGCGGTATATATCATGTATGTTCTGTATATACACTATATGTGTGGCATATATCATGTATGTTCTGTATATACGATCTATGTGCGGCATATATCATGTATGTTCTGTATATACGATCTATGTGCGGCATATATCATGTATGTTCTGTATATACGCTCTATGTGCGGTATATATCATGTATGTTCTGTATATACACTATATGTGTGGCATATATCATGTATGTTCTGTATATACGATCTATGTCCGGCATATATCATGTATGTTCTGTATATAAGCTCTATGTGCGGTATATATCATGTTTGTTCTGTATATACTCTCTATGTGCGGTATATATCATGTATGTTCTGTATATACGATCTATATGCGGCATATATCATGTATGTTCTGTATATACGCTATATATGTGGTATATATCATGTATGTTCTGTATATACGATCTATGTGCGGCATATATCATGTATGTTCTGTATATACGATCTATGTGCGGTATATATTATATATGTTCTGTATATACGATCTATGTGCGGCATATATCATGTATGTTCTGTATATACGCTCTATGTGCGGTATATATCATGTATGTTCTGTATATACACTATATGTGTGGCATATATCATGTATGTTCTGTATATACGATCTATGTCCGGCATATATCATGTATGTTCTGTATATAAGCTCTATGTGCGGTATATATCATGTATGTTCTGTATATACTCTCTATGTGCGGTATATATCATGTATGTTCTGTATATACGATCTATATGCGGCATATATCATGTATGTTCTGTATATACGCTATATATGTGGTATATATCATGTATGTTCTGTATATACGATCTATGTGCGGCATATATCATGTATGTTCTGTATATACGATCTATGTGCGGTATATATCATGTATGTTCTGTATATACAATCTATGTGCGGCATATATCATGTATGTTCTGTATATACACTATATGTGCGGAATATATCATGTATGTTCTGTATATACTCTCTATGTGCAGCATATATCATGTATGTTCTGTATATACGCTCTATGTGCGGCATATATCATGTATGTTCTGTATATAAGCTCTATGTGCGGTATATATCATGTATGTTCTGTATATACGATCTATGTGCGGCATATATCATGTATGTTCTGTATATATGATCAATGTGCGGCATATATCATGTATGTTCCGTATATACACTATATGTGCGGCATATTTCATGTATGTTCTGTATATACGCTATATGTGTGGTATATATCATGTATGTTCTGTATATACGCTATATGTGCGGTATATATCATGTATGTTCCGTATATACACTATATGTGCGGCATATATCATGTAGGTTCTGTATATACGCTCTATGTGCGGTATATATCATGTATGTTCTGTATATACGATCTATGTGGGGCATATATCATGTATGTTCTGTATATACTCTCTATGTGCGGTATATATCATGTACGTTCTGTATATACGCTCTATGTGCGGTATATATCATGTATGTTCTGTATATACGCTCTATGTGCGGTATATATCCTGTATGTTCTGTATATACTCTCTATCTCTATGTGCGGTATATATCATGTATGTTCTGTATATACGATCTATGTGGGGCATATATCATGTATGTTCTGTATATACTCTCTATGTGCGGTATATATCATGTACGTTCTGTATATACGCTCTATGTGCGGTATATATCATGTATGTTCTGTATATACGCTCTATGTGCGGTATATATCCTGTATGTTCTGTATATACTCTCTATCTCTATGTGCGGTATATATCATGTATGTTCTGTATATACGATCTATGTACAGCATATATCATGTATGTTCTGTATATACGCTCTATGTGCGGCATATATCATGTATGTTCTGTATATTCTCTCTGTGCGGCATATGTCATATATGTTCTGTATATAAGCTCTATGTGCGGTATATATCATGTATGTTCTGTATATACTCTCTATGTGTGGCATATATCATGTATGTTCTGTATATACTCTCTATGTGCGGCATATACCATGTATGTTCTGTATATTCTCTCTATGTGCGGCATATATCATGTATGTTCTGTATATTCTCTCTATGTGCGGCATATATCATGTATGTTCTGTATATACTCTCTATCTCTATGTGCGGTATATATCATGTATGTTCTGTATATACGATCTATGTGCGGCATATATCATGTATGTTCTGTATATTCTCTCTATGTGCGGCATATATCATGTATGTTCTGTATATACTCTCTATCTCTATGTGCGGTATATATCATGTATGTTCTGTATATACTCTCTATGTGCGGCATATATCATGTATGTTCTGTATATTCTCTCTGTGCGGCATATGTCATATATGTTCTGTATATAAGCTCTATGTGCGGTATATATCATGTATGTTCTGTATATACTCTCTATGTGTGGCATATATCATGTATGTTCTGTATATACTCTCTATGTGCGGCATATACCATGTATGTTCTGTATATTCTCTCTATGTGCGGCATATATCATGTATGTTCTGTATATTCTCTCTATGTGCGGCATATATCATGTATGTTCTGTATATACTCTCTATCTCTATGTGCGGTATATATCATGTATGTTCTGTATATTCTCTCTATGTGCGGCATATATCATGTATGTTCTGTATATTCTCTCTATGTGCGGCATATATCATGTATGTTCTGTATATACTCTCTATCTCTATGTGCGGTATATATCATGTATGTTCTGTATATACTCTCTATGTGCGGCATATATCATGTATGTTCTGTATATTCTCTCTGTGCGGCATATGTCATATATGTTCTGTATATAAGCTCTATGTGCGGTATATATCATGTATGTTCTGTATATACTCTCTATGTGCGGCATATACCATGTATGTTCTGTATATTCTCTCTATGTGCGGCATATATCATGTATGTTCTGTATATTCTCTCTATGTGCGGCATATATCATGTATGTTCTGTATATTCTCTCTATGTGCGGCATATATCATGTATGTTCTGTATATTCTCTCTATGTGCGGCATATATCATGTATGTTCTGTATATACTCTCTATGTGCGGTATATATCATGTATGTTCTGTATATACGCTCTATGTGCGGCATATATCATGTATGTTCTGTATATACGATCTATGTGCGGCATATATCATGTATGTTCTGTATATTCTCTCTATGTGCGGCATATATCATGTAGGTTCTGTATATACGCTCTATGTGCGGTATATATCATGTATGTTCTGTATATACGCTATATGTGCGGCATATATCATGTATGTTCTGTATATACTCTCTATGTGCGGCATATATCATGTATGTTCTGTATATACGATCTATGTGCGGCATATATCATGTATGTTCTGTATATACGATCAATGTGTGGTATATATCATGTATGTTCTGTATATACGCTATATGTGTGGTATATATCATGTATGTTCTGTATACTCGCTCTATGTGCGGTATATATCATGTATGTTCTGTATATATGATCAATGTGCGGCATATATCATGTATGTTCCGTATATACACTATATGTGCGGCATATATCATGTAGGTTCTGTATATACGATCTATGTGCGGCATATATCATGTATGTTCTGTATATACTCTCTATGTGCGGCATATATCATGTATGTTCTGTATATACACTAAATGTGCGGTATATATCATGTATGTTCTGTATATTCTCTCTATGTGCGGCATATATCATGTATGTTCTGTATATACGATCTATGTGCGGTATATATCATGTATGTTCTGTATATACTCTCTATGTGCGGCATATATCATGTATGTTCTGTATATACACTATATGTGCGGTATATATCATGTATGTTCTGTATATACGATCTTTGTGCGGCATATATCATGTATGTTCTGTATATACTCTCTATGTGCGGCATATATCATGTATGTTCTGTATATACGCTACATGTGCGGTATATATCATGTATGTTCTGTATATTCTCTCTATGTGCGGTATATACCATGTATGTTCTGTATATTCTCTCTATGTGCGGCATATATCATGTAGGTTCTGTATATACGCTCTATGTGCGGCATATATCATGTATGTTCTGTATATACGCTATATATGTGGTATATATCATGTATGTTCTGTATATACGATCTATGTGCGGCATATATCATGTATGTTCTGTATATACACTATATGTGCGGTATATATCATGTATGTTCTGTATATTCTCTCTATGTGCGGCATATATCATGTATGTTCTGTATATACTCTCTATGTGCGGCATATATCATGTATGTTCTGTATATACACTATATGTGCGGTATATATCATGTATGTTCTGTATATTCTCTCTATGTGCGGCATATATCATGTATGTTCTGTATATACTCTCTATGTGCGGCATATATCATGTATGTTCTGTATATACGATCTATGTGCTGGATATATCATATATGTTCTGTATATACGATCTATGTGCGGCATATATCATGTATGTTCTGTATATACGCTACATGTGTGGTATATATCATGTATGTTCTGTATATACGATCTATGTGCGGCATATATCATATATGTTCTGTATATACGATCTATGTGCGGCATATATCATGTATGTTCTGTATATAAACTCTATGTGCGGCATATATCATGTATGTTCTGTATATACGCTATATGTGCGGCATATATCATGTATGTTCTGTATATACGCTCTGTGTGCGGCATATTTCATGTATGTTCTGTATATACTCTCTATGTGCGGCATATATCATGTATGTTCTGTATATACTCTATATGTGCGGCATATATCATGTATGTTCTGTATATAAGCTCTATGTGCGGCATATATCATGTATGTTCTGTATATACGGTATATGTGCGGCATATATCATGTATGTTCTGTATATACGATCTATGTGCGGTACATATTATATATGTTCTGTATATACGCTCTATGTGTGGCATATATCATGTATGTTCTGTATATACGCTATATGTGCGGCATATATCATGTATGTTCTGTATATACGCTCTGTGTGCGGCATATATCATGTATGTTCTGTATATACGCTCTATGTGTGGCATATATCATGTATGTTCTGTATATACGATCTATGTGCGGTACATATTATATATGTTCTGTATATACGCTCTATGTGTGGCATATATCATGTATGTTCTGTATATACGCTCTATGTGTGGTATATATCATGTATGTTCTGTATATGCTCTCTATGTGTGGTATATATTATGTATGTTCTGTATATACTCTCTATGTGCGGCATATATCATGGATGTTCTGTATATACTCTCTATGTGCGGCATATATCATGTATGTTCTGTATATACTCTCTATGTGCGGCATATATCATGTATGTTCTGTATATAAGCTCTATGTGTGGTATATATCATGTATGTTCTGTATATAAGCTCTATGTGTGGCATATATCATGTATGTTCTGTATATACGCTATGTGTGCGGCATATATCATGTATGTTCTGTATATACGCTCTATGTGTGGCATATATCATGTATATTCTGTATATACGCTCTATGTGTGGTATATATCATGTATGTTCTGTATATACTCTCTATGTGTGGTATATATCATGTATGTTCTGTATATAAGCTCTATGTGTGGCATATATCATGTATGTTCTGTATATACGCTATATGTGCGGCATATATCATGTATGTTCTGTATATACGCTCTATGTGTGGCATATATCATGTATATTCTGTATATACGCTCTATGTGTGGTATATATCATGTATGTTCTGTATATACTCTCTATGTGTGGTATATATCATGTATGTTCTGTATATACTCTCTATGTGCGGCATATATCATGTATGTTCTGTATATACGCTCTATGTGCGGCATATATCATGTATGTTCTGTATGTACGCTATATGTGCGGCATATATCATGTATGTTCTGTATATACGCTATATGTGTGGTATATATCATGTATGTTCTGTATATACTCTCTATGTGTGGTATATATCATGTATGTTCTGTATATACGCTCTGTGTGCGGCATATTTCATGTATGTTCTGTTTATACTCTATATGTGCGGCATATATCATGTATGTTCTGTATATAAGCTCTATGTGCGGCATATATCATGTATGTTCTGTATATACGCTCTATGTGCGGCATATATCATGTATGTTCTGTATATACGCTATATGTGTGGTATATATCATGTATGTTCTGTATATACGCTCTATGTGTGGTATATATCATGTATGTTCTGTATATACTCTCTATGTGCGGCATATATCATGAATGTTCTGTATATACTCTCTATGTGCGGCATATATCATGTATGTTCTGTATATAAGCTCTATGTGCGGCATATATCATGTATGTTCTGTATATACGCTATATGTGCGGCATATATCATGTATGTTCTGTATATACGATCTATGTGCGGTACATATTATATATGTTCTGTATATACGCTCTATGTGTGGCATATATCATGTATGTTCTGTAAATACGCTCTATGTGTGGTATATATCATGTATGTTCTGTATATGCTCTCTATGTGTGGTATATATTATGTATGTTCTGTATATACTCTCTATGTGCGGCATATATCATGTATGTTCTGTATATACGCTATATGTGCGGCATATATCATGTATGTTCTGTATATACTCTCTATGTGTGGTATATATCATGTATGTTCTGTATATACTCTCTATGTGTGGTATATATCATGTATGTTCTGTATATACGATCTATGTGCGGTACATATTATATATGTTCTGTATATACGCTCTATGTGTGGCATATATCATGTATGTTCTGTATATACGCTATATGTGCGGCATATATCATGTATGTTCTGTATATACGCTCTATGTGTGGCATATATCATGTATATTCTGTATATACGCTCTATGTGTGGTATATATCATGTATGTTCTGTATATGCTCTCTATGTGTGGTATATATTATGTATGTTCTGTATATACTCTCTATGTGCGGCATATATCATGTATGTTCTGTATATACGCTATATGTGCGGCATATATCATGTATGTTCTGTATATACTCTCTATGTGTGGTATATATCATGTATGTTCTGTATATTCTCTCTATGTGTGGTATATATCATGTATGTTCTGTATATACGATCTATGTGCGGTACATATTATATATGTTCTGTATATACGCTCTATGTGTGGCATATATCATGTATGTTCTGTATATACGCTATATGTGCGGCATATATCATGTATGTTCTGTATATACGCTCTATGTGTGGCATATATCATGTATATTCTGTATATACGCTCTATGTGTGGTATATATCATGTATGTTCTGTATATACTCTCTATGTGTGGTATATATCATGTATGTTCTGTATATACGCTATATGTGTGGTATATATCATGTATGTTCTGTATATACTCTCTATGTGCGGCATATATCATGTATGTTCTGTATATACGCTCTATGTGCGGCATATATCATGTATGTTCTGTATATACGCTCTATGTGCGGCATATATCATGTATGTTCTGTATATACGCTATATGTGCGGCATATATCATGTATGTTCTGTATATACGCTATATGTGTGGTATATATCATGTATGTTCTGTATATACTCTCTATGTGTGGTATATATCATGTATGTTCTGTATATACGCTCTATGTGCGGCATATATCATGTATGTTCTGTATATACGCTCTGTGTGCGGCATATTTCATGTATGTTCTGTATATACGCTATATGTGCGGCATATATCATGTATGTTCTGTATATACGCTATATGTGTGGTATATATCATGTATGTTCTGTATATACGCTCTATGTGTGGTATATATCATGTATGTTCTGTATATACTCTCTATGTGCGGCATATATCATGAATGTTCTGTATATACTCTCTATGTGCGGCATATATCATGTATGTTCTGTATATAAGCTCTATGTGCGGCATATATCATGTATGTTCTGTATATAAGCTCTATGTGCGGCATATATCATGTATGTTCTGTATATAAGCTCTATGTGTGGTATATATCATGTATGTTCTGTATATACGATCTATGTGCGGTACATATTATATATGTTCTGTATATACGCTCTATGTGTGGCATATATCATGTATGTTCTGTATATACGCTATATGTGCGGCATATATCATGTATGTTCTGTATATACGCTCTATGTGTGGCATATATCATGTATATTCTGTATATACGCTCTATGTGTGGTATATATCATGTATGTTCTGTATATGCTCTCTATGTGTGGTATATATTATGTATGTTCTGTATATACTCTCTATGTGCGGCATATATCATGTATGTTCTGTATATACGCTATATGTGCGGCATATATCATGTATGTTCTGTATATACTCTCTATGTGTGGTATATATCATGTATGTTCTGTATATACTCTCTATGTGTGGTATATATCATGTATGTTCTGTATATACGATCTATGTGCGGTACATATTATATATGTTCTGTATATACGCTCTATGTGTGGCATATATCATGTATGTTCTGTATATACGCTATATGTGCGGCATATATCATGTATGTTCTGTATATACGCTCTATGTGTGGCATATATCATGTATATTCTGTATATACGCTCTATGTGTGGTATATATCATGTATGTTCTGTATATACTCTCTATGTGTGGTATATATCATGTATGTTCTGTATATACGCTATATGTGTGGTATATATCATGTATGTTCTGTATATACTCTCTATGTGCGGCATATATCATGTATGTTCTGTATATACGCTCTATGTGCGGCATATATCATGTATGTTCTGTATATACGCTCTATGTGCGGCATATATCATGTATGTTCTGTATATACGCTATATGTGCGGCATATATCATGTATGTTCTGTATATACGCTATATGTGTGGTATATATCATGTATGTTCTGTATATACTCTCTATGTGTGGTATATATCATGTATGTTCTGTATATACGCTCTGTGTGCGGCATATATCATGTATGTTCTGTATATACGCTCTATGTGTGGTATATATCATGTATGTTCTGTATATGCTCTCTATGTGTGGTATATATCATGTATGTTCTGTATATACTCTCTATGTGCGGCATATATCATGTATGTTCTGTTTATACTCTATATGTGCGGCATATATCATGTATGTTCTGTATATAAGCTCTATGTGCGGCATATATCATGTATGTTCTGTATATACGCTCTGTGTGCGGCATATATCATGTATGTTCTGTATATACGCTCTATGTGTGGTATATATCATGTATGTTCTGTATATGCTCTCTATGTGTGGTATATATCATGTATGTTCTGTATATACTCTCTATGTGCGGCATATATCATGTATGTTCTGTTTATACTCTATATGTGCGGCATATATCATGTATGTTCTGTATATACGCTATATGTGCGGCATATATCATGTATGTTCTGTATATACGCTCTATGTGTGGTATATATCATGTATGTTCTGTATATACGCTCTATGTGTGGTATATATCATGTATGTTCTGTATATGCTCTCTATGTGTGGTATATATCATGTATGTTCTGTATATACTCTCTATGTGCGGCATATATCATGTATGTTCTGTATATAAGCTCTATGTGCGGCATATATCATGTATGTTCTGTATATACACTATATGTGCGGCATATATCATGTATGTTCTGTATATACGATCTATGTGCGGTACATATTATATATGTTCTGTATATACGATCAATGTGCAGCATATATCATGTATGTTCTGTATATACGCTATATGTGCGGCATATATCATGTATGTTCTGTATATACGATCTATGTGCGGTACATATTATATATGTTCTGTATATACGCTCTATGTGTGGCATATATCATGTATGTTCTGTATATACGCTCTATGTGTGGTATATATCATGTATGTTCTGTATATACTCTCTATGTGCGGCATATATCATGTATGTTCTGTATATACGCTATATGTGCGGCATATATCATGTATGTTCTGTATATACTCTCTATGTGTGGTATATATCATGTATGTTCTGTATATACTCTCTATGTGTGGTATATATCATGTATGTTCTGTATATACGATCTATGTGCGGTACATATTATATATGTTCTGTATATACGCTCTATGTGTGGCATATATCATGTATGTTCTGTATATACGCTATATGTGCGGCATATATCATGTATGTTCTGTATATACGCTCTATGTGTGGCATATATCATGTATATTCTGTATATACGCTCTATGTGTGGTATATATCATGTATGTTCTGTATATACTCTATGTGTGGTATATATCATGTATGTTCTGTATATACTCTCTATGTGCGGCATATATCATGTATGTTCTGTATATACGCTCTATGTGCGGCATATATCATGTATGTTCTGTATATACTCTCTATGTGTGGTATATATCATGTATGTTCTGTATATACGCTCTGTGTGCGGCATATTTCATGTATGTTCTGTTTATACTCTATATGTGCGGCATATATCATGTATGTTCTGTATATAAGCTCTATGTGCGGCATATATCATGTATGTTCTGTATATACGCTATATGTGCGGCATATATCATGTATGTTCTGTATATACTCTCTATGTGTGGTATATATCATGTATGTTCTGTATATACTCTCTATGTGTGGTATATATCATGTATGTTCTGTATATACTCTCTATGTGTGGTATATATCATGTATGTTCTGTATATACGATCTATGTGCGGTACATATTATATATGTTCTGTATATACGCTCTATGTGTGGCATATATCATGTATGTTCTGTATATATGCTCTATGTGCGGCATATATCATGTATGTTCTGTATATACGCTACATGTGCGGTATATATTATATATGTTCTGTATATACACTATATGTACGGCATATATCATGTATGTTCTGTATATACGCTCTATGTGCGGCTGTGCAGACTGCGGAGACCTGGGTGTCGTAACCAGTGCCTTCCCCCCTCCCATCAATCCCGTAATCAAACACACACGGTCCTAGGTGGGTTGAACAGGTCGGTCACAGTTTATTAATTAAATAAGCAGAGAAAGGGCAATTACATATCGTAACGAGCGGCTCGCGCCGAGCTCCTGTCCGTGATCGACAGGGGAATTGGCCTAACGAGCGGTTACGACCTTTGCCCTCCTCCGCTTTTTCCGCCACGGAGGATCCCGTGTACTACCTACGCGGGACTCCGACCCCACCCCTCGATGTTAGGGCCTGTTCAACCCCATCCTGTAAACCAGACAGAAAAATATCGAGGCCAATGTCCGTTAGGTGAACTCCGTCCGGTCTTAATTGTGGCGTGTTATCCCCTTGTAGCGGGTGGTGACGGATCACGATACCGCCTCTTCCTCTCACATATTTTCCAATCCGCGCGTTGAATTTCCTTCTTGTCCGCTCTATGGCTTTTTTATCTCTTACTCCTCGCCAAACGGCCCGTGGTGTTATATCCGACCACACCAGTATTATGTTCCTGAATAGACAGCTGAACCTTTCCATATCAGTTGTCACCCATTTGTACAATTCGGCCACCTTTTGTTTGCCCAGGTCATTGCCACTCGCTTGTACAATTCGGCCACCTTTTGTTTGCCCAGGTCATTGCCACTCGCGTGTACCACCATTATCACCGGGTGTTCCGCCAACCTTGCTATGCCAACCATCTCTTTAAACACCTGTTTCCACTGGAGGCCTCTGACACCCCTCCAGTTAACTTTTATGCCCGGGAGGTAAAGATTTGTTCCTCCTGGCCGCAGTTTGGCCCTCTTTTCGGCCCAGTAAACGTAGGAATCTCCTACAACCCAAACTTCCACCCCTGTAAGAGACAACACATGTTAATTAAGCAAGTCGGGTCTTATGTATCTGGCGAAGCATGCGGACTTCCAACGACCCATTCTCTGCACCTCAGCCTCTGACACTCCTGCTCTAGCCGCTTCTGTGGCCGCCCCTATCCTGAACGAATGTGTTCCGTACTCTTTTGGATTCGCCCCGGTTTTTTCCAAGCATAGCTTGAACATTGCCTGGAATTGGTACTTGGTCAGAGGGGACCCGTCTGTATGAGTGAAGAAAAATCTACCAGCGTGTCTTATCACGGCGTATCTTCTAACCATTTTTAGCGGGCAAGCTGGGCCATCTGTGGAGTTAACCAGGACCCATGTACCCCTACCGGTGGGATCGCATTTGGATTTTCTAACCCTGATGCGCAGGGCGTCGCTGCATATTACCATGTCCTCATTAATTAGGCCTCCTTGCTACCGCGTTTTTTGCCCGCGGTAGCAATTCACTGATACGCAGTGCTCCGAAAAAGACGGTCGCAAAAGCTGCCGATAAGAGGGCTGCCTCGTATTGCGATGAGCAGAGCGACGGGGATATCGCAATCAGGTCCTGCAATAGTCTCAGAGAAATGGGGCGGCGACATTCTTGGCTCGGCTGAAGCCTTTTCCAACCTTTTATGGCTTGTCTTATGCGGAAGGACTTAGTTACGTCTACCCATCCCAATAATTGAAAGAAAAATGCTAGCCCCGATAATTTCCGTTGTGCTGAGGTGCCCGACGCCCCATCTTCTCTCATCCGCATTAGAAAATCAGTTGTCACCGCGCTTCGTGCTTGATCGCATTTATCGACTGGCCTACCCCGAATTAGTGAGCACCACTCCTCCCAAGCCTTACCATACACCTGTCAGGTAGCTGGCGAAACGGAGGCCCGGATTAAGGGCATCAATGATTGGCCACTGTATCCCACAGGGACAGTGGACACAGGATACCCAGGGGTTGCGCGTTGGGCTGCTGGATTCTGAAATCCTGCCAATTGGAAAATAACAATGGGTTAATGATATTCTCGTCAACCTCCGCCACCACGGTGGCTCTACACCAAATATTGTTTTCTAGGCATAACAGCGCAAGCCGTCGCAAAAGAGCAAGTATGGGCAGGGATGAAGAAGACATGTGATTTAAACTCTTCGCTGTTTTCACATTTTTAGTTTGGAACCGAATGTCCATGTTCCTCAACTGATCGGCCCATATCTCCAACGCTGCTACTACCGCAAACAATTCCCATAGGGCCGGGTCTTGCCCCCACTTTGTTGTCATCCATCTCTCTGGCCAACCAGATTTGCACCATTGCTTTTTATAGATTGCTGCGAAACCCTCTTTTTTGTTCCACCCTAATGTCAGCCCTAATTCCTTGCTTGTGATCTCTTTAGCCATGACGCACGTGTGACCGTTGTACGATTGCAGGAACGTCTGCCATACCAGCAGCTTTTAGCGAACGAGTGAGCCTAATTCTATGGCCGGGCTGCGAAGCGCCTTTTGTTGCCAGAGATAGTCTGCGTGAGAATGCTCTGCCAGCCGGCATTACGCGGCAGGCGAAGGTCAGTAGACCCAATAACGCCTGCATTTGCTGTAGGGTTACCTTTTTAACTTCGCGGAAGCCTTTCAACATTTGCAGGGTTTTTTGTATTTTATCCACCGGTAAGCGGAACACCATCCTGTTGGTATCTATTTCAATGCCCAGAAAGGGCAATACATTACATAGTCCCTCCGTTTTCTCTGGTGACAAGGGCACGCCGAATTTGAGAGATATGGATTTGAATTTTTCTAGTAGATCGAAGCAGAGTTTAGAATTTCTGGGGCCGACGAACAGGAAATCGTCGAGGTAGTGAATTAGGGATTTACTGCCCGTCTCGTACCGAACTACCCAATCTAGGAAGGTGCTGAATAGCTCAAAATAGTGACATGAGATGGAACATCCCATCGGGAGGCACATGTCGAAGTAATAGTATTGGTCCACTTTGCAGCCCAGAAGGTGGAAACATTCGGGGTGCACGGGTAGTAAACGGAATGCCGATTCAATGTCGGATTTGGCTAGCAGGGCGCCGGTCCCGGCTGCCCGCACTAATTCAACCGCCTTATCAAAAGACGCGTATGAGACAGAAGCTTCTTCTGGGGTAATTGCGTCGTTAACCGAATCGCCCTTTGGGTGAGATAAATGATGGATTAGGCGGTATTTACCGGGTTCCTTTTTTGGTATAATGCCTAACGGTGATATTTTAATGTTTTTGAAGGGGAGCGACGTAAAGGGGCCTGCTACCCTACCCAATTCTACCTCCTTTTCAATTTTTTGCCTAAGAATTTTGGGGAATTCGCGAGCTGATTTAAGGTTATCGGATAGGGTTGGCGTTCTTGTTAGCCTAAAGGGTATAAAGAAACCGTCGGTGAATCCCGCCTGCAGCTGCTGAGCCGCTTTCTTATTGGGGTAGAGCTTTAGCCAGGGGGCCATCGCGGTTACGCTCACTGGGGTTCTGCCTTGTAGGCCCTTTGTATGTCTGACGAGTGCACCTTGATGCTTGGTGTCCCCCCCCGCAAGCGGAGCATTCGTGTCTGAATTTGCATAGCGCGTGGAAACGGCAGTTTCCCTCGTTATATAGCCAGCAGGCCCCGGGTTTTCGCACGACCACTGAGTTCTGACCTGCGGCTCCGGAGTAATGAGTGGTCGTGGCTGAAAAGGGGGGCTGCTTTTGAGACAACATCATACGCAACCACACGTCTGTCGCTTTCACCCCCCAGCCTAGATCGGGCTGTAGGGCCAGACGCCTGCGGAACTCCTCGTCGTACCGTCGCCAGGCTGAACCGCCGTGCGACTTGTATGAACTATATATCATGTCCTGATATATAAACAATTCGGAGCAGCGTTCCGGATGTTTCTGGCCCATAATACAGCCCAATACTGAGAAGGCCTGGAGCCAATTATTCATGGTTAGAGCAATTTTCGATCTCCCCCTATCAAAACCCCTATCGTTAGCTCTATCCACCGTTTGTTGGTCGGCTGATAACAGCGACCATATATCTATGTAATCGTTGCTCCATATCTTCAGTCTAGTTTCCTGATCTATATGAGCGCCTAGCGGACTGATCCCGCAGAAGAAGGCGTCTTTGTGTAGGTTAGCGGATTGTGGTGTTGTGTTGTTCACCACATTTCCCCTTGCCTGAGATAATTGTAGGATTATCTCCTTTAACGCTGAAGTTAGCTCCATTTCCTTTACATGAACCCCGTAGCGTAACGTTTCCTCGCTATCCTTGGTACACTCACCGCTGTGTGACTCTGGACGAGTGGACACCGATCCTGGAGGAACCCCCGCAGATGTTGACGGGGGGATGTCGCAGGACGGGGAAACTCTGGCTCCCGCTACAGCGTGGGACTGGCCGATGTGCTGGCCGATGCACTGAGTATCGTGCGTTGGAGCCCGATTACTACCACATAGTGGCGGATTAATGGCTCTCTCTTCAGCGACTGCGTGATGGTTGTTGTGGCTGGAAGCCATGGGGGATTGTTCTCCCCGGCTGAAAGCCCTAGAGGGTGCCCGCGATTTAGAGGACTTGCCACGTGCACGATGACTCCTATCCGGACTTAGCGATACCTCTGACCCCTCGGATGTTGCTGATGACGGCCATCCTGTGGCCCGGGATCTGCGGCGGCTCCTATGGGAGTTGCGTCTGCGGCGGTGACGGGAGGGGCGTTTAGAGGAGTGTCGGGAACGGCGCCGGGAGTTATCGGAGGAAGATTGGGAGGACGTGCGGCGTCTACGCCTTCGTCCGCCGTTGTTATGCGGTGCAATGGGGGGGATTCTATCAGTAGACAGAGGGGGATAATTGGCCGTAGATGGTCCTGTAGCGCTAATCGGAAGGGGGGGGCGTCAGGAGGTAACCATATTCCTCCCCATTGCTGGGATTTGACGGGACGGTGGTACACGGAAGCTTTTTATTAAGATTTTGGGCAGTGTGGGGAGGTGATAATGTGTCTGTGCTTGGTGCGTTTACTGAGAAGTCGCCGTGATTCCCGCTGCGCGGCTGTTGAGCGCCTTGCTCGGTCCCATGGGACCGAACAACGCGCTCTTCAGCCGCCCTGTGACCTATCCGGCCTGACCCCTGATACCCCCGTACAGGCATCAGTGCTGCGCCTGCCGGGGGTAAGCTGGAGGTCACGCCAGGTGATAAATGAGCACGCTGATCGGTCGAGTTTGACCGAACAGCGCGCTCTGGGGAACATGAAGTGTTAAAACCAAGCCCCAGGTTACCCCCTGCGGGCGGTGTATATGTGCCCGCAGGGAAGGCAACCGAGGACTGACCAGCGCTGTGTTCAGCGCTGATCTGCGGTGACCGGAAGTGGCTGGGCGGGGACCGGAAGTGGCTGGGCGGAGCCTCCCCAGCACTCCGAGCGGTGCCCGAGGCCTCCGGAAGACGCCTGCAGCTGCGAGGCGGAGAGGCCCTCCCATCCCCGACCTGGAGCCGCTCCGGGGCGCGGGGTAAGCGGGCAGATCGCCTGCCACCCGGCACCACCACCGGCCTCTCCGGAGCGGCCGGGGAAGGGGGCGCCGCCCGATGAAGCCCCGCACAGCCGGGACGGAGCAACCGGCGCCGGCTGCCCATCGCTGCCCTCCACCACCCCCGGAGTCCGGACAAGAGCCGGCGAGGAGACGCCGGCCACCCTCCGACGGGTGCGACGCCCGGCTCTCCCCCACCGCCTTCGAGAGGCCCCCTGACCATCTACAGCCGAGGGCCCCGATACCGGCAGCGGCACAGAGAGGGGCCCCTGCCCAGCGATCGGGGCCGGACCAAACGACGGACCACAGGGTGCTCCCGAAGGTATTGGAGGTGAGCTAGGCCTGAGGGGGGCCGAGGGCGGAGGGGTGAGGGAGAACATCCCTGGAGAAGGGATACTGGGGGACGGACCTAGGGGACCAGAGGGCGACGGGGAAATGGGGGACGAACCTACTGGACCTGGGGACGAAGGGGTAATGAAGGACGGACCTATGGGGGCAGGGGACGAAGGGGTGAGAAAAGACAAAGCGGGGTCGGGAGAAGGCCCAGGGAGGTGAGCCCTGAGGCCGGTAAGGATGGCCTGTTCCAATCCTTTCCGCAGGGCCTCGACCAGGGGGTCCGACATTACAACAGGGATGCAGGGACAAAAGCTTCCTCCCCTCTAGTGCCCACTGGCCGGCTGGGGGTCTTCCAATTAGTGCATCACTAAGGGGGGAGTGATGCTAGGGGGGAACTGGCACAGACCACCTTTACGTGCAGCTGTCTATAAGTGCTCCCCAGTCAGAGACGCGTACCTTAATCAGTACCGCGTCTGCCATACTCTCTATGTGTGGTATATATCATGTATGTTCTGTATATACGCTATATGTGCGGTATATATTATATATGTTCTGTATATACACTATATGTACGGCATATATCATGTATGTTCTGTATATATGCTCTATGTGCGGCATATATCATGTATGTTCTGTATATACTCTCTATGTGTGGTATATATCATGTATGTTCTGTATATACTCTCTATGTGCGGCATATATCATGTATGTTCTGTATATACGCTCTATGTGCGGCATATATCATGTATGTTCTGTATATACGCTCTATGTGCGGCATATATCATGTAGGTTCTGTATATACGCTATATGTGCGGTATAAATCATGTATGTTCTGTATATACTCTCTATGTGCGGCATATATCATGTATGTTCTGTATATATTCTCTATGTGCGGTATATATCATGTATGTTCTGTATATACGCTATATGTGTGGCATATATCATGTATGTTCTGTATATACGCTATATGTGCGGTATATATCATGTATGTTCTGTATATACGCTATATGTGTGGCATATATCATGTATGTTCTGTATATACGCTATATGTGCGGTATATATCATGTATGTTCTGTATATACGCTATATGTGCGGCATATATCATGTATGTTCTGTATATACGATCTATGTGCGGCATATATCATGTATGTTCTGTATATACGCTCTATGTGCGGCATATATCATGTATGTTCTGTATATACACTATATGTGCGGTATATATCATGTATGCTCTGTATATACGATCTATGTGTGGCATATATCATGTATGTTCTGTATATACACTATATGTGCGGCATATATCATGTATGTTCTGTATATACGATCTATGTGCGGTATATATCATGTATGTTCTGTATATACGCTCTATGTGCGGCATATATCATGTATGTTCTGTATATACGATCTATGTGCGGCATATATCATGTACTGTATATATGATCTATGTGCGGCATATATCATGTATGTTCTGTATATACGCTCTATGTGTGGTATATATCATGTATGTTCTGTATATTAAGCGATCAATTGCGGCATATATCATGTAGGTTCTGTATATAAGCTCTATGTGCGGCATATATCATGTATGTTCTGTATATTATGCGATCTATGTGCGGTATATATTATATATGTTCTGTATATACTCTCTATGTGCGGCATATATCATGTATGTTCTGTATATACGCTATATGTGTGGTATATATCATGTATGTTCTGTATATACACTATATGTGCGGTATATATCATGTATGTTCTGTATATACTCTCCATGTGTGGTATATATCATGTATGTTCTGTATATATGTTATATGTGCGGCATATATCATGTATGTTTTGTATATACACTATATGTGAGGCATATATCATGTATGTTTTGTATATACACTATATGTGAGGCATATATCATGTATGTTCTGTATATACGCTCTATGTGCGGCATATATCATGTATGTTCTGTATATACGCTCTATGTGCGGCATATATCATGTAGGTTCTGTATATACGCTATATGTGCGGTATAAATCATGTATGTTCTGTATATACTCTCTATGTGCGGCATATATCATGTATGTTCTGTATATACTCTCTATGTGCGGTATATATCATGTATGTTCTGTATATACGCTATATGTGTGGCATATATCATATATGTTCTGTATATACTCTCTATGTGCGGCATATATCATGTATGTTCTGTATATACGCTATATGTGTGGTATATATCATGTATGTTCTGTATATACACTATATGTGCGGTATATATCATGTATGTTCTGTATATACTCTCCATGTGTGGTATATATCATGTATGTTCTGTATATATGTTATATGTGCGGCATATATCATGTATGTTTTGTATATACACTATATGTGAGGCATATATCATGTATGTTTTGTATATACACTATATGTGAGGCATATATCATGTATGTTCTGTATATACGATCAATGTGCGGCATATATCATGTATGTTCTGTATATACTCTCTATGTGCGGTATATATCATGTATGTTCTGTATATACGATCTATGTGCGGCATATATCATGTATGTTCTGTATATTATGAGATCTATGTGCTGTATATATTATATATGTTCTGTATATACTCTCTATGTGTGGCATATATCATGTATGTTCTGTATATAAGCTCTATGTGCGGTATATATCATGTATGTTCTGTATATACTCTCTATGTGCGGTATATATCATTTATGTTCTGTATATACGATCTATGTGCGGCATATATCATGTATGTTCTGTATATACGCTCTATGTGTGGTATATATCATGTATGTTCTGTATATATGCTATATGTGCGGCATATATCATGTATGTTTTGTATATACTCTCTATGTGCGGCATATATCATGTATGTTCTGTATATACTCTCTATGTGCGGCATATATCATGTATGTTCTGTATATACGATCTATGTGCGGTATATATTTTGTATGTTCTGTATATACGATCTATGTGCGGCATATATCATGTATGTTCTGTATATACGATCCATGTGCGGTATATATTGTGTATGTTCTGTATATACGATCTATGTGCGGTATATATTTTGTATGTTCTGTATATACGATCTATGTGCGGCATATATCATGTATGTTCTGTATATACGATCCATGTGCGGTATATATTGTGTATGTTCTGTATACTCGCTCTATGTGCGGCATATATCATGTGTAGCGTGGCTAATGGTTGTATAGTCGACGGGAGGTATGTATCACAGAGAAGGCTTGTCGCTGTGATGTAACCCGGAGTGTTTTCTTTAATACACTTAACGCAATAAGGAATTGTTTAGTATATTTGGGTCCGGGTTACGGGTAGCTATGAGAGATGGGAGGGTCTGGCTACCCATATACCTTACCCCTGGGTAAGGGGCATAACCGTGCCTATCTATATTTGTTTCAGGACCTGTGGTGATGTCAGAACCACATGTCTAATCATGTGATGGGTTCCTGGGTGTGGTTACACCTATGTAAAGAGGTGTGTGTAGGACATGGTGAGTGTGTTTGGGAGTCTGCAAGAGTGGACAGACTTCCATGTGTCCTGGCTGGACACTGCAGAGTGGCCTGTGTGTTGGACGGTTCCAAGTGGGGACAGACGTCCTGAACCGCACACAGAGACCATATTTAGGCTGGAAAGCCTACGTGCTGGACATAGCACAGCCTGTATGCCTGCAGGTCTGAGAGAGAGCGGAGCTCTACTATGGACATTGAGGATACATCTGTCTGATGTAAGACTGTTTACCTGTTGCTATGTGGTTTATGGAGCAATAAACCTGTGAACTTTTGATGAAACGTGCCTCCAGAGTGTCATCCGCCGCACCTCAGCAACATACATGTACAATCCCTACACATGTATGTTCTGTATATACGATCAATGTGCGGTATATATTATGTATGTTCTGTATACTCGCTCTATGTGCGGCATATATCATGTATGTTCTGTATATACGATCCATGTGCGGCATATATCATGTATGTTCTGTATATACGATCTATGTGTGGTATATATCATGTATGTTCTGTATATACGATCTATGTGTGGTATATATCATGTATGTTCTGTATATACGATCTATGTGTGGTATATATCATGTATTTTCTGTATATATGATCTATGTGCGGCATATATCATGTATGTTCTGTATTTACACTATATGTGCGGCATATATCATGTATGTTCTGTATATAAGCTCTATGTGCTGTATATATCATGTATGTTCTGTATATACGATCTATGTGCGGCATATATCATGTATTTTCTGTATATATGATCTATGTGCGGCATATATCATGTATGTTCTGTATATACACTATATGTGCGGCATATATCATGTATGTTCTGTATATAAGCTCTATGTGCGGTATATATCATTTATGTTCTGTATATACGCTATATGTGCGGCATATATCATGTATGTTCTGTATATAAGCTGTATGTGCGGCATATATCATGTATGTTCTATATATACACTATATGTGCGGTATATATCATGTATGTTCTGTATATACGATCCATGTGCGGCATATATCATGTATGTTCTGTATACTCGCTCTATGTGCGGTATATATCATGTATGTTCTGTATATAAGCTCTATGTGCGGTATATATCATGTATGTTCTGTATATACTCTCTATGTGCGGCATATATCATGTATGTTCTGTATATACGATCTATGTGCGGCATATATCATGTATGTTCTGTATACTCGCTCTATGTGCGGTATATATCATGTATGTTCTGTATATAAGCTCTATGTGCGGTATATATCATGTATGTTCTGTATACTCGCTCTATGTGCGGTATATATCATGTATGTTCTGTATATACTCTCTATGTGCGGTATATATCATGTATGTTCTGTATATAAGCTCTATGTGCGGTATATATCATGTATGTTCTGTATACTCGCTCTATGTGTGGTATATATCATGTATGTTCTGTATATAAGCTCTATGTGCGGCATATATCATTTATGTTCTGTATATACGCTATATGTGCGGCATATATCATGTATGTTCTGTATATACTCTCTATATGCGGCATATATCATGTATGTTCTGTATATATGATCTATGTGCAGCATATATCATGTATGCTCTGTATATATGATCTATGTGTGGCATATATCATGTATGCTCTGTATATACGCTCTATGTGCGGCATATATCATGTATGCTCTGTATATATATACGCTCTATGTGCGGTATATATCATGTATGTTCTGTATATACGATCAATGTGCGGTATATATTATGTATGTTCTGTATATACGATCAATGTGCGGCATATATCATGTATGTTCTGTATATACTCTCTATGTGTGGTATATATCATGTATGTTCTGTATATACGCTCTATGTGCGGTATATATCATGTATGTTCTGTATATACGCTCTATGTGCGGTATATATTATGTATGTTCTGTATATACACTATATGTGCGGCATATATCATGTATGTTCTGTATATACGCTCTATGTGCGGCATATATCATGTATGTTCTGTATATACGCTCTATGTGCGGTATATATCATGTATGTTCTGTATATACGCTCTATGTGCGGTATATATCATGTATGTTCTGCATATAAGCTCTATGTGCAGCATATATCATGTATGTTCTGTATATACGCTCTATGTGCGGCATATATCATGTATGTTCTGTATATAAGCTCTATGTGCGGTATATATCATGTATGTTCTGTATATACGATCTATGTGCGGTATATATCATGTATGTTCTGTATATAAGCTCTATGTGCGGTATATATCATGTATGTTCTGTATATACACTATATGTGCGGCATATATCATGTATGTTCTGTATATACTCTCTATGTGCGGTATATATTATGTATGTTCTGTATACTCGCTCAATGTGCGGCATATATCATGTATGTTCTGTATATAAGCTCTATGTGCGGTATATATCATGTATGTTCTGTATATACGATCTATGTGCGGTATATATCATGTATGTTCTGTATATACTCTCTATGTGCGGTATATATCATGTATGTTCTGTATATACGCTCTATGTGCGGCATATATCATGTATGTTCTGTATATACGCTCTATGTGCGGTATATATCATGTATGTTCTGTATATACTCTCTATGTGCGGTATATATCATGTATGTTCTGTATATACGCTCTATGTGCGGCATATATCATGTATGTTCTGTATATACGCTCTATGTGCGGTATATATCATGTATGTTCTGTATATACGATCTATGTGCGGTATATATCATGTATGTTCTGTATATACTCTCTATGTGCAGCATATATCATGTATGTTCTGTATATACGCTCTATGTGCGGCATATATCATGTATGTTCTGTATATACGCTCTATGTGTGGCATATATCATGTATGTTCTGTATATACTCTCTATGTGCGGTATATATCATGTATGTTCTGTATATACGATCTATGTGCGGTATATATCATGTATGTTCTGTATATACACTATATGTGCGGCATATATCATGTATGTTCTTTATATACGCTCTATGTGCGGCATATATCATGTATGTTCTGTATGTATAAGTGTGTTATAGGTTTACAGTATGCACAGCATGTGTTTATTTGTTTTGTACTGTATGTTCCTTATATATGTGCGGTATATATCTAGATGTTCTGTCTATACTTTACATGCTGCACTTGTTTTATATCGTCTGTAAATTGAATGTGTTCTTTAAGTTTTGTTATATATTTTATATGCCTTTTGTACTTCATCAGGGTTAACCTTCCCCATCAGCCTGAGACCAGTCCCACACGTCCAGATAATTCCAGTACTGGAGAAATCGGTACCGGAGTTATCCGTGTCCGTGTGCTCACGTGGCACATCAGTGTGGCACATGTGCGGCAGCCGTGTGCCGCCTGAGGACCACACGGACCGTGCAGGAGAGACAGCACTGTCCCCTGCGTGTGGTGCTGAAGCCGGCATTCATCTCTTCTGTCCTGCTCGGCTGAAAGCAGGACTTGCATGAGAGAAGGGATGAAAAATCAATGTTTTTTTTGTTAAAAATAAAGCTTGGGGTCACCTCCCGCCTCCCAACCCCTGTGCGCCTGCCCCCTAGCAGAGAAATACTCACCCAGCTCCCGCGATGCCTCCTCTAAGCCCTGGCAGCTTGTCCTGTGTGAGCGGTCACGTGGTACCACTCATTACAGTGATGAATATGCGGCTCCACCTCCCATAGGGACAGGCTGCCGGCGCTGAGAGGAGGCATCGTTGAAGCTGGGTGAGTATTTCTCTGCTATGGGGCGGGCATTCGGGGGGTGGGAGGCGGGACGTGACCCCAAACTTTATTTTTAATAAAATAAAAAAGAAACTTGATTTATCATTCCTTCTCTCCAGCGAACACTGCTGGGGAGAAGGAATGAATGCCGGCTTCTGCACCAAAAGCAGGGGACATTGCTTAACTGTAGCGCTGTTTCTCCTGCGGCGGTGCGTGCACACGGAGGAGAGTGCACACTGTTCTCCGTGTGCACGTGTGCGGGACGCTTTTCCGACGGTGCTGCCGGAGAAACGTGGACATGTCTCTGTGTTTTGCATATGGACACACGGTCCGTGAAAACACGCTGACATGTGCAGAGACACATTTAGTTTGATGTGTCTACGTGAGTCAGTGTCTCCGGTACGTGAGGAAACTGTCACCATACGTACCGGAGCCACTGACGTGTGAAACCGGCCTAAGTATGCTGCTTTCTCCACTTCTGAGCCGCTTCTCCTCTACTCTGCCTCCAGAACTCCACATTCATCAAAAAAACAGATACAACTAATATGATTATCATGCTGTGGACAAGAACGTAATTTGAGTCGTGTTGGAGTTCTGTAAATGAGCCTGGAAACGTTTTTTAACAATTTTTAAGCATGCATGAATGAGAAAGAAATGTACTGATATCTAAAAGTGCTGGACAATTTAGGCTTAAAATTTGCTTGCTCAAGACAAATGAGACTGCCAGCACTGTGAGGGATCAGATTACAGCTACTTAATAAATTCTATTGAAAGGAGAGGGGAGAGGCACAGAGACACAGACTGTGCTGCTGCTTTCTACTAAGTGTTTTATCTCACATCGATCTGGATTCACCGCTACACTGCTTAGTTCTGCTGTAAAATGTCCTACAAACTTCTTGCTTTCCAGTAATTGTTTCATCTTTCCAAGAGCTGGATTCACAGCTACACTGGTGTATAATATTCTCCATGCTACAGATGATTAAAAACATGTGCTTCATAGAAGTGGGATGGGAGTAATCTCTTATATATGTATGCACTGTGTATGGAAGGCAAGGATAAACGTCATATAATGGCCAAAAACAACTTTAATCTTCTTGTACACATCACAGATAATTCTGAAATGTCTCCTGGTAACACAGGTGCAGACACAGCGTGAAGTATATCATTCACGGGGTCTGTGAGCAGTGACAAGGGGAAATTGTAGTTCAGAGCACAGACTGCAAGAAAATGACGCCCAACTCTCCAACGTTTGTGGACTGGGCAGCCAAGGGGCAGCCACAATGTCGGAGACCGGGTCGGACAGGCTGCTGTATTTGTGGTGTGTAAGTGTCGTTCTCATAAAAAAATTAATAACGTAAAAAAACGGTAAAACAATAAAAATCAATAATTGTTAATATAGAAATGATGACACGTTCTCCGTGAGGTCACAAGTCAGTTATGTTCCTGTTCTAAGGCCAAAACTTAAAGCATTGCAGGAATCTATAGTGAATGTATGAACCTGGAGCCCCAGAGAAGGGCGCGGGATTTGTGCTGCTGACGAGAAGTGTCCAGAAAAAAATGTAATGGTGAAAAGGTAAATCTGCCAGGATATGTAGGATTTGTATCATTCTGGAATAGTTTATAGATGTATTACGTTTTATGTGACTATAAATATTTATTATATGCGATAAACATTTCACATCCATAGTGAATACTGCATAAAGTTCATATTTATAGTCACATAAAACATTTAGTTCTCGTAAGGCATGAAAAGAATTTGCAAGCAGAAGACAAATGTGATTCAGCAAAGAACACAATGTTATACATCAGGCCTCTCCAAAACATGTGCAACAATGACTCAGAGCTTCCACATTCTGCAACAGTGGAGCAGGCTGAGAAGAGGAGCAGATGATGAAGGGAAGTCCACAGACTGCGCTGAAGATATGTCACATAGAGCAGAGAAGCGGCCGGGCCAGGAGATCCAGCGGCCGGGAGATTCCACCGTTACAGCGTCTGTCACTCATCCCATCGGAATGGCTGACAACAGGGAGCAATAGATTGTAGGTCTTTTTTTTTTTAATTTTATAGAAGTACCGTACATTACAGAACAGCAGACAAGACTCTATATAACACAACTGCGATACATCATAAAGGATAAGATACAAGAGAACAAAACAGAAGTACAACGCTCCAATCACACAGAACAAGGTGACATAGAATCAGAGGCAAAGCAAATGAATAGAAAGCGAAATAAATCCAAACAAATAAACTAGAAAAGGAAACAAAAATGGAAAAAAAAAAGAAAAATTATAATAAAATTAATTAAACAAAATAATGGAGAAAATAAAAGTAAAAGTGAAGAAACATAAAAACCATCAGCACATGGATATCCCCCCTAAAATAATAAATAATAAATAGTATAAAATCATGTATAACCCCGCCAGCTTCATTCATATTACTTTATACAACCCCAAGTACATTCACACCGTCCTATATACAATAATATGTGCAATATGAACACATTACACTACACCGAATATTATACAATGTTACACATATTATAACTTATCAACAACTGAAACAGAACAAATACTTACCTACTGGTCCCAAAGTTTTTCCCCAGGTGGGGCCTGGGCCAGGCCAGATCAGTTTCTTATCACCGCTGTTGAACCCCCCAATCCCACCACCCAACCTAACTAAGACCCTCTATTAAACACACTATATACAATATATACAATACACTATATACAATATATACATAAACCAACATCACAGAACACAACCTACATTTTCACCACCCAAGGCTCAAGTTCGATGCCTGCAAACCTTCTATTCAAGGAACAGAAATATAAAACAAAAATCTAGGGTGTAAAGACATCAGCCCACCACCAGGATATAGGAGCGCTAATGGACTAAGGCACCCTGAAGGAGAAACCTCTCCAGAGATGGGCCGCCCTCCGGGCACCCAGCCCCCCGCACTCCAGAGAACGCACCTTCACCAGGGCACCTAGGATGCTGCTACAAACTTCATCTACTCGGAGGATTTTACTCTGCGTCAAAACTAAAACTCGTGCGTTCCACGTGAAATACCTGACCACTGCGCTGACTAAGAATAATGTGGCTCGGTCCCTTCTCCCGAGGTCTCTGAACGCTCCATAGGCCCACTCGGCATAGGACAGAGTGGCCAGCCGCGGCCAACCAATGGAAGCGCCCACGCTGTTGTACACTTCTGTATTAAAGGGACAATGAAGCAGGAAGTGCTCCATGCTTTCCAGCATGGTAGCGCAAGCCTCACGGGGACAATTCCTGTCCACGGAGCTCCTGTGCTTCAAATTGTCCTTCACATACAACTTACCTTGGAAGCAGCGCCAAGTCAAGTCCCAATACTTCTTGGGGATCCTGCTAGAATTTAACAAACTCAACCCAACCTCTAGATCCCGACTCGGGCAGTCCTTGAGGACCAATGGTCTCTGAAAATGCGAAAGCAAGACCCACATGTCGAGGAGTTTCCTCGGGAGGGACCTCACTTCCCACATTCCCAGACCCCACCGGCGCATCATTTTCAGAACCGGGGTAACATAAGCCGGGAGATGCCCATGGGGTGTGCGAAGATCCCTCAATCTTCCCCCTGTCTCCCATTCCTGGAAGAAAGGCTGAAACCATCCCTTGCAGGAGAATACCCACGGAGGAGCCCTCTCTTTCCAGAGGTTTGCCACGTTAACTTTCAAAAAGGTGTTCACTAGGAACACTACGGGGTTCACCATATTCAACCCCCCTAGTCTCCTCGTGCGATAAGTGACCTCCCGATTGACTAGGTTTAGTCTATTTCCCCATAACATCTGGAAGAACAGACTGTAGACCCGTGTCCAGAGAGGCTCCGGCAAGACACAGACGCTGCCCAGGTAGATTAGCAAGGGGAGCAGGAAAGCTTTGCACAGGTCAACCCTTTCCCTCAGGGTCAAAGACCAACCCTTCCATTGGTTCACTCTTTGGGCGACACCTTTGATTCTGCCTTCCCAGTTTTTTGTGGGGTAATCACCCTGGCCAAATTCAATGCCTAGGGCTTTAGCATGTTCTTGGGGTTCGGGGAGGGTGTCCGGAAGATCAAACGTGGGATCCCCGCCTCCCAGCCAGAGACTCTCACACTTGTCCTTGGACATGGATACCTCCGAGTAGCGCTCCACTTCTGGCATCACCACCATCGCCTCCTCTTATGAAGAAACAACGATCATTGTCCGCATAGGTCCCTACCCTCAGGACAGCCTCCGGCGCCACCTCTCCGATCTACACCCCCGCCAATGGTCCACAATACATTTTTCTGAGGCAGGGATCAATTGCAAATGCATAAAGCAAAGGACTAAAAGGGCAGCCCTGGCGGACACTAGATACTACCTCGAAAGGTTGTCCAATCCACCCATTTACCAGAGGGAAAGTCTCAGCCCCTGCGTACAAGGTCTTAAGCCAGTCCACAAACCCTCCATACCTCAAAAAAAGTGGAACTTGTGGTTGACCCAATCAAAGGCTTTTGCCTGATAAAGGGTCAGCAAGAACCCCATCCAAAGGCCCGCCCTACCTTCTTTTCTCCACGGCTTCTCAGACACCAAGAACAGCACTGAAAGTGCCATGATCAAGAAAGTAACAGTGCTGGGCCTCCGAAAGGAGCCGCGGTGCAAACATTACCAGCCTGTTGAAAAGTTTTTTAGCCAAAACCTTCCTGTCCACATTGAGAAGTGCTATGGGATGCCAATTCTCAATGTGTGATGGATAAGGGTAAGGACCCTTTGACAAAATGATCAAACCTCAAATTCTTCAAATTCGCTGAATTCAGCAAACTCCTAAAAAATGTGATTTGCATTGAATTGATTTGCTCATCTCTAGTTATAACGCACAATTACCCAGTAACCTGTAAAAACATTTTGTCGCTGAGAAATTAGGAAAAACATGAAACCTTTCTTCAGTCTGATGTGCAATGATGACAAATCCATGTGACAAACCAGGACATACTGTACATAAAGAGAGAATGGAGGCAAGAATGGCGATGCACTTCAGCAATGACTTACCTTCTATTGGCAGTGCAGAGCGATACAATGTAGCAATGAATAATAAAATATTACATGAAGGTGATATTTACAAATACATGAACAACATTGAGGAGAAAAAGAAAAAGCTCAAGGAAAAGACAAGCACCAAGAAATGAACGGATTGTGTATGACACAGGAGGAATCGATCATGACATGAAGGTCACTGATGTTAGGGAGAGGCGAGCAATCTCAGCTCACTGATTCTTTACTTTCGTCCTTTTATTGTTTTCTGGCCACTTTTAATCTTCAATTGCTCAGAATGATGATCGAGCTTTATACAGTAATCATCAAACCAGTCCCTCACGGCCCAAAAATTGTACAATTTTAATCATCTCTTTATTTGACATTTTGGCAGACACAGCCAATCAGATACATGAAAAAATAGTGAGAGTTCACGGTCACCACTAGGGGGAGCTAATGTGGCAGCTCAAACACCCACTTAAATCCATATATTATAGCACTGGTTACACAGAACCGAGTGAATCCATTTGAGGTGAATCACATTCGCTTTTAGAATTACACAAAAAGGCCTAGTCAGTATCCGTGCTGCCGAAAGTGATGATGAAGACGGAAGAGAAGCTGAAGCTGCAGGAAAGGAAGAACCGTATGAGTTGAGGACCGGACTGGAAGCTTCGGCGCCAGGACAGGTGAGTATAATGTGCTTTTATATTACTTATCCCCTCCATTTATTATGCCCTGGGGTCTGAACAGATCCCCGAGCTGAAGAAACTGGTTGGTTTTACTGCCAGTTTGACCTGCATTTAGAATTTGAGTGAATCCGGGTGAATCTGAATTTTTGCCAGAATCGATGATACTTACTGCAGTGATCATAGAAGACTATCCCCATATTACTGATATTATCCAGCAGTGCCACCTTGTACCCATTTCCTCATAGTAATGCCAGCATAGTAATAGTCTGTCTGTATTGCTTGCCTCATGCATGTGCTGCCCCGAGCCACATTGTAGGAATCCTATAACATACAATTGTATCTCTTTCTATCACGATGTCGAAAATAGCACTAAATCAATGACAGATTCCCTTTCCATTGGGGAAGCACGAAGGTTACACTGGGTTAATTGGTGGAACATTCTAAAAGAACATAAACACATTTGCGGTCCAGGGGTCTGCGGCTGGTAATTATCACTAGGAGGGGACACTGAGTGGATATCCGGATTTACTGTGCTGTAATCCATATTCAAGATTGATGTGCAGACAAGTCCTTTATCTCCCTGAGGTCTGCTATTAGGACTCCTCTTTGTAGGGGTGAAATGTGGACAATGGGTAAACTCTTCAGATTTGTTCCGTTGTTTAACCAGTGCTGAACGGCTTGTACTGGAAAGATCCATTTCTCAGGCGGGAATAGATACAATGTATAACAATGAAGGCAAGCAGAAAACTATAAAAGATTGTTTACGAGGACGATTCATTTTTGTAATTCTATGTTCATTATTAAACAATTAGCAAAAATATAAGAATGAACATAAGCAATAAGTAAATAGTTGGATGTTCATGGGAAGCAGGATACTTCAGCCTCTGCCTTCTGTCCGATAATCAGCTGTGAGTCTGTTTGCTGAAAACTCTACAAAAATATAGTCCAACTAAAGTGTCAGATCGCAGACTGGGATAGAACGACGGAAGATAAAAGTACAGAACAGAATGCGGAATAAGATACAAAAAAGATACAGATTTAATAATACTAAGAACCAAACCAAAGAATGGTAGCCGTGCGGCACTAGAACCACAACTCTTCACAGGTGTATGAAAAAGCGGCGGCAGCGGCGGCTGCAACACTGTCCAGAAAAAACAGCTCGGGGTGGTGCTCACAGAACAATCCACAGAGGACCCAAGGCTTCACTGACAGTATATCAAAAAAGAAAGTATGGCACTCACCCTTGGAGATGCTGTGATGAAGTCCTTTATTTGCCACAAACAGCAATCAGGTACATACGGAGAGGCGGCAGGACGTGAACAGGAGAGGGTGCGGGGAACCGGTAAGGACTACGGCCGTTTCGCGCAAGGCGCTTCAACGGGTCCAGGGGAGTCCTTACCGGTTCCCCGCACCCTATCCTGTTCACGTTCTGCCGCCTCTCCATATGTACCTGATTGCTGTTTGTGGCAAATAAAGGACTTCATCACAGGATCTCCAGGGGTGAGTGCCATACTTTCTTTTTTGATATACTGTTAATAATACTAAGAACAAACAACTACTGTAATATATATAATACATTTTATTTAGAAAAATATAATAAAACAAACCAGAGGGGAGATAACGGCCATTATACCAAAAACCAGTACTGACAGAAGGTAAACTCAGCTGTTAAAGGGATTGTCCATATTCAATCCTTTATTTTATATGCCCCTTCTAGTGTCTGGTGAGCACCTCCAAATTAGAATAATGTATGTACACAGTGACTGCACCAGCAGAATAGTGAGTGCAGCTCTGGAGTATAATACTGGATGTAACTCTGGATCAGTAATGTAATGTATGCACACAGTGACTGCACCAGCAGAATAGTGAGTGCAGCTCTGGAGTATAATACAGGAGGTAACTCAGGATCAGTAATGTAATGTATGTACACAGTGACTGCACCAGCAGAATAGTGAGTGCAGCTCTGGGGTATAATACAGGAGGTAACTCAGGATCAGTAATATAATGTAAGTACACAGTGACTGCACCAGCAGAATAGTGAGTGCAGCTCTGGGATATAATACAGGATGTAACTCAGGATCAGTAATGTAATGTATGTACACAGTGACTGCACCAGCAGAATAGTGAGTGCAGCTCTGGGGTATAATACAGGAGGTAACTCAGGATCAGTAATATAATGTATGTACACAGTGACTGCACCAGCAGAATAGTGAGTGCAGCTCTGGGATATAATACAGGATGTAACTCAGGATCAGTAATGTAATGTATGTACACAGTGACTGCACCAGCAGAATAGTGAGTGCAGCTCTGGGGTATAATACGGGAGGTAACTCAGGATCAGTAATATAATGTATGTACACACTGACTGCACCAGCAGAATAGTGAGTGCAGCTCTGGGGTATAATACGGGAGGTAACTCAGGATCAGTAATATAATGTATGTACACACTGACTGCACCAGCAGAATAGTGAGTGCAGCTCTGGGGTATAATACAGGATGTAACTCAGGATCAGTAATGTAATGTATGTACACAGTGACTGCACCAGCAGAATAGTGAGTGCAGCTCTGGAGTATAATACAGGATGTAACTCAGGATCAGTAATGTAATGTATGTACACAGTGACTGCACCAGCAGAATAATGAGTGCAGCTCTGGGGTATAATACAGGATGGAACTCAGGATCAGTAATGTAATGTATGTACACAGTGACTGCACCAGCAGAATAGTGAGTGCAGCTCTGGGGTATAATACAGGATGTAACTCAGGATCAGTAATGTAATGTCTGTACACAGTGACTGCACCAGCAGAATAGTGAGTGCAGCTCTGGGGTATAATACAGGATGTAACTCAGGATCAGTAATGTAATGTATGTACACAGTGACTGCACCAGCAGAATAGTGAGTGCAGCTCTGGGGTATAATACAGGATGTAACTCAGGATCAGTAATGTAATGTATGTACACAGTGACTGCACCAGCAGAATAGTGAGTGCAGCTCTGGGGTATAATACAGGATGGAACTCAGGATCAGTAATGTAATGTATGTACACAGTGACTGCACCAGCAGAATAGTGAGTGCAGCTCTGGGGTATAATACAGGATGGAACTCAGGATCAGTAATGTAATGTATGTACACAGTGACTGCACCAGCAGAATAGTGAGTGCAGCTCTGGGGTATAATACAGGATGTAACTCAGGATCAGTAATGTAATGTATGTACACAGTGACTGCACCAGCAGAATAGTGAGTGCAGCTCTGGTGAATAATACAGGATGTAACTCAGGATCAGTAATGTAATGTATGTACACAGTGACTGCACCAGCAGAATAGTGAGTGCAGCTCTGGAGAATAATAGAGGATGTAACTCAGGATCAGAAATGTAATGTATGTACACAGTGACTGCACCAGCAGAATAATGAGTGCAGCTCTGGAGAATAATAGAGGATGTAACTCAGGATCAGTAATGTAATGTATGCACACAGTGACTGCACCAGCAGAATAGTGAGGGCAGCTCTGGAGTATAATACAGGATGTAACTTAGGGTCAGTAATGTAATGTGTGTACACAGTGACTGCACCAGCAGAATACTGAGTGCAGCTCTGGAGTATAATACAGGATGTAGCTCAGGATCAGTAATGTAATGTATGTACACAGTGACTGCACCAGCAGAATAGTGAGTGCAGCTCTGAGGTATAATACAGGATGTAACTCAGGATCAGTAATGTAATGTATGTACACAGTGACTGCACCAGCAGAATAGTGAGTGCAGCTCTGGGGTATAATACAGGATGTAATTCAGGATCAGTAATGTAATGTGTGTACACAGTGACTGCACCAGCAGAATAAGGAGTGCAGCTCTGGAGTATAATACAGGATGTAACTCAGGATCAGTAATGTAATGTATGTACACAGTGACTGCACCCGCAGAATAGTGAGTGCAGCTCTGGGGTATAATACAGGATGTAACTCAGGATCAGTAATGTATGTACACAGTGACTGCACCAGCAGAATAGTGAGTGCAGCTCTGGGATATAATACAGGATGTAACTCAGGATCAGTAATGTAATGTATGTACACAGTGACTGCACCAGCAGAATAGTGAGTGCAGCTCTGGAGTATAATACAGGATGTAACTCAGGAACAGTAATGTAATGTATGTACACAGTGACTGCACCACCAGAATAGTGAGTGCAGCTCTGGAGTATAATACAGGATGTAACTCAGGAACAGTAATGTAATGTATGTACACAGTGACTGCACCAGCAGAATAGTGAGTGCAGCTCTGGGGTATAATACAGGATGTAACTCTGGATCAGTAATGTAATGTATGTACACAGTGACTGCACCAGCAGAATAGTGAGTGCAGCTCTGGGGTATAATACAGGATGTAACTCAGGATCAGTAATATAATGTATGTACACAGTGACTGCACCAGCAGAATAGTGAGTGCAGCTCTGGGGTATAATACAGGATGTAACTCAGGATCAGTAATGTAATGTATGTACACAGTGACTGCACCATCAGAATAGTGAGTGCAGCTCTGGGGTATAATACAGGATGTAACTCAGGATCAGTAATGTAATGTATGTACACAGTGACTGCACCAGCAGAATAGTGAGTGCAGCTCTGGGGTATAATACAGGATGTAACTCAGGATCAGTAATGTAATGTATGTACACAGTGACAGCACCAGCAGAATAGTGAGTGCAGCTCTGGAGTATAATACAGGATGTAACTCAGGATCAGTAATGTAATGTATGTACACAGTGACTGCACCAGCAGAATAGTGAGTGCAGCTCTGGAGTATAATACAGGATGTAACTCAGGATCAGTAATGTAATGTATGTACACAGTGACTGCACCAGCAGAATAGTGAGTGCAGCTCTTAAGCCTTTAATACCTGTGAAGTAATTCATACATTCTTGTAGGAACATGTGTCTCCGTTAATCTTTGATGTCTGGCTTTTTTAGCAGCTGGTAGTGTTTGGTTGAGTGACTTGCTTTATTAGGTGGAATATTTCATTGAGTTGACCTCAGACCTTCTCCTTCTCGTGAAGAAGCTTTTATGTGAAGAGGATAACCTTCGGCTGACAGCAGGACGGAGGCTCCTTAGTTACCTGTCCAGCTGCCTGTATTTCAGCAGCGTCTTGGCACTTTCAGTAAGAAGCTCCAGCCGCCTGCCAAGAATTAATATGTTCTCTCCGGAGTTGTCAGCTCGCTGTCTTCTCCATCTCTTAGAGAATCGCGTGAAGGAATCTTTGTCAGCAATGAATTATGAGAATAGTAGTGGACGTCGTCCTGAGTCTGAGCGCTGATCACTGACAATGGACTCTGACCAAGAAAACCATCAATCTCATGTCCATCTCTTTATCTAGGTCATATACAATATACATTTACCTTGTAATGTCTTCACATCCTGTTCCGTCCAGATGTGTCTGGATCTCAGAATTCCAAGTGGCAGAAGTTCACCGACCTCCATATTGGGACTCCCAAGTGATGGGTGTCTCAATATGGAAACTGCTGGTGGTACCAGCCTCTTGCGCGGTACCACCAGCGGAACACCGTTGCAACACACACACACTGTATATGCCGTGCGCACCACACACACACTGTATACGCCGTGCGCAGCCTCATATGGTACCACCAGTGGAACACCATCGTGAACACACCGCCACCGGGATCAGCCGGATGATTCACTGACTGCCGCCATCTTTTTACAGGAGGAGCGCATGTGCAGTTTTTATGTGACCGCCGCTATTTGTCTGCACAATGATGGCAGTGGTCTGATTTACTGCGCCTGCCTCAATTACGCGCAGGTGCAGTAAATTATTCGGCACATGCGCAACGTGTCTACAGGCAGAGGAAGCCGGTCTCATTAAAGGGGTTTTCCCATGAACGAAAGTTCATTTTAAAAATTGTCTGTGTCTGACCGTGTACAGAACATACCACATCTCCTGGGCAGGGGAGGAAGCAAAAGACAATACTGACATTACAGCAGGGGATCACAGAGGATACATTTTGTAGGTAAAATATTTCACTGACTGTTTTTAAACAATACTTTACCTCACAAAATGTATCCTCTGCGATCTCCAGCTGTAATGTCTGTAATGTCAGTATTGTCTTTTGCTTCCTCCCCTGCCCAGGAGATGTGGTATGTTCTGTATACTGTCAGACACAGATAATTTTTAAAATGAACTTTTGTTCGTGGGAAAACCCCTTTGAAAAGCAAATATCAACGCTAACATGGCTCCTCCTAAAAAGTAAGCCAATAATAATGACAGGAAAGCAGCAAAGGCACAACGTCGAAGACAACAAAGGGCAAATGAGACTCTTGAAGAGCAACAGCATCGCTGGGACAAAAACAATGTATATAAGCACATGGGGTAGACAGGTCAAAGAAGAGAGGAGAGCCGGGAGAAGTCAGCACCTGGGGAAAGAGAGTGGACAGGGGGGAGAGATTCTCAACACTGCAAAGCCAGCCCCCTTCGTGACATTACCACCCTCCCGATAGCATCGGGCCTCCATCTAGTTTAGCTTTATATTCACAATTGACCCCGAGTGCCGAGACTGACACAAGTTTTGGTTTTCATATTTTGCGTTTTCAATGGTTTTTGTCAATGTTATGTTCAATGAGCCACTTAGTTATCACTTTTGCCTCCATCAGCTGCAAAAAGCATAATCCCCACAAAGTCCTGGGTGGTGGGAGAAGGCGTTCTTGGAGGAGGGTTAGATGCCGTTCTTTGCTCACGGCCGTGCTTTTAGGAATATTTGTTAGTAACCCCCTCCATGGATGAGAATCCCCCACATGAGTGGCTTCAGGGGCTTCACTGCTGGCAGGCACAAGACTCATGGCAGCGTCATCTTCTGTAGAAAATCATTCTTTCATGTGTCCCAATGTGTATGAAGGGGCTTCATCAGAGACAGCAGCATAGCTACCGGGGCAAAGGGGCCGCCGCGGGCCCCGTCACATGGAGGGACCCACTTGAACTCACAGCCGCTTTCGTCACTAGGCAGAAAGCAGCGCTCTGAGATGACAGAGACAGGGCGGCACAATGTCTGCTCCTCGCCTCAGCGAGACTCTGCACACTGCACAGCGGCCAGTCGCAGAGTCTCACCGCAGAGCATGGTGCCGTGCGCGCTGGAGCTGCCCTGGCAGAACAATGGACTGTAGTGCGCATGCACCTGCTTTACCTATGGGTGATCTGCGCTCTTTGGCCTTTCCCAGCATGTGCGCACTACAGTACTTTGCTCTGCCCTCAGCATGGCAGATAGAAGTGCGACTGCGCAGGAGCACGATGGAGGAGACTGTGGAGGACATAAGATGCGTCATCCTCATGAAACAGGGAAGGAGGACGGTGATCGTAAGAAGAGAGGAGGCTCTGGATCACGACCAGAGACGCCCATCGGACCAAACGGCACCTTCTGTAAGCTTATGAAAAGGTGTTTTTGTGCCTTGTAGAGTAGATTGGGGTCTTATATAAAGCAGAACATTGTAACAGGGGCTTACAGGTGCTTGCCGTACTTTATATGGGGATAACGTGGTGACAGGTTCCCTTTAAAGTGGTTGTCCGGGCACGGGATAAAAGTCTGCAGTCACTTTACATGACTGCAAACTGGCAAATCAAGACAAGATGTGGTGCGCATGCTGTAATGAGTCCACAAAAATCACTGATGTGATTAGGTGGTCATGTGACCTCATATTTGCTATTTGCAAGTGTCGACTGGGTAAGTCTGGCGGTTCACAATACAAGAGAATTGAGAGAAGCTGAAATAGTGAAGATGACGCATGATCTCAAGTTGCCTATGTGACAGATACTGTAGAAGCTGCACTGTTGATTTAGAATCATCCAGCAACTATAGGGGTTAAAATGGATATTGCAGGCAGGGAGTGGGTAGCTCAGCCCCTGGGCACCCAAGAGCAGAAAGTCTCCTGTCAGACTGAAATCAGATAAGCTGTATAGACCAGTTCTTCCTGGGAAGCGATTGCTGTAATCATAGAAGCAGTCTGGACAGCCAGGAGCATCTTTATTACTGTAAGATAGAAGTGAGAGAGCTACAGCACCAGACTCATCCCCTTCCCCACCTCACTGCATGAGCAAGGGACAGTTCTGCCTAGGTTAAGACACTGTGTGTGAAGAGAAGTTATCTGTAACGAGATTTTCTTATATTTTGGTGGAGCATTGAATGAAGAGAAGTAATTCTATGTGATGAAATGAAACTTGAATAAAACCCCTGTGATCAAGTTCAGCCCAGAAGTGTGTCCTAGCTGCATGTCTGTAAACCATTACCTCCCCTCTACAGTGAAGAATTATCATTAATGGTCACCCTGAGTAAGATTTCCCCAGGATTCCAAAGAGAGCTCATATATCCTTTATATAACCTTCATATACTGAGTGGCGTACATGCAACACATACCTGCAGTTATATGACCACCTGCTCACATAACCAATGCTGGGGACTCATGGGCCATTATAACGGTACTCTGAGGACATTACTATTATTATTATTATTATTATTATACATTTTTATAGCGCCATTTATTCCATGGCACTTTACATATGAACGGGGCAAATATAGACAAGTACAATAAACATGAGTAAAACAAGGCACACATAAGTACAGGAGGACAGAGGACCATGCCTGCAAGGGCTCACAGTCTGCAGGGGATGGGTGAGGATACACTAGGAGAGGGTAGAGCTGGTCATGTGGCGGTTCAGTAGACTGAGGATCACTGCAGGTTGTAGTCTTGTCGGAAGAGGTGGGCCTTCAGGTTCCTTTTGAAGGTTTCCGTGGTAGGCGAGAGCCTGACGTGTTGGGGTAGAGAATTCCAGAGTATAGGGGAAGCACGGGAGAAATCTTGGATGCGCTTGTGGGAAGAAGAGATGAGAGAGGAGTAGAGAAGGAGATCATGAGACGATCAAAGGTTGCGTGTAGGTAGGTACCGGGAGACCATGTCACAGATGTATGGAGGAGATAGGTTGTGAATGGCTTTGTATGTCATTGTTAGTGTTTTGAACTGGAGTCTCTGGGCGATAGGAAGCCAATGAAGGGCCAGGCAGAGAGCAGAGGCTGGGGAATAGCAGGGAGACAGGGGGATTAGTCGGGCAGCAGAGTTTAGGATGGATTGGAGTGGTGCCAGAGTGCTAGAGGGGAGGCCAGAGAGTAGGAGGTTGCAGTAGTTGAGGCGGGAGATGATAAGGGCATGTACTAGGGTTTTGTGGTTTCATGGTCAAGGAATGCACGGATTCGGGAAATGTTTTTGAGTTGGAATCGGCAGGAGGAGGCAAGGGCTTGGATATGTGGCTTGAAAGAGAGGGTAGAGTCAAGGATCACCCTGAGGCACCGAGCATGCGGGACCGGGGAAAGTGAGCAGCTATTGACATTGATGGATAGGTAGGGTGGAGGGGTAAAGTGAGGTGAGGGAAAGATGATGAATTCTGTTTTGTTCATGTTCAGTTTTAGAAAGCGAGCAGAAAAGAAAGATGAAATAACAGACAGACATTGTGGGATTTTGGTCAGTAAGGAGGTGAGGTCAGGTCCAGATATGTAGATCTGCTTGTCGTCAGCGTAGAGATGATATTGTAAACCGTGGGATTCTATGAGCTGTCCCAGGCTGAAGGTGTAGATGGAGAAGAGTAGGGGTCCTAGAACTGAGCCTTGGGGAACACCGACAGACAGGGGGCGAGATGAGGATGTGGTGTGGGAGAGGGAGACCCTGAATGTCCGGTCTGTTAGATATGATGAGATCCAGGATAGGACCATGTCTGCGATGCCAAGAGATGAGAGAATCTGTAACAGGAGGGAGTGGTCCACAGTGTCGAAGGCAGAAGACAGGTCCAGGAGGAGGAGGACAGAGTACTGTCGCTTGCTCTTGGCGGTTAGTAGGTCATTGGTCACTTTAATTAGGGTAGTTTCAGTTGAGTGATGTGATCGGAAGCCAGATTGTAACCAGTCAAAAGGGAGCAGGATGAAAGGTGGGAGAACAGTTCAAGATGGACATGCTGTTCCAGTAGTTTTGAGGCATAAGGGAGAAGGGATATTGGGCAATAGCTGGACACAGAGGATGGGTCGAGGGAGGGTTTTTTGAGGATAGGTGTGATTGATGCATGTTTGAAGGATGAAGGGAAGACACCGTTTGTAAGTGAGAGGTTGAAGAGTTGTGTTAGGGTTGTGATGAAGACTTTTGCAAGGTTAGAGATGAGGTGGGATGGGAGCGGGTAAGCGTGCAAGTCGTGAGATGTGATCTTGACAGAAGAGTGGAGAGCTGATCATCTGTCATGGTGGAGAAGCTGGCTTTGGAACAACAGGGCTGACAAGTCAAGAGGAGGGGTATTGGGGGCTGTGGGCCAAAGCTTTGTCTGATGTTATCGATTTTCTGCATAAAGAAAGAGGCAAAGTCTTCAGCAGAAATGAGAGGAGAGGGAGGAGGTGCTGGGGGACGGAGTAGAGAATTGAAAGTGTTGAAGGGCTGTTTAGGGTTGTGAGTCAGGGAGGATATGAGAGATGAGAAGTGGGTTTGTTTTGAGCCAATGAGAGTAAACTTGAAGCTGGTGAGGGACTGCTTGTATGCGATAAAGTGCTCAGCAGGATGAGATCTCTTTCATCTCTGCTCAGTGACCCTGGAAGCCTGTCTCAGTTCTTTGGTCAGCCTGGTCAGCCAGGGCTGCCTGTTGATTGTACAAGTTTTGATATGCGTGAGGGGGGTGACCAAATCAAGTGCTGCTGTTATTGTGGTGTTATAAAAAGTGGCAGCAGCATCTGTGTCATAGAAGGAAGCTATGTCTGTAAGAGGGAGAAGGGACTCAGAGAGTGATTGTAAGTTGAGGTGTTTGAGATTTCTGCGAGGGTGAGTGAATTTGTGCAGTGGGGGTTGCGCACTAGGAGATGAGAGGGAAGAGAATGTCAGTAGGTTGTGGTCAGACAGGGGGAGGAGTGAGTTAGTGCGATTAGTAAGGGAACAGAGGCGGGTGAAGATCAGGTCCAGCGTGTGGCCATCTTTGTGGGTGGCTGCAGATGACCATTGAGTGAGACCAAAGGAGGCAGTGAGCGATAAAAGTTTAGAGGCGGCTGAGGTGGAAGTGTCAATGGGGATATTGAAGTCACTCATGATGATAGTGGGGATGTCGGCTGAGAGGAAATGAAGCAGCCAGGTGGTGAAGTGGTCAAGAAAGGTGGAGATGGCTAGTTCTGGGGGGCGGTAGATGACAGCCAGCTGGAGGTTGGAGGGGTGTAGATGCAGATGGAGTGCACCTCAAACGAGGGAAGAGTAGTGGAGGGTGGTAGTGGAATTGGGGTAAAGGAGCAGGTATCGGACAGGGGCAAGACAACTCCTCCACCACGTTTGGTGCTGGGGTGAGGGGTGTGAGAGAGATAGAGTCCGCCATAAGAAAGCGCAGCTGGAGAGGCTGAGTCAGAGGGGGTGAGCCAGGTTTCAGTGATGCCAAGGAAGGATAGTTTGTTGGTGATGAAGAGGTCATGGATAAATGACAGTTTATTGCAGACAGAGCGTGAGTTCCATAGTGCTCCAGGTAAGGAGACCGGGGAGTGGGGGCTGGATGAATGGGTATGAGGTTACCGTGGTTGCGAAGACGTGTAGAGGATTGTGGCATGGGATTAGAAATGAGTGCGGGGATGTGATGAGGGGGGCCAGGATTAGGGGATATGTCGCCAGAGATGAGGAGTAGCAGACAGAGCGTTAGAAGGTGTGAGCAGGATAGGACATGATGGGGCCGTGTGTGTCTGGAGAGAAAGGATTGTATGTGGAGGAACAGTTCTGTGGAGGAGGTGAGGTGGCTGGGGAGGATGGAGGAAGAAATGACTAGTTCTTTACTGGGTGGAGGGATTACAGGAGATAGGAAGAAATAAAGTAGTATGGGGGTGAATGTTAAAATAAATATTATAGTAGTTTTCTATTCCTTTACCTTCCAGTCAATTCCAGTCCAATTCTAGTCTAATTCAGAGTAATTAAAAATCTGTAATTTGAAAGATGGTCAGACACGTCTGGTCAGACTCATGGCTTTGAATTTATGTGCACCTAAGGGCTCACAGCTGAGAAGGGATGTGGGCGTGTGTGTCCAGAGCCCATGTTCACAGTTAAGCCATGTCATAAAGAGGGGGAGGGGTAGATTGACCACTCAGGTATGCAAGGGAGGAGTAAGAAGAGGGAAGTACATATGGATAGAAAATAATGGGTAAGCAAAGAATACCAGGTGGAGATTATATGCACTTCATATAGACAAACAAAGCAGGAAAGCTGAGTAGATGAGCAGCATACCTGTGGGTGGACAAAACAGCTTGATTAGATGATACAGGTGGTGGTGATGAGGATGATGATAATACAGCAGTGATGAATGGGTAAATGCTTCATGGAATTCTAGTCTAATTCAGAGTAATTAAAAATCTGTAATTTGAAAGATGGAATTTGAAAGATTGTCAGACACGTCTGGTCAGACTCATGGCTTTGAATTTATTAAATATTTAGTGGCCACTTAAGAAGCATTATTGGGGCACTCAAAGTAGTATGACCACCAACATGGGGCCGCCGATTACAGTCATGAATATGCGGCTCCCCCTCCCATAGGGGTGGAGCCGCATATTCATTACTGTAAATGAGCGGCCCCACGTGACCGCTCATACAGTAGAAGGTGCGGCCAGGAAAGGAAGCAGCGCCAGCGAGGGAGCCGGGTGAGTATTTTAATAACAGCGGGGGAAGGGGGGGGACATGGATCTTTATTTTAAACATGAGAAACAAAAAAAAAGGATTATTCATATCTTCTCTACAGCAAACGCTGCTGCAGAGAAGTTATGAATGGCAGCTTCAGCACCAGATGCAGGGGACAGCGCTTATCTCTAGCGCTGTCTCCTGCACGGTGCGTGTGGTACCCAGTCGGCACACGGGCAGCACACGTGTGCCGCACGTGTGCCACACTGATGTGCCACAGAAACACACGGGCACACGGACACGGATAATTCCGGTACTGATTTTTCCGGTACCGGAATTATCTGGACGTGTGGGACTGCCCTAACACAGTGTTGGGTTTAGTTGTGATCAGGGGTGGATTAAGGGTAGCCAGGGCCCCGTGCTGTTCACACACTGTGGGCCCCCCCCGGTCATGTGACGGGGGTCATGTGACGGGGGTCATGTGACGGGGGTCATAATATACCTGAACCAGATTATTCCAAAAAAATGGCTGGGCCCTACTCTACTGTAACCTATTAAATATTTGTTAAAATCTGCAATACAATTTAGGTATATTTTGACCAATAATATCACATACAAGGAACAAATACCACCGCACCATGACCAGACCACAAATTACAACCACAGTGATCGAATAATATCACATACAAGGAACAAATACCACCGCACCATGACCAGACCACAAATTACAACCACAGTGATCGAATAATATCACATACAAGGAACAAATACCACAGCACCATGTCAAGACCACATATTACCACTTGGTGACCAAATAGCACATACAAGGGACAAATACCACAACACCATTTCCAGACCACATATTACCACCACATAGTGACTGAATACTACAATACTGATCAGTAATAAAAAAAAACAAAAAAACACAATACTATCACCATAAGTGCCAGTATTCACAGGAGATCTGTACTTAGTATGCAGTGTCTGTGTAGAGGTAATACAGAGATCACTGGTGACATTATACACAGGACCTCTATATAGTATACAGTGTATAGTGTCAGTGTATAGGTAACACTGACTCACCAGTGACGTCTCTAGGTGAAGTCCTTCATCTTTCATCCAGCACAGACCGCCATCATTTCTTCCAGCCAGGGCTCGTTTCTGCAGGAAATAACACAGTTATATCGAGCTCCGCTTGCAGAACACATTACTTAATTTTTCACAACTTCTACATTACACCACATGAAGATAAAATGGCGATATGGTGTCACTCTGCACAGTAACAGGACCGCTCCCCCATTTAAAACAGTATACTCAAAAAATAAAATAAATACATCACTGCAGTAATAATATCCCTTAATTAGCCCCTATGGTAATAATATTCCCCACCCTGGCCCCGTGTGTCTCATTCCTGGCTCCAGCCATATGTTCTCCCATCCTGCACTCATGAGTATCCATTCTACACCATATGATCTCCCCATCCTGCCCCATCTGTCTCCATCGTATCCATCCTGCCCCGGGAAGAAAAACATTAGACTTGAACAAAGAAGACCCAGGAAAACATACTCAGATGGGAGGTAAGAACATTTCTAAAACAATCCACAGCGAGGAGATTGGAACAAAACAAAATCCTCTAAACTGCATGCTCGCAAACGCCAGAAGCCTGACAAACAAGATGGAAGAACTAGAAGCAGAAATATCTACAGGTAACTTTGACATAGTGGGAATAACCGAGACATGGTTAGATGAAAGCTATGACTGGGCAGTTAACTTACAGGGTTACAGTCTGTTTAGAAAGGATCGTAAAAATCGGAGAGGAGGAGGGGTTTGTCTCTATGTAAAGTCTTGTCTAAAGTCCACTTTAAGGGAGGATATTAGCGAAGGAAATGAGGATGTCGAGTCCATATGGGTCGAAATTCATGGAGGGAAAAATGGTAACAAAATTCTCATTGGGGTCTATTACAAACCCCCAAATATAACAGAAAGCATGGAAAGTCTACTTCTAAAGCAGATAGATGAAGCTGCAACCCATAATGAGGTCCTGGTTATGGGGGACTTTAACTACCCGGATATTAACTGGGAAACAGAAACCTGTGAAACCCATAAAGGCAACAGGTTTCTGCTAATAACCAAGAAAAATTATCTTTCACAATTGGTGCAGAATCCAACCAGAGGAGCAGCACTTTTAGACCTAATACTATCTAATAGACCTGACAGAATAACAAATCTGCAGGTGGTCGGGCATCTAGGAAATAGCGACCACAATATTGTACAGTTTCACCTGTCTTTCACTAGGGGGACTTGTCAGGGAGTCACAAAAACACTGAACTTTAGGAAGGCAAAGTTTGACCAGCTTAGAGATGCCCTTAATCTGGTAGACTGGGACAATATCCTCAGAAATAAGAATACAGATAATAAATGGGAAATGTTTAAGAACATCCTAAATAGGCACTGTAAGCGGTTTATACCTTGTGGGAATAAAAGGACTAGAAATAGGAAAAACCCAATGTGGCTAAACAAAGAAGTAAGACAGGCAATTAACAGTAAAAAGAAAGCATTTGCACTACTAAAGCAGGATGGCACCATTGAAGCTCTAAAAAACTATAGGGAGAAAAATACTTTATCTAAAAAACTAATTAAAGCTGCCAAAAAGGAAACAGAGAAGCACATTGCTAAGGAGAGTAAAACTAATCCCAAACTGTTCTTCAACTATATCAATAGTAAAAGAATAAAAACTGAACTAATGTTGTTGGAGCATAATTATGACATGGTGGGGATATCTGAAACGTGGCTGGATGAGAGCCATGACTGGGCTGTTAACTTGCAGGGCTATAGCCTGTTCAGAAATGACCGTACAGATAAGCGAGGGGGAGGGGTGTGTCTATATGTAAAATCATCCTTAAAACCCATCCTGCGCGATAATATAGGTGAATTTAATGAAAATGTAGAATCCCTGTGGGTGGAGATAAGGGGAGGGGGAAAAAATAATAAATTACTGATAGGGGTTTGTTATAAATCTCCAAAAATAATGGAAGCAATGGAGAATATCCTCGTAAAGCAAATAGATGAAGCTGCGACTCAAGGAGAAGTCATTATTATGGGGGACTTCAACTACCCTGAAATAGATTGGGGAACAGAAACCTGCAGTTCCAGCAAAGGTAATCGGTTTTTGACAATTATGAGAGACAATTACCTTTCACAACTGGTTCAGGACCCAACAAGAAGGGGGGCACTGCTAGACCTAATATTAACCAACAGGCCAGACCGCATATCAAATATAAGGGTTGGGGGTCACTTGGGAAATAGCGATCACAAAATAATAAGTTTTCATGTATCCTTTAAAAAGATGTGTAGTAGAGGGGTTACAAGGACACTAAACTTCAGGAGGGCAAATTTCAAACGGATGAGAGAGGATCTTGGTGCAATTAACTGGGACGATATCCTGAGACACAAAAATACACAGAGAAAATGGGATACGTTTATTAGCATCCTGGATAGGACCTGTGCACAGTATATACCGTATGGGAATAAACATATTAGAAATAGGAGGAAACCAATATGGCTAAATAGAGCTGTAAGGGGCGCAATAAGGGACAAAAAGAAAGCATTTAGAGAATTAAAGGAAGTAGGTAGCGAGGAGGCATTAAATAAATACAGAAAATTAAATAAATTCTGTAAAAAGCAAATCAAGGCAGCAAAGATTGAGACAGAGAGACTCATTGCCAGAGAGAGTAAAAATAATCCTAAAATATTCTTTAACTACATAAATAGTAAGAAACTAAAAAATGATAGTGTTGGCCCCCTTAAAAATAGTCTGGGTGAGATGGTGGATGAGGATGAGGAAAAAGCCAATATGCTAAATGACTTTTTTTCATCAGTATTTACACAAGAAAATCCCATGGCAGACAAAATGTCTAGTGATAAAAATTCCCAATTAAATGTCACCTGCTTAACCCAGCAGGAAGTGCGGCGGCGTCTAAAAATCACTAAAATTGACAAATCTCCGGGCCCGGATGGGATACACCCTCGAGTACTGCAGGAATTAAGTACAGTCATTGATAGACCATTATTTTTAATCTTTAAAGACTCCATAATAACAGGGTTTGTGCCACAGGACTGGCGTATAGCAAATGTGGTGCCAATATTCAAAAAGGGAACAAAAACTGAACTCGGAAACTATAGGCCAGTAAGCTTAACCTCTACTGTGGGTAAAATCCTGGAGGGCATTCTAAGGGACGCTATACTGGAGTATCTGAAGAGGAATAACCTCATGACCCAGTATCAGCACGGGTTTACTAGGGACCGTTCATGTCAGACTAATTTGATCAGTTTCTATGAAGAGGTAAGTTCCGGATTGGACCAAGGGAACCCAGTGGATGTAGTGTATATGGACTTTTCAAAAGCTTTTGATACGGTGCCACACAAAAGGTTGATACATAAAATGAGAATAATGGGGATAGGGGAAAATATGTGCAAGTGGGTTGAGAGCTGGCTCAGGGATAGGAAACAAAGGGTGGTTATTAATGGAGCACACTCGGACTGGGTAGCGGTTAGCAGTGGGGTACCACAGGGGTCAGTATTGGGCCCTCTTCTTTTTAACATATTTATTAATGACCTTGTAGGGGGCATTCAGAGTAGAATTTCAATATTTGCAGATGACACTAAACTCTGCAGGGTAATCAATACAGAGGAGGACAATTTTATACTACAGGATGATTTATGTAAACTAGAAGCTTGGGCTGATACATGGCAAATGAGCTTTAATGGGGATAAATGTAAGGTCATGCACTTGGGTAGAAGTAATAAGATGTATAATTATGTGCTTAATTCTAAAACTCTGGGCAAAACCGTCAATGAAAAAGACCTGGGTGTATGGGTGGATGACAAACTTAAATTCAGTGGCCAGTGTCAGGCAGCTGCTACAAAGGCAAATAAAATAATGGGATGCATTAAAAGAGGCATAGATGCTCATGAGGAGAATATAATTTTACCTCTATACAAGTCACTAGTTCGACCACACTTAGAATACTGTGCACAGTTCTGGTCTCCGGTGTATAAGAAAGACATAGCTGAACTGGAGCGGGTGCAGAGAAGAGCGACCAAGGTTATTAGAGGACTGGGGGGTCTGCAATACCAAGATAGGTTATTACACTTGGGGCTATTTAGTTTGGAAAAACGAAGACTAAGGGGTGATCTCATTTTAATGTATAAATATATGAGGAGACAGTACAAAGACCTTTCTGATGATCTTTTTAATCATAGACCTGAAACAGGGACAAGGGGGCATCCTCTGCGGTTGGAGGAAAAAAGGTTTAAGCATAATAACAGACATGGATTCTTTACTGTAAGAGCAGTGAGACTATGGAACTCTCTGCCATGTGATGTTGTAATGAGTGATTCGTTACTTAAATTTAAGAGGGGACTGGATACCTTTCTGGAAAAGTATAATGTTACAGGGTATATACACTAGATTCCTTGATAGGGCGTTGATCCAGGGAACTAGTCTGATTGCCGTATGTGGAGTCGGGAAGGAATTTTTTTCCCCAATGTGGAGCTTACTCTTTGCACATGGGGTTTTTTTGCCTTCCTCTGGATCAACATGTTAGGGCATGTTAGGTTAGGCTATGGGTTGAACTAGATGGACATATAGTCTTCCTTCAACCTTAATAACTATGTAACTATGTATGAAAATGTAGGCCCCTTAAAAAATAGTGAGGAAAGAATGGTTGTAGATGACGAGGAAAAAGCTAACATATTAAACACCTTCTTCTCCACGGTATTCACGGTGGAAAATGAAATGCTAGGTGAAATCCCAAGAAACAATGAAAACCCTATATTAAGGGTCACCAATCTAACCCAAGAAGAGGTGCGAAATCGGCTAAATAAGATTAAAATAGATAAATCTCCGGGTCCGGATGGCATACACCCACGAGTACTAAGAGAACTAAGTAATGTAATAGATAAACCATTATTTCTTATTTTTAGGGACTCTATAGCGACAGGGTCTGTTCCGCAGGATTGGCGCATAGCAAATGTGGTGCCAATATTCAAAAAGGGCTCTAAAAGTGAACCTGGAAATTATAGGCCAGTAAGTCTAACCTCTATTGTTGGTAAAATATTTGAAGGGTTTCTGAGGGATGTTATTCTGGATTATCTCAATGAGAATAACTGTTTAACTCCATATCAGCATGGGTTTATGAGAAATCGCTCCTGTCAAACCAATCTAATCAGTTTTTATGAAGAGGTAAGCTATAGGCTGGACCACGGTGAGTCATTGGACGTGGTATATCTCGATTTTTCCAAAGCGTTTGATACCGTGCCGCACAAGAGGTTGGTACACAAAATGAGAATGCTTGGTCTGGGGGAAAATGTGTGTAAATGGGTTAGTAACTGGCTTAGTGATAGAAAGCAGAGGGTGGTTATAAATGGTATAGTCTCTAACTGGGTCGCTGTGACCAGTGGGGACCGCAGGGGTCGGTATTGGGACCTGTTCTCTTCAACATATTCATTAATGATCTGGTAGAAGGTTTACACAGTAAAATATCGATATTTGCAGATGATACAAAACTATGTAAAGCAGTTAATACAAGAGAAGATAGTATTCTGCTACAGATGGATCTGGATAAGTTGGAAACTTGGGCTGAAAGGTGGCAGATGAGGTTTAACAATGATAAATGTAAGGTTATACACATGGGAAGAAGGAATCAATATCACCATTACACACTGAATGGGAAACCACTGGGTAAATCTGACAGGGAGAAGGACTTGGGGATCCTAGTTAATGACAAACTTACCTGGAGCAGCCAGTGCCAGGCAGCAGCTGCCAAGGCAAACAGGATCATGGGGTGCATTAAAAGAGGTCTGGATACACATGATGAGAGCATTATACTGCCTCTGTACAAATCCCTAGTTAGACCGCACATGGAGTACTGTGTCCAGTTTTGGGCACCGGTGCTCAGGAAGGATATAATGGAACTAGAGAGAGTACAAAGGAGGGCAACAAAATTAATAAAGGGGATGGGAGAACTACAATACCCAGATAGATTAGCGAAATTAGGATTATTTAGTCTAGAAAAAAGACGACTGCGGGGCGATCTAATAACCATGTATAAGTATATAAGGGGACAATACAAATATCTCGCTGAGGATCTGTTTATACCAAGGAAGGTGACGGGCACAAGGGGGCATTCTTTGCGTCTGGAGGAGAGAAGGTTTTTCCACCAACATAGAAGAGGATTCTTTACTGTTAGGGCCGTGAGAATCTGGAATTGCTTGCCTGAGGAGGTGGTGATGGCGAACTCAGTCGAGGGGTTCAAGAGAGGCCTGGATGTCTTCCTGGAGCAGAACAATATTGTATCATACAATTAGGTTCTGTAGAAGGACGTAGATCTGGGGATTTATCATGATGGAATATAGGCTGAACTGGATGGACAAATGTCTTTTTTCGGCCTTACTAACTATGTTACTATGTTACTATGATCCAATCCTGCCCCATGTCTCCAATCATGCCCCGTGTCTACATTCTGCCCATTCCTCCAGTCCTGCCCCCAGTGTGTCCAGCATATTACCCCCAGTGTGTCCAGCATATTACCCCCAGTGTGTCCAGCAATCTGCCCCAGTATGTCCAGCATATTGCCCCCAGACAGTGTGTCCAGCAATCTGCCCCAGTGTGTCCAGCATATTACCACCAGTGTGTCCAGCAATCTGGCCCAGTGTCTCCAGCATTGCCCCAGTGTGTCCAGCAATCATCTGCCCCAGTGTGTCCAGCATATTGCCCCCAGTGTGTCCAGCAATCTGCCCCACTGTCTCCAGCAATCTGCCCCACTGTCTCCAGCAATCTGCCCCACTGTCTCCAGCAATCTGCCCCACTGTCTCCAGCAATCTGCCCCACTGTCTCCAGCATTGCCCCCAGTGTGTCCTCCAGCATTGCCCCCCAGTGTGTCCTCCAGCATTGCCCCCAGTGTGTCTTCCAGCATTGCCCCCCAGTGTGTCCTCCAGCATTGCCCCCAGTGTGTCCTCCAGCATTGCCCCCCAGTGTGTCCTCCAGCATTGACCCCCAGTGTGTCCAGCATATTGCCCCCAGACAGTGTGTCCAGAAATCTGCCCCAGTCTGTCCAGCATATTACCCCCAGTGTCTCCAGCAATCTGCCCCAGTGTCTCCAGCAATCTGCCCCACTGTCTCCAACAATCTGCCCCACTGTCTCCAGCAATCTGCCCCACTATCTCCAGCAATCTGCCCCACTATCTCCAGCAATCTGCCCCACTATCTCCAGCAATCTGCCCCACTGTCTCCAGCAATCTGCCCCAGTGTCTCCAGCATTGCCCCACTGTCCCCAGCATTGCCCCACTGTCTCCAGCAGTGCCCCACTGTCTCCAGCAATCTGAACCACTGTCTCCAGCATTGCCCCCAGTGTGTCCTCCAATCTGCCCCAGTGTCTCCAGCATTGCCCCCCAAAAAAACAAAACAAAAAAAAAAAACAAGCAGTCTCCTCACCTGCTCCCTGCAGCAGCGCACACTCGCCGGCGACTGACAATGACGTCAGACGCCGGCGACATGTGCGCTGCGGCCGACATCAGCCGCCAGCCTCCAATTGGCTGGCGGCTGTTGTTGTTAACTATTGATGTGCGGGCGCGCGCGGGCAGTCACAGAGGATTATCAGAGGGTTAATCTGCGGTAGCCCAGGGCCCCCCCAGACCACTGGGCCCTGGGCTACCGCCCATATTGACCCTCTGATAATCCGCCCCTGGTTGTGATGTCTAGAAAACAGGGTCCCGGCATCTCTAGAACGTCATGCGGTTCCCCTGTTATTTACAGACTATTAACTTTCAAAAGTGGCCCAAGGGAAAGCCATTGTAGCTGCAGCATAGAAGCCCCTGACCATTACTCCCCAGCACCCAGGCAATTAGGAAGCCTCCCTGGGAGCAATACTCTGTTTCCCTGTAGTGATCACTACCATTCCCCTGGTTTTAACTGTAAAGAATCGAGACAAATATCTAATATTCCAGAAAACTGAGAAGTTTTTACTATGGAGAAGAAACTTTTCTTATTGTGAAATCCAATGATTGGGGCATTATGTAGATGGAGCTTCATGATGTTATGTTACAGATTCAAATCCAACCTTTTCTGAAAGTTTAATCTTTGAAATGAAACCTGAAGCCGAGTATAAATCCCACCAGTCGGCTCCACATCATTATTCACGGCGGCGCTCCAGCTCTGTTGCGCCTCAGCTGCAGAGATTGTTCTTTCTCTTTTCACATTCTTATAATGCTTAAGAGCCTTAAGATTTACCGTGAGTTCATTTGGGGTCACAAAACGTTGATGACTAATTACACGAGATTTACACACGGATATAATATGATCAGCGCTCCTAGATTCTCCTTATTGGCAGATGTGATGCCACGCAGGTCCTGCTCAGGGGCGGAACTACTCATAAAAGTGGCAACTCCTCCGAGGAGCTTATTGTGGCATTGAGGAGTAAACGTCTGAGATGGACAGGCTGGAATGGTCATCTGCGATGCTCTGCAGTATGTGCCCAGCTGTCCCCACTATCAATGCTCTGCAGTATGTGCCCCGCTGTCCCCACTATCGATGCTCTGCAGTATGTGCCCAGCTGCCCCCACTATCGATGCTCTGCAGTATGTGCCCAGCTGTCCCCACTATCAATGCTCTGCAGTATGTGCCCGCTGTCCCCACTATCGATGCTCTGCAGTATGTGCCCAGCTGTCCCCACTATCGATGCTCTGCAGTATGTGCCCAGCTGTCCCCACTATCAATGCTCTGCAGTATGTGCCCAGCTGTCCCCACTATCAATGCTCTGCAGTATGTGCCCCGCTGTCCCCACTATCAATGCTCTGCAGTATGTGCCCAGCTGTCCCCATTATCGATGCTCTGCAGTATGTGCCCCGCTGTCCCCACTATCGATGCTCTGCAGTATGTGCCCAGCTGTCCCCACTATCGATGCTCTGCAGTATGTGCCCCGCTGTCCCCACTATCGATGCTCTGCAGTATGTGCCCAGCTGTCCCCACTATCAATGCTCTGCAGTATGTGCCCAGCTGTCCCCACTATCAATGCTCTGCAGTATGTGCCCCGCTGTCCCCACTATCAATGCTCTGCAGTATGTGCCCAGCTGTCCCCACTATCAATGCTCTGCAGTATGTGCCCCGCTGTCCCCACTATCGATGCTCTGCAGTATGTGCCCAGCTGTCCCCACTATCGATGCTCTGCAGTATGTGCCCAGCTGTCCCCACTATCAATGCTCTGCAGTATGTGCCCAGCTGTCCCCACTATCAATGCTCTGCAGTATGTGCCCCGCTGTCCCCACTATCAATGCTCTGCAGTATGTGCCCAGCTGTCCCCACTATCGATGCTCTGCAGTATGTGCCCAGCTGTCCCCACTATCGATGCTCTGCAGTATGTGCCCAGCTGTCCCCACTATCAATGCTCTGCAGTATGTGCCCAGCTGTCCCCACTATCAATGCTCTGCAGTATGTGCCCCGCTGTCCCCACTATCAATGCTCTGCAGTATGTGCCCAGCTGTCCCCACTATCGATGCTCTGCAGTATGTGCCCAGCTGTCCCCACTATCAATGCTCTGCAGTATGTGCCCCGCTGTCTCCACTATCAATGCTCTGCAGTATGTGCCCAGCTGCCCCCACTATCAATGCTCTGCAGTATGTGCCCAGCTGTCCCCACTATCGATGCTCTGCAGTATGTGCCCAGCTGTCCCCACTATCGATGCTCTGCAGTATGTGCCCAGCTGTCCCCACCATGGATGCTCTGCAGTATGTGCCCAGCTGTCCCCACTATCGATGCTCTGCAGTATGTGCCCAGCTGCCCCCACTATCGATGCTCTGCAGTATGTGCCCAGCTGTCCCCACTATCAATGCTCTGCAGTATGTGCCCAGCTGTCCCCACTATCGATGCTCTGCAGTATGTGCCCAGCTGCCCCCACTATCGATGCTCTGCAGTATGTGCCCAGCTGTCCCCACTATCAATGCTCTGCAGTATGTGCCCAGCTGTCCCCACTATCAATGCTCTGCAGTATGTGCCCCGCTGTCCCCACTATCGATGCTCTGCAGTATGTGCCCCGCTGTCCCCACTATCAATGCTCTGCAGTATGTGCCCAGCTGTCCCCACTATCAATGCTCTGCAGTATGTGCCCCGCTGTCCCCACTATCAATGCTCTGCAGTATGTGCCCAGCTGCCCCCACTATCAATGCTCTGCAGTATGTGCCCAGCTGTCCCCACTATCGATGCTCTGCAGTATGTGCCCAGCTGTCCCCACTATCCATGCTCTGCAGTATGTGCCCCGCTGTCCCCACTATCAATGCTCTGCAGTATGTGCCCAGCTGCCCCCACTATCGATGCTCTGCAGTATGTGCCCAGCTGTCCCCACCATGGATGCTCTGCAGTATGTGCCCAGCTGTCCCCACTATCGATGCTCTGCAGTATGTGCCCAGCTGGCCCCACTATCGATGCTCTGCAGTATGTGCCCAGCTGTCCCCACTATCGATGCTCTGCAGTATGTGCCCAGCTGCCCCCACTATCGATGCTCTGCAGTATGTGCCCAGCTGTCCCCACTATCAATGCTCTGCAGTATGTGCCCCGCTGTCCCCACTATCAATGCTCTGCAGTATGTGCCCAGCTGTCCCCACTATCAATGCTCTGCAGTATGTGCCCCGCTGTCCCCACTATCAATGCTCTGCAGTATGTGCCCAGCTGCCCCCACTATCAATGCTCTGCAGTATGTGCCCAGCTGTCCCCACTATCGATGCTCTGCAGTATGTGCCCAGCTGTCCCCACTATCAATGCTCTGCAGTATGTGCCCCGCTGTCCCCACTATCAATGCTCTGCAGTATGTGCCCAGCTGCCCCCACTATCGATGCTCTGCAGTATGTGCCCAGCTGTCCCCACCATGGATGCTCTGCAGTATGTGCCCAGCTGTCCCCACTATCGATGCTCTGCAGTATGTGCCCAGCTGGCCCCACTATCGATGCTCTGCAGTATGTGCCCAGCTGTCCCCACTATCGATGCTCTGCAGTATGTGCCCAGCTGCCCCCACTATCGATGCTCTGCAGTATGTGCCCAGCTGTCCCCACTATCAATGCTCTGCAGTATGTGCCCCGCTGTCCCCACTATCAATGCTCTGCAGTATGTGCCCAGCTGTCCCCACTATCGATGCTCTGCAGTATGTGCCCAGCTGTCCCCATTATCGATGCTCTGCAGTATGTGCCCAGCTGTCCCCATTATCGATGCTCTGCAGTATGTGCCCAGCTGTCCCCACTATCGATGCTCTGCAGTATGTGCCCAGCTGTCCCCACTATCGATGCTCTGCAGTATGTGCCCAGCTGTCCCCACCATGGATGCTCTGCAGTATGTGCCCAGCTGTCCCCACTATCAATGCTCTGCAGTATGTGCCCAGCTGTCCCCACTATCGATGCTCTGCAGTATGTGCCCAGCTGTCCCCACTATCGATGCTCTGCAGTATGTGCCCAGCTGTCCCCACTATCAATGCTCTGCAGTATGTGCCCAGCTGTCCCCACTATCGATGCTCTGCAGTATGTGCCCCGCTGTCCCCACTATCGATGCTCTGCAGTATGTGCCCAGCTGTCCCCACTATCGATGCTCTGCAGTATGTGCCCAGCTGTCCCCACTATCGATGCTCTGCAGTATGTGCCCAGCTGTCCCCACTATCGATGCTCTGCAGTATGTGCCCAGCTGTCCCCACTATCGATGCTCTGCAGTATGTGCCCAGCTGTCCCCACTATCGATGCTCTGCAGTATGTGTCCAGCTGTCCCCACTATCGATGCTCTGCAGTATGTGCCCAGCTGTCCCCACTATCGATGCTCTGCAGTATGTGCCCAGCTGTCCCCACTATCGATGCTCTGCAGTATGTGCCCAGCTGTCCCCACTATCGATGCTCTGCAGTATGTGCCCAGCTGTCCCCACTATCGATGCTCTGCAGTATGTGTCCAGCTGTCCCCACTATCGATGCTCTGCAGTATGTGCCCAGCTGTCCCCACTATCGATGATCTGCAGTATGTGCCCCGCTGTCCCCAATATCGATGATCTGCAGTATGTGCCCCGCTGTCCCCAATATCGATGCTCTGCAGTATGTGCCCAGCTGTCCCCACTATCGATGCTCTGCAGTATGTGCCCAGCTGTCCCCACTATCGATGCTCTGCAGTATGTGCCCCGCTGTCCCCACTATCGATGCTCTGCAGTATGTGCCCCGCTGTCCCCACTATCGATGCTCTGCAGTATGTGCCCAGCTGTCCCCACTATCGATGCTCTGCAGTATGTGCCCCGCTGTCCCCACTATCGATGCTCTGCAGTATGTGCCCAGCTGTCCCCACTATCGATGCTCTGCAGTATGTGCCCCGCTGTCCCCACTATCGATGCTCTGCAGTATGTGCCCCGCTGTCCCCACTATCGATGCTCTGCAGTATGTGCCCCGCTGTCCCCACTATCAATGCTCTGCAGTATGTGCCCAGCTGTCCCCACTATCGATGCTCTGCAGTATGTGCCCCGCTGTCCCCACTATCGATGCTCTGCAGTATGTGCCCCGCTGTCCCCACTATCGATGCTCTGCAGTATGTGCCCCGCTGCCCCCACTATCGATGCTCTGCAGTATGTGCCCAGCTGCCCCCACTATCAATGCTCTGCAGTATGTGCCCAGCTGTCCCCACTATCGATGCTCTGCAGTATGTGCCCCGCTGTCCCCACTATCGATGCTCTGCAGTATGTGCCCCGCTGTCCCCAATATCGATGCTCTGCAGTATGTGCCCCGCTGTCCCCACTATCGATGCTCTGCAGTATGTGCCCCGCTGTCCCCACTATCGATGCTCTGCAGTATGTGCCCCGCTGTCCCCACTATCGATGCTCTGCAGTATGTGCCCAGCTGCCCCCACTATCGATGCTCTGCAGTATGTGCCCAGATGTCCCCACTATCGATGCTCTGCAGTATGTGCCCAGCTGTCCCCATTATCGATGCTCTGCAGTATGTGCCCAGCTGTCCCCACTATCGATGCTCTGCAGTATGTGCCCAGCTGTCCCCACTATCGATGCTCTGCAGTATGTGCCCCGCTGTCCCCACTATCGATGCTCTGCAGTATGTGCCCCGCTGTCCCCACTATCGATGCTCTGCAGTATGTGCCCAGCTGTCCCCACTATCGATGCTCTGCAGTATGTGCCCAGCTGTCCCCACTATCGATGCTCTGCAGCATGTGCCCCGCTGTCCCCACTATCGATGCTCTGCAGCATGTGCCCAGCTGTCCCCACTATCGATGCTCTGCAGCATGTGCCCAGCTGCCCCCACTATCGATGCTCTGCAGCATGTGCCCAGCTGTCCCCACTATCGATGCTCTGCAGTATGTGCCCAGCTGTCCCCACTATCGATGCTCTGCAGTATGTGCCCAGCTGTCCCCACTATCGATGCTCTGCAGTATGTGCCCAGCTGTCCCCACTATCGATGCTCTGCAGTATGTGCCCAGCTGTCCCCACTATCGATGCTCTGCAGTATGTGCCCAGCTGTCCCCACTATCGATGCTCTGCAGTATGTGCCCAGCTGTCCCCACTATCGATGCTCTGCAGTATGTGCCCCGCTGTCCCCACTATCGATGCTCTGCAGTATGTGCCCAGCTGTCCCCACTATCGATGCTCTGCAGTATGTGCCCAGCTGTCCCCACTATCGATGCTCTGCAGTATGTGCCCCGCTGTCCCCACTATCGATGCTCTGCAGTATGTGCCCCGCTGTCCCCACTATCGATGCTCTGCAGTATGTGCCCAGCTGTCCCCACTATCGATGCTCTGCAGTATGTGCCCCGCTGTCCCCACTATCGATGCTCTGCAGTATGTGCCCAGCTGTCCCCACTATCGATGCTCTGCAGTATGTGCCCAGCTGTCCCCACTATCGATGCTCTGCAGTATGTGCCCAGCTGTCCCCACTATCGATGCTCTGCAGTATGTGCCCCGCTGTCCCCACTATCGATGCTCTGCAGTATGTGCCCGCTGTCCCCACTATCGATGCTCTGCAGTATGTGCCCAGCTGTCCCCACTATCGATGCTCTGCAGTATGTGCCCCGCTGTCCCCACTATCGATGCTCTGCAGTATGTGCCCAGCTGTCCCCACTATCGATGCTCTGCAGTATGTGTCCAGCTGTCCCCACTATCGATGCTCTGCAGTATGTGCCCCGCTGTCCCCACTATCGATGCTCTGCAGTATGTGCCCAGCTGTCCCCACTATCGATGCTCTGCAGAATGTGCCCAGCTGTCCCCACTATCGATGCTCTGCAGTATGTGCCCCGCTGTCCCCACTATCGATGCTCTGCAGTATGTGCCCAGCTGTCCCCACTATCGATGCTCTGCAGTATGTGCCCCGCTGTCCCCACTATCGATGCTCTGCAGTATGTGCCCAGCTGTCCCCACTATCGATGCTCTGCAGTATGTGCCCAGCTGTCCCCACTATCGATGCTCTGCAGTATGTGCCCCGCTGTCCCCACTATCGATGCTCTGCAGTATGTGCCCAGCTGTCCCCACTATCGATGCTCTGCAGTATGTGCCCAGCTGTCCCCACTATCGATGCTCTGCAGTATGTGCCCAGCTGTCCCCACTATCGATGCTCTGCAGTATGTGCCCCGCTGTCCCCACTATCGATGCTCTGCAGTATGTGCCCGCTGTCCCCATTATCGATGCTCTGCAGTATGTGCCCAGCTGTCCCCACTATCGATGCTCTGCAGTATGTGCCCAGCTGTCCCCACTATCGATGCTCTGCAGTATGTGTCCAGCTGTCCCCACTATCGATGCTCTGCAGTATGTGCCCCGCTGTCCCCACTATCGATGCTCTGCAGTATGTGCCCAGCTGTCCCCACTATCGATGCTCTGCAGAATGTGCCCAGCTGTCCCCACTATCGATGCTCTGCAGTATGTGCCCCGCTGTCCCCACTATCGATGCTCTGCAGTATGTGCCCAGCTGTCCCCACTATCGATGCTCTGCAGTATGTGCCCCGCTGTCCCCACTATCGATGCTCTGCAGTATGTGCCCAGCTGTCCCCACTATCGATGCTCTGCAGTATGTGCCCAGCTGTCCCCACTATCGATGCTCTGCAGTATGTGCCCCGCTGTCCCCATTATCGATGCTCTGCAGTATGTGCCCAGCTGTCCCCACTATCGATGCTCTGCAGTATGTGCCCAGCTGTCCCCACTATCGATGCTCTGCAGTATGTGTCCAGCTGTCCCCACTATCGATGCTCTGCAGTATGTGCCCAGCTGTCCCCACTATCGATGCTCTGCAGTATGTGCCCCGCTGTCCCCATTATCGATGCTCTGCAGTATGTGCCCAGCTGTCCCCACTATCGATGCTCTGCAGTATGTGCCCCGCTGTCCCCACTATCGATGCTCTGCAGTATGTGCCCAGCTGTCCCCACTATCGATGCTCTGCAGTATGTGCCCCGCTGTCCCCACTATCGATGCTCTGCAGTATGTGCCCAGCTGTCCCCATTATCGATGCTCTGCAGTATGTGCCCAGCTGTCCCCACTATCGATGCTCTGCAGTATGTGCCCAGCTGCCCCCACTATCGATGCTCTGCAGTATGTGCCCAGCTGTCCCCATTATCGATGCTCTGCAGTATGTGCCCAGCTGTCCCCATTATCGATGCTCTGCAGTATGTGCCCAGCTGTCCCCACTATCGATGCTCTGCAGTACGTGCCCAGCTGCCCCCACTATCGATGCTCTGCAGTATGTGCCCAGCTGTCCCCATTATCGATGCTCTGCAGTATGTGCCCAGCTGTCCCCATTATCGATGCTCTGCAGTATGTGCCCCGCTGTCCCCACTATCGATGCTCTGCAGTATGTGCCCAGCTGTCCCCATTATCGATGCTCTGCAGTATGTGCCCAGCTGTCCCCATTATCGATGCTCTGCAGTATGTGCCCCGCTGTCCCCACTATCGATGCTCTGCAGTATGTGCCCAGCTGTCCCCATTATCGATGCTCTGCAGTATGTGCCCAGCTGTCCCCACTATCGATGCTCTGCAGTATGTGCCCCGCTGTCCCCACTATCGATGCTCTGCAGTATGTGCCCAGCTGTCCCCACTATCGATGCTCTGTAGTATGTGCCCAGCTGTCCCCACTATCGATGCTCTGCAGTATGTGCCCCGCTGTCCCCACTATCGATGCTCTGCAGTATGTGCCCAGCTGTCCCCACTATCGATGCTCTGCAGTATGTGCCCAGCTGTCCCCACTATCGATGCTCTGCAGTATGTGCCCAGCTGTCCCCACTATCGATGCTCTGCAGTATGTGCCCAGCTGTCCCCATTATCGATGCTCTGCAGTATGTGCCCCGCTGTCCCCACTATCGATGCTCTGCAGTATGTGCCCAGCTGTCCCCACTATCGATGCTCTGCAGTATGTGCCCAGCTGTCCCCACTATCGATGCTCTGCAGTATGTGCCCAGCTGTCCCCATTATCGATGCTCTGCAGTATGTGCCCCGCTGTCCCCACTATCGATGCTCTGCAGTATGTGCCCAGCTGTCCCCATTATCGATGCTCTGCAGTATGTGCCCAGCTGGCCCCACTATCGATGCTCTGCAGTATGTGCCCAGCTGTCCCCACTATCGATGCTCTGCAGTATGTGCCCCGCTGTCCCCACTATCGATGCTCTGCAGTATGTGCCCAGCTGTCCCCCATTATCGATGCTCTGCAGTATGTGCCCAGCTGTCCCCACTATCGATGCTCTGCAGTATGTGCCCAGCTGTCCCCACTATCGATGCTCTGCAGTATGTGCCCAGCTGTCCCCACTATCGATGCTCTGCAGTATGTGCCCAGCTGTCCCCATTATCGATGCTCTGCAGTATGTGCCCCGCTGTCCCCACTATCGATGCTCTGCAGTATGTGCCCAGCTGTCCCCATTATCGATGCTCTGCAGTATGTGCCCAGCTGGCGCCACTATCGATGCTCTGCAGTATGTGCCCAGCTGTCCCCACTATCGATGCTCTGCAGTATGTGCCCCGCTGTCCCCACTATCGATGCTCTGCAGTATGTGCCCAGCTGTCCCCATTATCGATGCTCTGCAGTATGTGCCCAGCTGTCCCCACTATCGATGCTCTGCAGTATGTGCCCCGCTGTCCCCATTATCGATGCTCTGCAGTATGTGCCCAGCTGTCCCCACTATCGATGCTCTGCAGTATGTGCCCCGCTGTCCCCACTATCGATGCTCTGCAGTATGTGCCCAGCTGTCCCCATTATCGATGCTCTGCAGTATGTGCCCAGCTGTCCCCACTATCGATGCTCTGCAGTATGTGCCCAGCTGCCCCCACTATCGATGCTCTGCAGTATGTGCCCAGCTGTCCCCATTATCGATGCTCTGCAGTATGTGCCCAGCTGTCCCCATTATCGATGCTCTGCAGTATGTGCCCAGCTGTCCCCACTATCGATGCTCTGCAGTACGTGCCCAGCTGCCCCCACTATCGATGCTCTGCAGTATGTGCCCAGCTGTCCCCATTATCGATGCTCTGCAGTATGTGCCCAGCTGTCCCCATTATCGATGCTCTGCAGTATGTGCCCGCTGTCCCCACTATCGATGCTCTGCAGTATGTGCCCAGCTGTCCCCATTATCGATGCTCTGCAGTATGTGCCCAGCTGTCCCCATTATCGATGCTCTGCAGTATGTGCCCCCGCTGTCCCCACTATCGATGCTCTGCAGTATGTGCCCAGCTGTCCCCATTATCGATGCTCTGCAGTATGTGCCCAGCTGTCCCCACTATCGATGCTCTGCAGTATGTGCCCCGCTGTCCCCACTATCGATGCTCTGCAGTATGTGCCCAGCTGTCCCCACTATCGATGCTCTGCAGTATGTGCCCAGCTGTCCCCACTATCGATGCTCTGCAGTATGTGCCCAGCTGTCCCACTATCGATGCTCTGCAGTATGTGCCCCGCTGTCCCCACTATCGATGCTCTGCAGTATGTGCCCAGCTGTCCCCACTATCGATGCTCTGCAGTATGTGCCCAGCTGTCCCCACTATCGATGCTCTGCAGTATGTGCCCAGCTGTCCCCACTATCGATGCTCTGCAGTATGTGCCCAGCTGTCCCCATTATCGATGCTCTGCAGTATGTGCCCCGCTGTCCCCACTATCGATGCTCTGCAGTATGTGCCCAGCTGTCCCCATTATCGATGCTCTGCAGTATGTGCCCAGCTGGCCCCACTATCGATGCTCTGCAGTATGTGCCCAGCTGTCCCCACTATCGATGCTCTGCAGTATGTGCCCCGCTGTCCCCACTATCGATGCTCTGCAGTATGTGCCCAGCTGTCCCCATTATCGATGCTCTGCAGTATGTGCCCAGCTGTCCCCACTATCGATGCTCTGCAGTATGTGCCCCAGCTGTCCCCATTATCGATGCTCTGCAGTATGTGCCCAGCTGTCCCCACTATCGATGCTCTGCAGTATGTGCCCCGCTGTCCCCACTATCGATGCTCTGCAGTATGTGCCCAGCTGTCCCCACTATCGATGCTCTGCAGTATGTGCCCCGCTGTCCCCACTATCGATGCTCTGCAGTATGTGCCCAGCTGTCCCCACTATCGATGCTCTGCAGTATGTGCCCAGCTGTCCCCACTATCGATGCTCTGCAGTATGTGCCCCGCTGTCCCCCATTATCGATGCTCTGCAGTATGTGCCCAGCTGTCCCCACTATCGATGCTCTGCAGTATGTGCCCAGCTGTCCCCACTATCGATGCTCTGCAGTATGTGTCCAGCTGTCCCCACTATCGATGCTCTGCAGTATGTGCCCAGCTGTCCCCACTATCGATGCTCTGCAGTATGTGCCCCGCTGTCCCCACTATCGATGCTCTGCAGTATGTGCCCAGCTGTCCCCCTATCGATGCTCTGCAGTATGTGCCCAGCTGTCCCCACTATCGATGCTCTGCAGTATGTGCCCAGCTGTCCCCATTATCGATGCTCTGCAGTATGTGCCCAGCTGTCCCCACTATCGATGCTCTGCAGTATGTGCCCCAGCTGTCCCCACTATCGATGCTCTGCAGTATGTGCCCAGCTGTCCCCATTATCGATGCTCTGCAGTATGTGCCCAGCTGTCCCCATTATCGATGCTCTGCAGTATGTGCCCAGCTGTCCCCACTATCGATGCTCTGCAGTACGTGCCC